>NC_056729.1:1195468856-1195836879 GCF_019279795.1 Protopterus annectens | reverse complement strand
AGGTGTTTGAAAATGAACATACTCTATTATTGACCTGATGAAGGATGTGTATGAGAGGGTTATAGCCTCTTTTTTCTGGAGACAATGCCCTTACTTATGAAATGAGCAATATATAAAATGCCCTTCTTACCACTGAGGAGACATGGTGATCCAAGTTAAGTTTACTGTCGACCTGTGTACTTATGGTATTGCTATTGATGTGGTAGTTTGCAGGAACATCGCCCTTGCTGAAGGGGATGATAATGCATTTTTTGCATTAAGTTTAAGACCATGACTTTGAGCACCAGCCATTTAGTCTGCATAATACCTTCTTGCAGGATGCTGACATCACTAGGGTTTTCAATGATCACTCCCAGTTTGCAGTCATCAGCAAACTTTGTCAGCCACGGTCATTTAGTTTTAGCCTGTACTTCGGAGAAGTAGATTCTGAAAAGTAGGGGTCCCAGAACCAATCCCTGTGGAACACCACTGGTTACGCGTCTGCTAGAGGAGGTGGAGTCCCTTATTTTGACTAAATGAGTTCTATTAGTGAGCCAGTTTGCAACCCACCTGACAATACATGGGTTGATACCCAGCTGGGTGAGTTTATCAATGATGCCTAAGTGGGGATTGTGTCAAAGGCCTTGGCTAAGTCTAGGTAGACCTTATGCACAGATTTGCCCTCATCTAGGGCTTTAGTGACTGTCTCGAAGAAGTCCACCAAATTTAACAGGCATGATCTCCCCTTGACAAATGCAAACTGGGTGGAGTCGAGTGTTTGGAGATTTCCTATATTTTTGTTAATAAGGGCCATGATGATTCATTCCATGGCTTTGCAGATAAGACTGGTTAGGCTAATGGGTCTATAGTTCCCGGGGCCTGTGGTTGCACCCTCTTTGTGCAAAGGGATGACTGTAGCTGTTGTCCATTCTGCTGGGACAAAGCCATTGCTTAGGCTGTGATTGAAAAGTGTGCCCAATAGCGATGCTAATTCCTATTTTAACTCATGTGGAACACAGCCCGAGATGTTGTCTGGTCCCATAAAGGCTGTATTTTTGGTCTTGAAGAGGGCATTTAAGACCTGCTCCTCAGAGATACTAGGTGGGGGACAGGGTATACCTTCATTTTATTGAAAGGCAGTTGTATGATTGAATTATTGTGTGACTTTAAATCATGAAACTCAACATGTCCCCAAAACAAAATGTCGAAAATGGTAATCTGGAAAAACAGATTCGACCATTTTTGACCTTCAGCACAACAGTGAATATTAGGAGACATTTCCGAATGTCTCCAAACGTTATTCAGGGGGGCAAGCCCCCCCTGCACCCCCCACACCACTGCTACTATAATATATAAACTCCAAGATTGCACTACAATAAGGGAAAGTGTTCATTTCCCGATCCCACTATAGTACGATCTGCACCTGGAATGTTGAATTCAAATGAGTGAATGCCAATGTGCATTTGCTCATTTGAATTTGCAACAGTGGTAGTCGACATTTCTGAAATCTTGAGGTTGTACTTTTGCACTTTGGTGCATCATACAACAGCCTTTCAACAAAATGAAGGTATTCTGGGAGGCAGGTGTTTATATATAGCGGGGACAGGGGATTGAAGTTTTCATTGAACCTGTCAACCAGCAGGTTTGCTGTAGCCACAGGTTCTGTATATGTAGTACCAATAACTACAAGCTCAGTGCAAATCTGGGCCTTACCGCTGAGGTTACAGATGTAACTAAAGAATGCCTTGTGATTATCTTTAGTTGGGAAGCTAAATTGGATTCATAGTTAGCTATGGAGGACTTCACTAGGAGTCCTATTTGCTTGTTTAAGTTGAGGATGGAGTGTTGCCAGTTTTGAGACCATTCTTTCCTACTTTTAGACAGTAATTTCTTTCTCCTATTGTATAGCCTATTAATGGCAGTTGTCCACTTGGCAGGCTTGTTTTTCTTTGAAGATATTGCTTAGATTCTGTCAGGTATGGCAGAGTCATTACAATTGTACAGATGCTCATATAAAGCATTGATGTGTAAATCAGCATAGGTGTCTGTTCCATCAGTGCGGGGGGGGGGGGGCTATGAAGCTATTTATGCTGTCATGTAAGAGGTTGTAATTGGCCTTGGAGAAGTTTTTTAGTCTAGTTGTTGCTAAGGGGGTCTTGTGTTATAGTTACTTCTAGCGAGACTGATTTGTGGTCAGATGTTGCCAAGGATGGCCACACGCTGGGGGGTGGTGCAACAGTCCCCCATGTTGGTGAGCACCAGATCCAGGATGTTTGAGCCCCTTGTGGATGTGTCAACCAGCTGTTCTAGGGCACTGGTGTTAGCAAAGTCCAGGAACATTTAGGCAAGTGAATTAGAACACGTATAATTTACCCATTGAATGGATGGATAATTCAAGTCACCCAAAACCAGGGTGTTTGGTTGTATCTTGACTGACTCAAGTAGATCCAAGTAGGCTGATTGGATGTCCTGATTCATGGAGGGGGTCCTATAGCTGGCAATGACCTGAAGAGGGGTATTACCTAGAGTCACTTGCACCTGAAGTAATTCAAGGGAATCATGCTGTTTAACCAATCCAGAAGTGTATTTATCTTTAATGAATATTGATACACCGCCTCCTTTTGTTCTCATGCCTTCAGTTTCTGGTTTGAATGTGTAGAAGGAATTGTAACCCGGTGTAGCTGGGGTGCTTTCCACAGCCTTAAACCAGGTCTCAGTGACTGCACAAATGTCAGCATCTTCCAAGGTGAGGACTGCTTCCAGTGAGTGAAGTTTCTGGTTTAGACTTCTAGCATTTAGCAGCATAAACTTGAGGTTGTTTTTAGAGGGTATTTTTATGTTGAGAATTTTGCTCTTGTGACATTGCCTAAAAAGGCACTACAGGGGTGGCAAGAGCCTTAGCCAGTAGTCAAAATCCCAGGGGTGACAGATGAAGACCATTTCTGGCACAACATCGAGGTCTGTAGACCTGGATCCCCACTGAATGACACCAGAAACTAAGCCAGTTGTTGAAGGCAATCATTTTTTGTTTATATTGAGGTATCATCCTAGGCGAAGATAAAATGCTGCTTAAGGCAAGGTGCATACCTGCCTAAGGCACATAATCAGAGAGCTCAGTCATTTCTGTCTTCATATAGTCCAGTGAGGTACATCTCAAGTTGTTCACATCAGCATGGGCTATGATGGAGTCATAACAGTGCCTGTTGTTAAAAGACTTGAGTATGTATGTATGTGATGTGGTGGATACTGGCAACTGATAGTCAGCTGACCGTGACTTTTTCCTTATCCAACCTGGAGAGAGAAACATCTGTGTGTCTCACAAATGAGTTGGCTATGACTAAGATGTCTATTTTTGTATTATGCTTTAGGGGCTTGACTGGTGAGACACTGGTGTGTGATATATTGTGTGTACTATGTTCTGCAGAGGATGTATTATGTGAATTATGTTTGTGTTTGGGAGGTTTCTGATGTATAGGTATGCTTCTGGTAAGGACCTCTGCATATGTAGGTTTATGTGTTGTTGGTTTGGTAGGTGCAGGAGGTGAGTTGTGCATGCTGACAACCTGCTTATTATCAGAAGAACTAACTGATGAGCGAGAGAGCCTAGATTCTAGGTTCTTGATATAGATGCATCTCTCACATAATGAATTTGTGTGGACTAGAAAAATTGGGTTGTCAGTGTACATGAGGCAATTGCTACATTGCCTTAGGGTGCCCATGTCGACCAGGCTGGCTGCAGAAACTGTGGGAAATAGTCTGTCCATAACGCTAGGTAAGTTGATGTGGTCAGAAAACAGGGTGAGGACAGGAAGGACCAAGTAAAGTAGAGGACAGGAGAAGTGGACAAAAAAACGAAGGGCTAGTGGGTAGGCTCTGTGTTGGTACCTCGTGTGTGAGACTGTGCATTTCTCAGGGTTGGGGAGTATGATCTTTCCCTGATATTGTGCAGTCTCTCAGTTGTTATATATAATGAGGGGGGGGGTTGAGGCATGGGAGTTTTTTTGCCTTTTTTTGTTTTGATTTTGCTTGCACTGAGGTTATTGCTCAGCACACAAGTAGAGAGAGAGAGAGAGAAAATGAGATGGGGTGAAAGGAACAATGGGGAACAATACAAAGGGATCTTAGGCAATTGGGGCAAGCAGACACATGTAAACCTCATCGACAAATAGGTGGATGCAGACACACAAGGGAGAAAGAGATGGGAAACACATACACAGATAAGCAAAGGGTAGAAAATGGCTGGGAAATGGATGAGGTACAGGCAGCCTGCCAGCCACTGATTAGCCTAGAGGTTATTTACTGGGTCCCAAGATGTGGTGGTTCTGGGTACTGGTGACCAGTGGCAATGGACAACTCACCCCCCAATGGCCTGATGACATCACCCAGCTGGTCCAGTGAGTCTGTTATTTGCTTCTGGAGGTGTTGTTAGACAGTGAACCAGCAGGTCATATCCCAGCCAGCCACAGCCTCCACTATGCACTCCATAAATACATACATACATAGGTTCATACTAAGCTAACTGCCCTGGTGGGCCATTTTAAGCCTAGCCAGTTACCCTGTGTGAGAAACGAACCCTGTACCTTGTCTCTGTAAGGTAAACACCTTAACCATTATGCCAACCTCCCATAGTTCCATTGGCCTAGTGACTGTGTGGACTACCGATCTGGGATGGGTCAGAAGCCTCCCCAGACAAGGATCACCTACCCCACTCAACAGCTATGGCCACAGACTCAGCTGAGGTGGCACTGTGATGTAGCTGATGCACCTGCAGCTCTGGTGGACCATGGAGACCTTCAGAAGGGAGACAAAAACTGGGAAACTCAACATCACAGATGAATAGCCAGAAATTATATGGCATTTATAGGGCAGGAGAGGACCACAGATGTTCTTCACACTGATCACTGCTACAGTAGCCTTAGCTATATGGGGTTATGTCCTCTATGGGATATAGCAGCCAGACATCTTTCAAAGCTTCAGGGTACCTTCCACTCATCCAAACTGTCAGTCAGCTCAACTGAGCTGACTGAAAAGACAGGCTTTTGTGCCATGCCCTTTAGAGCTTCCATGCGAATGAAGAGTACTCTCCTCTGAGGCTTTCACAGTTCGATGATCAGCATTTGCTGTTCCTGGGTAGATAAGCTCCCTTTGAGGAAAATAATTCCATTTTAAAATATTGTTTGCTTTTTCCTGCCAGTTTAAAAGCTGTTTAAAGTAATTGAAAACCATTTTTCTGTGGGGAAATTGTGTTTATTTTACTTTATTTTTTGGGGGACTGGTAATGTTATTTTAAAGTACTTTTTACTGTGTTTTATGTGAAAAAAGGTGACTTTTAAAGACTTATATTTTACCAGCTTTTGTTGCTTGTTTTCTCTGGGAAAGAGGTACCATTTTCAGCTTGACCATGGAACAAATTGTTGCCCCACGGTCGGTCCTTCTTCCAACAACAAAAAGAAAAAGTTAAGCAAACAGCCCGTGCCTCCACAGCAGGCTAGAAAGTTGCCTCAGCCGCAGGTGAGTGACTTAGTTGTACCTGAGGCCACTTATCTTTTACCCTGGATCCCTCTGGTATAGTACCTACAGCCACTATGGACTGAGGGTAGCCACATCCTCTGCAGCTGTTGGGGTCACCTCAGTGGGCAAGAGAGAGAGACACTGTTATATTTCCTAGGAAAAAGGACATGTAAGACTTCTTTCCCTGTTTTGTCACATTGTTGTGTCCATCCCTGGGGGAACTTCTGCTGTCATTAATAACACTGTTGGCTTCATTTTTCCTGTCAAAAAGAAACAAAAGTAAACATGTATCTACCCTTCCTCAAATTTCCTTAGACAGGAATAGTCTACTAGTTCTGGCTCAGGGTTTAACTCGGGCTATTTACCTTTCTTATAAAGTAGCTTCTGGTAAAAGAAAGAGTAATACCTCATTTCCTGAAGAGAATCTGGACAGGAGGATGAAGGGACAGCTAAGGATTTTTCTCCTCAAATTTCTGATTCAGACTCAGAGGACAGCTCAGTTTCTGAATCACCCTGTGTGTGTGTGTGTGTGGGGGGGTCTTGTTCCGAGACTATTTCCAGAATCTGCAGTGTTTTTAGTGGGATACCACTGAGGTTTCTCAGTCCATCAGGAAAATGCTAATAGCTGTTACAGAAGGAATTTCCAGAAACTTCATCCATTCATCCAGTCTTGTCAGCTTTGGAGTATGTGTGTGTTACTGCCTGCAAATTTCCTAATAGTCAGCCAGCTCCCCCTAAAAAGGCAGACAGGATGTATAAAGTTCCTCAGTCTTTTAAGTTTTTATATACTCTTCCCAAAACTGATCCAGCAGCTATAGTTTTAGTTAATCTTACTTCTAAACATTTAGTTAATTCCAATCTTACTATTTCTGATAAAGATGAGAGGATTATTGATAAGTATGGGAAAACTTGTTTACTCCTGCAAAATTGATTTTTAGAATTTTAATTGAGAGGCTGATATGTTAAAGTTTGTTCTGACTAATTGTGAAAATATGAGGAATGTTTTGTCTGCAGTTTCTTCTTGTGAGGAAAAATATCCTTTAAATAATTTAGTTTCTTTTGCTGTACATGTCATTGTTTACAGTGTGTGTGTGTGTGTGTGTGTGTGTGTGTGTGTGTGTGTGTGTGTGTGTGTGTGTGTGTATGACTGAATTTATACATCTTCCTGGGCTGGTACTATTGTGATGAGGTTTGCCTGGCTACATTCTCAGAGCCTCCCAGATGATGTTAACAATGAAGTTTTAAATTCTCCTTTGAATCGAGACTTAGCTTTTGTCTCCTCTGTTGGAGAGGTGATCAAAAAATGTGATGAAAAGGTTAAGTTGATTCAGGGAATCGTTTAGCCCTCCTTTTCCGCATTTTCTAAAGGACTCCCTAATCCCTCATTCAGTTTTAGCAAAAAACAAAATAAACATTCTCAACAAAATGCAGGTAAACAGGTGTTTAAGAAGAAATAGCAAGGGAGTTCCAAAAAGAATTCTGGAACTTTCCAAAACCAAGGTCAGTCCAACAAGTCAAAATGATAATTTAAGGTACCTTGTCCTCTCTCCCATCCTGGCAGCCCCATTTTCCTTCTGGAAAATATGAATTTCCACTTTGCTCTTTGGTAACAGCTTGTTTCAGACAAATGGGATCTAAAAATCATTCATCAGGGTTGCAGATGGCAGTGGGAGGAAATTCCTCCTTTCTATGGGGTAAGTTCTCATCCAACAGCTCAGATTATTTTATTTCCACCTATACTTCACATGCTGTCCCACGGGGTGATAGAGCCTGTTACTCTTTCCCAGGTGGGGAAATGTTTTTATTGAAGGATGTTTTTAGTGCCTAAAAAAGAAAGAAAATGCTTGGAGACCACTTCTGGATCTTTCTTTCTTTAACCTGTTTGTGATCGTGCCCGCTTTCAAAATAATGTAACTTCACAACCTGTTAACTCTTCCTCCTCACTCAATTTCCCTGGTAACTTTAGATTTAAAAGATGCTTATTATCACATCCCTATTCATCCAGACTTCAGGCATTTCTTAAGATTTTTATGTGCCGTATAACAGTATTAGTTCTGTGCCTTACCCTTTGGACTATCCACTGCACAAAGTGTGTTCACAATGTGTCTAGCATCAGTTTTAGCTCATTGCATGGTATAGATTATCCACATTGTTTCATATTTAGATGGCTTGCTTATCCTTGTAGAGTCTTTTTCAAAGTGTCAGTAATTGATCTGTTACACAAGCTGGGTTTCCAAGAGAACATTCAAAAATAATTTTTGACTCCTTTACTCCAGATTGTGTTTCTTGGATGTCAGCCAGACACCTCAGTTCAAAGAGCTTTTCTTCCACAGGGAAAAATAGATGTATATCTTGATCAGTTTCTAAGGATTTACACTCAAACTTAGGTCACTGCAAGGAAATATCTCAGGATGTTTGGTCTCATGAGAAAGATATGATGGTATCTGAGGTCTCATTAGTCCCAGCGCCAACATCATTTATATTTTGAAATCACAGTGCTGGGATTTGTCAGAAGAGAAATCACTTGGTGGAGACAGCAAATATCTTTAAACCCAGGTCTCCCCTTCTCCTTCCCTGTTTCAAAGCAGTCATTCACCACAGACACCTTGGACTTTGCTTGGAGAGCAGTATCAGGAGGGATAAAGGTGCAAGGTGTGTGGAACACCAAAGAGAGATGCAAGCACATAAATATAAAATAGATGCTTACCTTGATCAAGGCACTCAACTCTTTCAATCATCTTTGGACATCTTCAAGTTGTTACAGATAATACCACAGTTGTGTGGTGCATCAAAAGCAAGGGGAAACTACCCTGTTTGCAGATTAGACATGTTAGCTTGGGATATAGCTTCACAGCCCAGTCTCACTCCCCAAGCATTCTGCATTCCATCAGAGCAAAACTGTGGTAGACAGGCTGAGCAGGACAATGGCAGACCCTCACAAATGGGAACTAGATCGGGGGTCTTTCAAGGTTTGATCTGTCTGTTGAGAGTTCCTCAAGTAGACTTGTTTGCCTCCTCTTTGAACAATCAGCTGGCGAGATTCTGCTCCAGGACTCCATGTAAGAATGCCTGGAAGACAGATGCCTTTTCTTTTCTTTGGACAGGAATGTTCCTGTATGCTTTTTCACCCTTTCCATTGATATCTAGGGTACTTATGAAGATTCATAAGGAGTCCCCCAAGGCCATTGCTGTGACTCTCTTCTGGCCAAGGCAACCATGGTTCTCTCTTCTTTTGGAAATGTCCAGGGGCAATTATCACAAGTTTTCTCACAGACTGGATCACTCACACAAGAAAAGGGGAGTTTGATACAACCCAACCACAATCAAATTTAATTGGCTGCTTGCATGATAAGATTTCAGTTCCTTTTAGACACCTGTTTACCAAGGATGTTCAGTAAGTACTAATGGATTCAAGAAAGCCTACTACTAGAAAATCATATCTTAGTAAATATAAAAAGTTTTCTAGTTTATGCAAACAACATAAGCAGCACCCATTCAGGGCTACTTGTTCTTTGTTTTACAATATTTGTGTGAGTTACTATATTATGGCCTTTCTTACTCCTCTGTCAAGGTTCATTTGTCAGTCACTTCAGGATGTCTGCTGTGGAGCCTCCTCTTTCAATGCATTCTCATGTCAGAAATGTTTTTGAAAGGGGTTTGCATAAGAAACCTCCAGGAAAACAGGTGGCCCCTCTTTGGGATCGTAATTTTGTTAGAGACTCTAATACTTGCTCCATTTAAGCCAGCTAACTTGACTAGCTTGAGGTTCTTAACATGGAAAGTAGTTTTACTGATTGCTCTGACCTCTGTAAGAAGAGTATCTGAGTTACAAGCACTTATGCTGAGTCAGCCCTATCTCATTTTCCACAGAGACAGGGTTTCTTTGAGAACTCTCTCCTTCTTTTATGCCTAAAATGGCATCCAAGTTTACTTTAAGAAGAAGAGGCAACATGTTAAAACGGAATATTTCCAAATGGTTGTCTAAGGCTATTACCTTTTGTTATACTCACTACAGCAAAACTATTCCAGGCAGGGTCTTGGCTTCATCTATGACTTTTCGGAAAGGGTTGTATTCTAAACGTACTCTATAAGCTGCAACTTGGGACTGTGTACATACTTTTACAAAGCACTATAAGCTTGAATCCTTCTCTAGGTCTAGATCAGGTTTTTGGTAGGACCATTCTCCAGGGGCTCCTGGACTCTTCTCCTTCCACCTCCCACTTCCCAAATGTAGTTAGCTCAGGTAATCTACTTATATAGCTAAGATTACTGAAAGAGTGATCAGTATGATGACCATAATGCAGTTGTGTAAGCAAACTTAGCATAACAGTAGATGTTCAAATGATCACTGCTGCAGTAGCCATTCCCTCCCTCCCTCCATCCCCATTATTTTTTAAGTTCATAGGTAGGTATTAGGCTATCGGCCTAAGTAAGCCTAGCCAACAAGGTTCCCTGGCTTACGCCACCAAAGAAAGTTAATTTCCTGTGCCCCTGTCAAGCAGAGCCACAGAAGTGATCCCCGGGGTGTAATTTCTAGTTCCCATCCACTCATCAAATTTTTCTTGAAGAGTGCTAATGAGAAACTTTGCTTGACATAGATGGGTAGCTTGTTCCAGAGTATAGGAAGTCTCTGTGACAGGAATCTATCCCTCCAGTGTGTTCATTTATTTTTTGGTTTTCATAGCATTGTCCTTTCAGGACTCAGCCTCCTTCTCTCTGTTGGCATGAAACTTCTGAAGGACTTGTCATCCAAACCTGTCTTTTTAGTCAGCTCCACTCGAGTGTTTGGGCACATGGAAGGTGCCCTGCAGCTTTGGAAGATGGCTGGCTGTTAGATCCTATGCAGGATATGACCTTATATAGCAAAGGCTACTGCAGCAGTGATCATTTGAACATCTACTGTTATGGTATGTCTTACTTACATAATTATACTTTGCCACTAATGCTGCTGTGCTTGAAGTCTCAGCTGATTTCTGCAGCAATTGGCAGCATTCTCCACTTGCTCTGACTGTGCTGAAAAAAGGGAAAAAACCAAGCTATCACATAACACATATGGTGAAGGGAAAAGTAAATACTAGAGCAACAATGCAGCTCCCCACACAAGTGCAAGTAAGCAGAAGCTTTAAATGATACCTGCATCCCATCATACAACTATAGCAGAGCAGCATGGCCTTGTGCAAAACAGCTTAAAGGAGTCAGGTTCCTGTGATAGAGGACAGCTGTCTGCAGTACTATAGTTATTTATAAAAGAAAAGAGGCAACAGCACCCCAGCACTGGTAGTTGCAGTGAAGCTAAACAAAACATGTATGTGCAATGATGCAGAAGCAAGAAGTAATGTCCACCATGCAACAGAGTCACAGGCTTGTATCCAGTACAACATAACAACAATAAATGCCACAGCACAGTAGTTGTCATCCACAGTAGATACAACAGACACAACTATCCACAGTGGCTAAACTGCAGTATTCTGGGAGTGGACAGGTTAAATAAATATAGAGAAATACATTTTAGAAACAATAAAAAAAAACCTTTACAAACTTTTGGACTTCACACAGCAGATGGAAATATTTACTCTACTGTTTGAGACATCCTTGCCTAACCTATGTATTCCATGAATGGAGATCTCCAAAGAAATGACAATGCAAGCCATAGTACTGCTGACTGGTACAAGTGATGCCATTTGCCTTGAACTACATAGCTGCCAGGTCATACCAGCCATCGACTTTCCTGAATGAGCCCACATCTGACTCCAACAGCTGTTCTGTGAATTGGCTGTGTACATGATACAGCATAATTTCATTTTCCTTTGCACACCAGGCAGGCACTCTATATGGGGCACTAGCATCAGCAGTTGTCATCACAAATGTATTGAAAAACAAAATGGCAGAATGAGAATCACACTGCGCACATAACTGTAAATCAGGGCCAATGCAGCCTAGCAATTTGTAGATACACAATGTTTGTGCACAGACAGTTGGCATGAATGAGGGGGTAGGGTATGCCTACTACACCTTTGATGTACAGGGGAGGGTATATGAAGCTCTTGTCACTGGTGTGCATATATGAAACACATCAATTCATAAAGAAAGGTGGAATCAGTGATGATTACAGGCACTTAATGTGAAGCAGACTTATTTCAGTAGCCTAAATCACATTCTGTCAGCAGAGAAGCAACACAGACATTAGAGACAGCCCACAAGAGGTACACAGAGGTCTTTATTAATATGGTAAGAGATATGTGTGCAGTGTTATACACAAGCAAATATAACCATTTTAAATGCTACCCATAACTAAATTGTTGTTGGGCATTATTTGGCAGTTGTATTTATGCTGCAACAGGTACCTACAGATGCATCATGCTGCATTCATTGACATTCACCTGCATATCACACCGAAGATGGCTGCCTACTGACACAGAACATCCACCTCCACACCCAGGTAGCCCCAGCCTTTTACAAAAACATCTGTAACCCACTGCACTCATTCACTTGTTCACATACACGCCTACCAAGGATGGTAGACTACTGACATAGAATGCCCTCCCCAGTCTTGCAGCCCTAGACAGTGTGCACAACATATAAACCCACACACTGCATATCTAACCATGTCCTAATGTGAGAATTTACTTTCTCAGTGACATAGGCACCTCTGTACATCCACATATACATTTTCAGTCTATGAAGTCTTGACCACTAGGTTTACAGATGTCCTCCAGAGGTTATGAAAGGCAGACCTTAGACAAGTTCTGCCCTACAGAGAATGACATCTTACACACACTCAGGACACATGGGTGATGACTGCTCAGAACATGGGGAAGCACCAACTTCTGTGTGACCATGTGTGGGAAACATTGATATGCAATGTCAGTGTGTTGTGAGTGAGAGAAACTACATCGATGTCAGTAATATGAGGAAAACAAAACTGAATGAGGTAGCCAACATGACCATGAGAAGCTGACCATTTATTTTAGTAAAATAATAAAAAACGAGCAAGAAATGTTGTATCCAGTAAGCGCTTTCGCATTCAAATAGAATGCTTCATCAGACTGCTAACTGCTCAAAACATTAATTGTCTTTAAATACTATACCATTTCATTGACAAACCAATCATATTACAACCTCATGAATAAATAAAACCATGCTGTAATGATATCTTTCATTTGTCCCATATTGACAGTTTATAAAATCTTTCAATGTATTAAATATAGGAAACATAAATAAAAACAAATAAATTTCATGTTAATATGTAAAAATACATATATATATATATATATATATATATATATATATATATCAATATAGAAATATGCAAATAGATCTTATATAAAACCGTGTATATAGCATCATGGTCTGTTGAGAAATATAAATATAAAATATATATCTAAACAACATAAAATTGCATTTCTAAGACTATCAATGTATATATCTAAAATATATATCTTAACTCTATTAAAAAATCTTAACCAAAAGGCATCTATATATATCTAAAATATATCAAGACATAATTTATATGCAACATATATACAGAAGCAGATGTGGATAGAATTTTCATCTAACTTAGACTCTAATACTACTGAACAATGTTAATACAAGATGACTGATGGACATAACCTTAATTCTTAACCTATCTCTGGGTACAGAAATCATTAATGTTTAAGATTCCTGGCTGCTAAAAAGGGCCTCACAGAGACCCTATCATTAAGTCCTGAACCTCTGTCAGCTTGAAGTCTCAATATCCACTTCATTCCTCTTTGTTCAGTGTAATTCCTATAGTTGCCTAACCTAACATTCTTGTATATCAATTCTAATGCCATGAACCTAAAACCATGTGTAGTGCCATTGTTCATAATATGCTTTGCTAACGCATTATTCTCATCCTCCTTATTTATTGCATATATATGTTCTTTCACACGTTCCCTTAAAGTTCTATTAGTCATACCTACATAGAATGAATTGCATTTAATGCAAGTAGCAAGATAAATCAGATCACGTGTTTTACAATCGGCATAAGTACCAAACTCATATTCCTTTCCTGTGTCAGGATGAATAAATTTGTAATCATTCAACATGTAAGAACATTGATTACAACTTCTGCATGCAAAGGTCCCTTTTCTGATAGAGCTGCATGATTTCTTCTCACTATTTTCATAGCATAACATACGTTTCAATGATTTAGTGTTTTTGTAGATGAATCTGGGATAGTCACCTACCATTGCACATAGTTTCTCATCTACAGTTAATATATTCCAATATTTCGCAAAAATTTCTTTAATCTTCTTATTATTGTTAGTGAAAGATATTACTGGTTTGTTCATGCATGCTACTTTCCCTCTTTATCTAGTGTATTGACTTCATGATGTCTAAGATGTATATATGGTTTCCCTGTGGAAGTTCTCTTCACAGTGTTGTCTTTGAATAGATGATTTATTTCTTCTCCTCTGTAACCCCTTTCTTCAAACTCTCCATACATTATCTCAATTGTTTCATGAAATTTATATTCTTTACTAATAAGTCTAGATGCTCTTATTGCTTGTCCCTTAACTATATTAGTTTAAATATGGCAGGGATGCATACTGGTACGATGTAATATGGAATTCTTCCTACATTCTTTCCTATATAGCTGTGTTTGTATAGTGTCATCTTCTTTTATAATGAGAACATCTAAAACTCTATTTCTACTGCTGACCATTTACCTGTCAATAATAGAAAATTTGTGGTTCCATTTATATATTCAATGGATTCATGGAGTCTAGTTTCCTCCCCTTTTCACAATAAAAAAACATCATCTACAAACCGTTTATATAACAAAATATTCCCCTTGTATTCACTCCTTATTATGTATGCATGTTCCCATTTTTGGCTGGTATAAATGAAAGCCCTTTAGTCAAAAGACTTTTTTCTGCTTCAGTTAGTACATGGTGAGAAATATTAATTATTAAGTCTGACTTACTGGTTGTAGACTTTTTCGTTGAAACTCCAGATGCTCTGGTAGTTTGCGTTTCTTTGGTCCATTCATTGGTGACCAAGGTACTCTTTGTTGTACTCGTATCGGTAAAGGGAAAGTAATATGGGACAAATGAAAGATATCATTACAGCACGGTTTTATTTATTCATGAGGTTGTAATATGATTGGTTTGTCAATGAAATGGTATGGTATTTAAAGACAATTAATGTTTTGAGCAGTTAACAGTCTGATGAAGCATTCTATTTGAATATGAATGTGCTTACTGGATACAACATTTCTTGCTCGTTTTTTATTATTTTACTAAAATAAATGGTCAGCTTCTCATGGTCTATACCAGCCAAAATGTTGATAGTATTGAACATGTCATAGATTTAAAAATGTTCATTAGGAATTTAACTCTTAGAATGATGTTTGATAATGGCAACAGCAATGCTTCCTCTGGTTTCAAAAAACCTTCAGTGTTTATGCCACAAACACATCCCTTGGTTGAGGCTTTTGAGAAAGTGATGGAAAGAGATTTAAAGGAATTGTATAATAATAAAAACAAGAAACATGATTTTTACAATCTTAACAAAGAAGAAGAGAAGGCACTTAAAGAACTGCAATTAAATAATGATATAGTTATAAGGGGAGCAGATAAGGGTGGGGCTACAGTCATTTTGGATACACACATGTATAAGGTGAAGATGCAAGATCTATTAGCAGATAGGGAAGCATACTGTGAGATAGATTTAGTAAAGTTAAACAAGATAATTAACAATGTACAGGATGAGTTGTATGATCTGTTTTTATGCAATGTGATTGATTTTGATTTATATAAATATTTTTTAATAGAAAAACTGACTGTACCCACTTTTAGGGGCTTACCCAAAGTCCATAAAGACACTATGAATCCACCATTGAGGCCTATAGTGTCAAGCAAGGGATGGCTCACTGAAGTCATATCTATATATTTATAGGAACAGTTGAAGAAAGTTGTGGAAAAGACAGAAACAATAGTTAAAGACACTCAACAGTTTGTCAGGAGCCTTTCAGAATATACGACATCAGAGAAAAATAGAGAAATCAGTTACATGGTAACTTTGGATGTGAATTCTCTGTTTACCTCGATTCCTAATGACATAGGCATAGAATACATGAAGTTATTCTTAATAGAACAAAATGTACCAAGAGATTTAATAATTAAATGTGCCATGTTGATGGACATTGTCCTTAATAACAATGTTTTTGTATATGATGATCGATATTTTCTACAAAAAAGGGGAGCAGCCATGGGTACTCCATGTGCAAACTCGTATGCGAATATCGTAATGGCATACTGGGAACATGCATACATAATAAGGAGTGAATACAAGGAGAATATTTTGTTATATAAATGGTTTGTAGATGATGTTTTTTTATTGTGGAAGGGAGAGAAAACTAGACTCCATGAATTCATTGAATATATAAATGGAACCACAAATTTTCTATTATTGACAGGTAAATGGTCAGCAGTAGAAATAGAGTTTTTAGATGTTGTCATTATAAAAGAAGATGACACTATACAAACACCGCTGTATAGGAAAGAATGTAGGAAGAATTCCACATTACATCGTACCAGTATGCATTCCCCCCCATATTTACACTAATATAGTTAAGGGACAAGCAATAAGAGCATCTAGACTTATTAGTAAATAATCTAAATTTCATGAAACAATTGAGACAATTATGGAGAGTTTGAAGAAAGGGGTTACAGAGGAGAAGAAATAAATCATCTATTCAAAGACAACACTGTGAAGAGATCTTCCATAGGGAAACCATATATACATCTTAGACATCATAAAGTCAATACACTAGATAAAGAGGGAAATGTAGCATGCATGAACAAACCAGTAGTATCTTTCACTAACAATAATAAGATTAAAGAAATTTTTGCGAAAAATTGGAATATATTAACTGTAGATGAGAAACTATGTGCAGTGGTAGGTGACTATCCCAGATTCATTCATAAAAACACTAAATCATTGAAACGTATGTTATGCTATGAAAATAGTGAGAAGAAATCATCCAGATCTATCAGAAAAAGGACCTTTGCATGCAGACGTTGTAATCAATGTTCTTATATGTTGAATGATTACAAATTTATTCATCCTGACACAGGAAAGGAATATGAGTTTGGTACTTATGCTGATTGTAAAACATGTGATCTGATTTATCTTGCTATCTGCATTAAATGCAATATGTTCTATGTAGGTATGACTAATAGAACTTTAAGGGAACGTGTGAAAGAACATATATATGCAATAAATAAGGAGGATGAGAATAATGCGTTAGCAAAGCATATTATGAACAATGGCACTACACGTGGTTTTAGGTTCATGGCATTAGAATTGATATATAGGAATGTTAGGTTAGGCAACTATAAGAATTACACTGAACAAAGAGAAATGAAGTGGATATTGAGACTACAAGCTGACAGCATACCTCTCAAGTGTACCTCATTATGAGGAATGTACCTCATTTGGGGTATTAAGAAGGACAAGTACCTCGAATTTCCTCAAAGTTCCACATTGAAAGAGTCTGTCACACATTCAGTGTTAGGAAGTTTTTTAAGTGAAATCCATGGTAAATAGAAATTAATCATATTAATTCATTAAAGGATCTTCTTTATAAGTAAAAACCAGCATATTTTAACCATCCTATAACCTTCCTAGTTGAAGTTGTTAGCATGCCATTAGTATGTGTTCCACATTTTGCCCATTTGTTCCACATTATGAAGGTGAGTGTTCCTCATTTTGGAGATGTAAGGTTGAAAGCTATGGCTGACAGAGGTTCAGGACTTAATGATAGGGTCTCTTTGAGGCCCTTTTTAGCAGCCAGGAATCTTAAACATTAATGATTTCTGTACCCAGAGATAGGTTAAGAATTAAGGTTATGTCCATCAGTCATCTTGTATTAACATTGTTCAGTAGTATTAGAGTCTAAGTTAGATGAAAATTCTATCCACATCTGCTTCTGTATATATGTTGCATATAAATTATGTCTTGATATATTTTAGATATATATAGATGCCTTTTGGTTAAGATTTTTTAATAGAGTTAAGATATATATTTTAGATATATACATTGATAGTCTTAGAAATGCAATTTTATGTTGTTTAGATATATATTTTATATTTATATTTCTCAACAGACCATGATGCTATATACACGGTTTTATATAAGATCTATTTACATATTTTTATATTGATATATATATATATATATATATATATATATATATATATATATATATATATATATGTATTTTACATATTAACATTACATTTATTTGTTTTTATTTATGTTTCCTATATTTAATACATTGAAAGATTTTATAAACTGTGAATATGGGACAAATGAAAGATATCATTACAGCATGGTTTTATTTATTCATGAGGTTGTAATATGATTGGTTTGTCAATGAAATGGTATGGTATTTAAAGACAATTAATGTTTTGAGCAGTTAACAGTCTGATAAAGCATTCTATTTGAATGTGAAAGTGCTTACTGGATACAACATTTCTTGCTCGTTTTTTATTATTTTACTAAAATAAATGGTCAGCTTCTCATGGTCGTGTTGGCTACCTCATTCAGTTTTGTTTTCCTGAGATTTACTTGTAGTTGCTGTACTTGAGGTGCTTTACCCTTGTCTGAATAGTTTGCATAAGGAATGTCAGAAATATGCCAACAGTGTGATACATGAAGGCTGTTGAAGACCCATGATATAGTAGCAGAACAGACAACAAAAGAGGGTGATCTTCATCAAGCTTGACACACACACATACCAAATACACAAGCTCTCTCTCACACACACACACACACACACACACACACACACACACACACACACACACACACACACACACACACACACACACACACACACACACACACACACACACACACACACACACACACACACAGACACACAGACACACACATTGGATCTAGTATCCCTGCAGGGTGACTCTAGTGGGGCAGGCATTGTACCTAGATCATGGTCCAATGGGGCCCTAGGCAGGATAATGGAATATCAACCCAGCCATACCAATATCCCATTTCTTGGTTGTCTCTCCAAACTTACAAGTTCAAATTTTTCACTGCGTATGCTATTTTTTTTTTACTTTTATAGTAATCACAGGTTTGTATTTAAAACTTTTTTTTTCACATTTTACAGCAAAACACTGACAGACATTTTCTAAACAAAACAAACAGTCTCACATTGAAAACAGACTTAGAATGAACAGCAGTAAACTCCTCTTCCCTTGAAATACATTTATTGAAAACTCATTTGGCAACCCATTAGACTACAAGAGGTGTGTTGGAATTCATAGTCGAATAGCATATAGTGATGCACTAATTAGTTGTTATGTGAAGAATGCAAACATTCAAATGACAAACGTGTAATACATTTGCCAACATCTTTTGACTGCCCACTGAATGCAAATGTCCCTTTTTAGGTGCAGTATTAAAATTGTGTGCTGGTAATACTGCCAAAGGATTTCCTGAACTAGATCAACAACGCAACAAGGAATGGTTGGAAAACAACAACAGGTACATAGTAGGCATGCAGTCTAGGAGACCATTAATGAGCCTAGCCCAAATTCTCAATTGCTCCAAAGCACTGTCTGGTTAAGCAACTTGCTCAATGTCACACAGTAGGTGAATGAAAGTAGAAAGATTCAAACACTGCAGCCTTGCCACTGGAATCAGCTCATTAACAAGTCAGAGCTTTAGTCCTTTGCACCAACTGCCACAGTGGCAGTTTTTAAATAAATGCAAAAACGTTTTACAGTCCAGTCTTGTAGAGAAGACTATCACAATAATATGCAACAATGAGTACATAATCATCACTCCAAATAATGCAGACTGTATGATCTGACAAATGTCAACACCATTGCAGTTGTTTGTGGCTGTAAAGAAGGTACTGCAAAAAATATATTATTAAAATGCAACATGTTTAGACTATATTATGCAGTCTAGGCCTATTTATGAATGAATTCATTCATTCGTGCAATGAGTAATACAAAACCATTAAAGACAATATAAATGCTGCAGCAGTTTTTGTTAAAAAACCCATATCATACAAATGTCAAAAATATTAAGGCATAGGATATACTGTTTGTTTTTTTTTTTGAGTGCGGTTTACATGCTTGCAGGACACCTACATCTCATTTTTGGCCTCCTTATATCTTGTTCGTCATCAAGAATAGCTATCCCTTCTGACATAACTCAATACAGGTCTAACCTACTTGTATGACTGATAATGCCATACTGTTGCAACATACACATCCAGAGTCAATACAGCTAGAACAAGGACAAATGTGGTTCTATGCAGGGTAATGAATCAGGCCCCCACTAGCCCTACCAATATCCCATTACGTGGCTGTCTCTCTCTAGTTATTATAAACACTGCTCAAACCCATCAGTGTACATATTATTTTCTTCTTTACTTTTACATTTTCACAGAGATTTGCATTTCATTTAAATATCTATTCCAAATTTTACAGAAAAAAAACACTAGCAACCATTTTCTAAACAAAATAAAACACTCTCACACAGAAAACTGACATAGTATGAGAAACAGTAAACTCTTCCCTTAAAACTAATTTAGTGAAAATGCATCAGGCAACTCATTAAACTACAAGAGATGTGCTGCAATTTATACTCAAATAGCATGTAAGGAAGTACTAATAAGTACAGGGTGCAAGCATTTAAAAGACAAACATGCAGTGCATTTGCTACCAACCTGGGACAGCCCACTAGACACAAGTGTTCCTTTGCAGGTGCAACCCAGGAGTAATCTCTGGTGTAGTAACTTGGTCAGGGTCACAAAGACAAGACAAACAAAAGCTGAGGAAATCAAACCCTGTAGTACAGGAAGCAGCTCTTTAACAACTCATAGCCTTACTCATCTGCACAAAGTGCATTTCTCACATCAGTTTGCTTGTGAAAAACAAGCTAAATTAAAAATGTATTCATAATTAAAAATACTTCATGCTGAACAATTAATTCACAGATAAATGATAAGCACACTTTCAAAATTCAACAGAACAAAGAAATCAAGGATCTCATCCAAAGAGCATGGCCCATATGATTATGCCTCTGTTTACTACAATCAATTTCCTTCTTTTACACCATAACTGGCTTGCAGTCCAGGGTACCATTGAGGAGCCTAGCCAAAATTTCCAGTTGCCCTAAAGCACTGTCTGGTTAAGTGACTTGCTCAAGAACAGGGCACAAATGAGCCAAAAGCGGAGATGTTATTCTTAATTGGAGACAAGATAATCAGACTGGAAGTTGGTGTAGAGGATTAAGGTACTACTTCCTGTACCTAAGATACAGGGTTTGATTCTGGAAAGTCACTTTACCAGATGAGAGCATTTTTCTCTCTCTCTCTCACACACACACACACACACAGTCTCCTGCATCCCACTCAACATATTCCATTTGGTGTGCATATTTAGACAAGGAGGCCATGCTTTTTCTCATTTGAAATATTAGTGAGCAGTAGTAATTTGATAGAGAACAGTGCAAGTTTATTTATTTTTTTATGTTTTATGGCTGGAATTCTCCCCCCCCCCAGCTAGCACTGGGCCCCAGGCAGCTGCCTAGGTAGTCTTGTGCTGGGTCTGGTTCTGATCTTACCTGATATCAGCACAGGTTCTGAGAATGACCATATGCCTTGTATCTCTCATGGGGACCAGCCAGGTACATACCCACATACTGTCATTGTGAGTCTACCTCCACAACATTGCATGTAGTAGCCATCTCTTCTATCCTTCATAGGTACATCAGAAAGACGACACAGGGAGCTTCTGCCACATGTGGGTGTTTTATATTTGGCTGCAGGACTGCAACTGTCAGTAGCATGATCTTCACCTGCCATGGGATATGTGAACCAAATTTTATCACTCAGCATGTTATGCATTTGGATTTACAGGGAGCACTATTGCTACCATGACACCTGTAGATGCTAGACACAACAACTGGATGAAGTTAGTCCCCTGCCAGATCTGACAGTGATGCCAACATGCATATGGAGTCACATTTTCTAAATACATTGACATTGTCTGTCTTAATCCTGGGTGAGCATGTTTCCACTGGCTTGGATACCACTACAGCCTCTCACACACACTCAACCAACTGCACAGCATGGCATACCAACCATGCACATTGGGGGGCCTCCTCTGTCACTGATGTCATGGCCACCATTACTGGTGGGCCAACAGGGGTGGATAAGCTCACTGCATTTGACATTCAAATACTTACCTGATTAAGGTGGGCTACTAGTAAAATATGGCATTGCCTATCATCCCATTTGGCCTCCGATACATGTTCAACACTTACCCTCAACTGACAGATGTTTAGAGCTATAACTTGAGTACTATCTGCTGCTTTACATGCAACAATGGAGATGGCTAGTATCATGTGTGGATTTTGGGAGTAAGTGGAGGCCTAGCACAGTGACAATCAGCCTTGTGCATGCCATGGTTGGCTACATCACCTCTAAGAACATCTTCTTCAGAATGTTAATCAGTGTCGCCATCAGTGGCATGCACACCAGTATGGCCTATAGTCAAGTCTGTTTGTGTGTGTGTGTACTCATGATAGATAAGATGACAATTGCAAAATTTACAATCAGAACCTGTCATTGTTTAGGTACCCATATCCAACAGCAACTGTGTGGTCAACCACAATGCAGGCCCACTTGGGTGGGCCACTTCACGTACAAGCTTCATACAAACCCTATTCCTCCACTTTCACCACATCTTTGTCCAGGTATCTTGGCCTACACAACCTTCATGGTGATTTCCATACTGCAGGGTCCCATAATGCCTCTTCCACAGCTACTCATTTCAGTCATCCCACTGCACAGTCCCATGGTGGCACCTCCCCAACCATAACACTGATGAAATTATGTTTTACACTGATACCACCCCTCCCCATGGCCCACGCCCCTGCCTACTGTAACTGTGCTTCCCAATTGATAGTGTATATTTCCACGTGTCCTTGTGTCCCCAAGCACATATACAAATGAGGATGGCTGTGACCCATGCTATTCCTCTATTTGTGTAGTATAAATGGAGATGTCTAGTGTACAGTGTAACTTGATCATGCTCTGGCACTACCTAGCTTAACTGTTAGATAATACTGCATGCATCATTTTGTTTTGAGTAACATCACACTGTCACTGCTTATATGTCAGGGCCTTTAATGGTGGATTAAGCATTGCTGCTTTGCCTTCACTGCCGCATGGAGGGGCGTGATACAGCAGCTGCTGCTGGTCTGCTGGCATTTATATAGCTTCTAGAGGATGCTGAGATGGTCACAAAATGTCCTGCTGCTGCAATGATGGAAGGTCCTGGTGATGGTGCCTAGTCTACTATTTTTGAGTCATATTGTGCAGCAGGCAGCATGCCATGCATATCTGACATACTATAGTGGGTGCATACTACAATGGCTACGAATCATGTCCGAGAATTGAAATCATAACTTCATCGGTCTGAACACATGATCAGTTGCGTTACTGGTTTTAGCATGGGTGATGTTGTATTACTGTATGGTCATGCCTTGCAGATTCTATATAGTAATTTTCAGGCAGGGCTCCAGTGGTAACCCTGTGTCACCTACAGCACATTAGGGATGTGGGAAATTGATTTGGGGAGATTAGAGTTGTGACCTGCTGTGCACAGGGCTGTGGATATGCAGGTGCACCACTGTGTTTACACTTACCCGCTGTGTGTTCCTTTGTGATGTCTCTTTGCAGGAAGCAGGAATATAGATGACTTACATGCCATATGCATTAATCATGGACACTGCTGGAATAGTGCGCTGACAATTTTTTTTTCTGTCATCGCACACTACTTGGAAGTTGATGGAATGGTAACCTTCCATATTCATAGGTAGGTACTAGGCTATCGGCCCAAGGGCCTACGTAAGCCTAGCCAGCAAGGTTCCATAGCTTACGCCACCCAAGAAAGTTATTTTCCTGTGCCACTGTCCAGCAGAGACATAGAAGTGATCCCTGGGGTGTATTTCTTATTTCCCATCCACTCATCAAGAATTTTCTTGAAGAGTGCTAATGAAGAACTTTGCTTGACATAGATGGGTAACTTGTTTCAGAGTATAGGAAGTCTCTGGGACAGGACTCTATCCCTGCAGCATGTCCTGTTTATTGTGGTGACAAGGTTTAGGTCCCTAGAGCGTGTAGCTCGGAGAGATTGGGATTTCTTTAGGTGTAGCATGTCCAACAGCCCTGGGTTTGGCATAGCTTTATATGTTAGGCAGAGATCACCTTGGAGTAGGCGATATGCTACGGAGTAAAGCTGGAGTTTTTTGAGGTGGTCGGTGTAGGGCATTTGTTTGAGGCCAGTAATCCTCTTTGTGAGGTACTTCTGTGGCCTTTCCAGCTGCTGCAGATGTCTTGTGAGGTACATTCCAAAAGGGGCGTTGTACTCTATAATGGGTCTAATGAGTGACGAGTAGAGGGAACAATGACCTCTTTTTTCCTGGATGAGAACCCTTTTATGATGAGGTGTGCCACATAGAAGGACTTCCTGACTACTGTGGCGATGTGACTATCAAAGGAGAGACTACTGTCCACCTGGGTCCCAAGGTCTCTTATCACGCATTCGGTCTTAAGTAGATTGCTGCCTTTGTGGTAGATCATGGGTACAGAGTTTTTACCAAAGGAGATGACACTGCGCTTTTTGGCATTGAGCTTGAGGCCATGGCTCTGACACCAGGCATCTGTTTCAGTGAGGCCCTTCTGTAGGATGTCCACATCATTTGGGGACTTGACTATGGCTCCATATTAATGAAACGTTATTGTCACATAGATGCAGTCTGTGGTTCCCAACACTTCGAGGAAGTAGGCTATATCATAGAAGCCACAAGCCAAACATTGCAGTAGCTGTCTCTCTTGATCTATTGGGAAAACAAATGTACCTATCCACATATGGAAGCAATGTGCTGAGGAACTTCCTATGTTTTCTACAGGCTGACACCTGTGAAATGCCCAGGGTGTCTTCACTTCATCTCTGAAAAGTTTCTGTAGTCATTATGGTAGAAACTAATTACATCTTGGCATCCATGGGTATAGGAATATCTCCCATATTCCTCCAGTTCCAGTCTGTGGCCATAGGTGTCTACCGACTCCCATATTATATCTCTGTCAATGCACGTCTGTTCCTGGACTTCGATATATGTCAGCTGGTGTGAGGTTATCCTCTGTCTGTAATGACTGACCTGGGTGATTGATGCTTATGTTCAGAAAATGCAGTGCTTTTTTTAATTTAAATTTTTTATAGCAAATGCAATGTTATACACATCACTGCTTCAGCCAATACTCTGCAGCACCTCAATTTTTTGTGTTCTGTTTTATACTAAGGTACAAATGCCAGTGCCATTTCCCACTTGACTAAGGATTGTAACTTGCTTTCCCCATCCTCAAATTCATGTCATTCTGTACTCATTACTCCATGCTTCTTACTTTTCATGTTCTTATACTGTAATCTGCATCCCCCTTTTTCTACACCTTTTGGGCTACTGCTCCATTATGACTTGTGGTTTCTTAAAGCCCTAAGTTAAGTGTTCATTCTCATGTTTGGATCAGTTCCACACTGCACTTTTGACAATGTGTAAGAATACCTCCCTTGGTTTCTTAAGCCAAATTATAGAGTTTAGCATTAGATGCTGTGTTGCCAGATGTTCTTCATCTCACATTGCTGCAGTCCTTACATATGGGTAGTCCGCTGTCCTCGGTCGGCCCGAATATCAAAGTATTAGGCTGACGTCGGTCAAGGCGCTTAAGACTGACATCAGGACGTCAGGGTACAAATGCGCATGACCGACGTCATATCCTCTGTCTTTTTTGCCGCATGGTCCGATGCAGAAGCAGCGTTGCAAGTGCCGTTCGGCGTTCTGAAATTTTTCGAGTTCGGAGTTTCAGACCGAATCAAAGTTGGCTAAGTACCCCGTTGGGGAATATTTTCATTTTTTCTTGCCTCAGTGGTTTACCGGATGTCAGAAAAAGTGAATAACTGTATTTCTTGTGGGAAACAGATACCGCATAGGGATTATCATTCTTTGTGTATTCCTTGTTTGGGGCCTGAGCACGACGTTGTTGGGTGTCGCTTTTGTGCTAGGTTCAATAAGCGCACTATTAAGCGAAGGTTAGATTGTGCTAGGCTGGTCTTCGGGAAGCGGTGCAATTATAATATGCCGTCGGATTCTCCGGCGCCCGCTTCTTTGAAAAAGCGCAAAGACAAAGCAGTTAAACCCAGGCAAGATGAGTCGTCCGTTCCGGACGCCGGTTCTTTAGAGGCGTCAGTGGAACCGGTGGTTCCGACGGAGGCTTCTTTGGAGTCCCAGGGGGAGACTTTGATATTGCAGGATGTAGCCTCTCAGGAGGCAGGTCAGGCTGAAGGGGCTTCTCAGGTTACTGTACTCCCCTCCCTTCCTAGGGTGGTTAGGCCCTCTCCTTCTGTTTCCAAGGCTTCTCCCAGAGGCAGGCCAGGTTTAGCTTCTGTTGGTGTCACTCCTAGTTCAGCAGGGTCTGTGCCCAAGAAGCACATGCTTAAAATGGCAGAAGATTTGATTACTTTGATTAGAGGTTCTTTGCCCCCTCCTGATAAGAGGCCTAGGGTGGAGCCAGAGTTGGGGAGTTTTGAGCAGGCTTCGGATGTTTCAGAGTCTTCGGCTGAAGACTTGCAGGAGTACTCTCCTTATTCTGATTCTGATGCAGATGATTCGACTCCTTCTGCTTCTCCTCCAGAGGATTTTTCTTTTCAGAGACTCTTCATTCCATGAGGGAACATTTTAAGTGGGAAGGTCAGGACTTCTCTGATTCCAGGAAAAGGCTTAGGGAATTTTTGCTTTTACCCCAGCATAGGCCCTTGGCTATACCCCTGTTCGGGGTGTTGTGGAAGATGTGTTTGCAGAGGCTTCACTTAATCCTGATTCTTTGCCTCCTGCTCCTGTTAAACCGGATAGGTATTACAGGGTGCCTGAGGCTCATAAATATCTTTATAAGAGTCCTAGGGTGGACCCAGAAACTGTTAGTCAGGGACCTAAGGGTGTCAAGGCCTCTGTTGTAAAAAATCCGGTTCCTCCAGATAAAGAGGCCAGAGCTTTGGATAGATGGGGAAAGAAAGTCTATACATCTTCTACCTTAGCTATGAGGGCTTTGAATTGCCAGTTTCACATGTTGAAATATCAAAACTATCTTCTTTCTCAGTTGAAGTCTAAGGTGGATGCCCTGGCAGAAGGCATTGAGTGTAAAGAATTACAAGATTTGGTGCATGTTTCTGAACAGGTGGGTAAACATTCTTTGCAATGTGGTTTTGATGCTGTACAGGCCTCGTCTAGGGTGGCTGCCACTGGTTCAGTTCTTCGCAGGCACGCCTGGCTGAGGGATCAGAATTTATCTGACCATGTTAAGACAAGGATTTTGGATGCTCCTTTACAGTCTGATGTGTTGTTTGGTTCACCTGTGGAGTCAGTCTTGAAGAAAATGGAAGACAAGGCTAAGTCTATGCAGGCTGTTAAAGATTTTTTGCAAGTTCAGCCTCCGAAGTTTAGTAGGAATTGGCCTGCTAAGGGGTGGACGTATCCTTCTTATGATTCTCAGTCTAGGGGTAGATCTAGACGTGGTAGGGGCAGAGCTCAGAGTTCTTTCAGACCTAGAACAGGGAGTTCTCCTGCACAATCTTCGGTGAGGGCAGGGGCCAGTCCTTTCGTAAACAGGCCCAATGACCTACCTTTTCAGCTGCCAGATCCTTCTTGCCTGGCAGCACCTTTGGGAGGAAGGTTGGCACTCTTCAAGGAAAATTGGAATTTGATTACCCAAGACAGATGGGTATTGGATATCATACACCAAGGTTACAAGTTTTATTTCCATACCTTGCCTCCTTTCAAAGGCATGCCGGACGTTCCTCCTCAGCAAAGACTAGAGGCTCACAAACAAATTTCTCTGCTACTTCAAATAGGGGCCATACAACCGGTCCCTCTGCCAGAAGTGGGCCTAGGATTTTATTCTCGCCTGTTCCTAGTACCAAAGAAAGGGAACACATGGAGACCAATTTTGGATTTATCTATCCTCAACACATATCTGGACATTCCCAAGTTCAAAATGTTGACGTTACAGCAGCTTTTACCTCTGCTGGGCAAAGATCACTGGATGGTGACTCTGGATCTCAAGGAGGCTTACCTTCATGTTCCTATCAGGCTCAGTTGCAGGAAGTATCTGCGTTTTCGGGCTGGGACTTCTCATTATCAGCTCTCTGCATTGCCCTTTGGCTTATCTACTGCGCCCAGTGTGTTCACGAAGGTTCTGGCTCCAGTGATAGCTTTCTTCAGGCTAAGAGGAATACAAATCTATCCTTATTTGGACGATTGCCTGATTCTGGCTCAAGGAAAGGACGAACTTCTTCATCATTTACAGTATGTGATAGCAGTGTTAAGATGCCTGGGGTATTCTGTGAACGAAATAAAGTCCAGTCTAGTACCCTCTCAGGACATGTGCTTTCTGGGTGTGAGACTGAATACAGCATCCCAGATGGCCTTTTTGACCCCGGACAAACAAAAGAATCTTTCTCTTTACTTCCATCAATTGTCTCATCAGTCCAGGCTGACTGCAAGGACAGTCCTTCAAGCCTTGGGGTTCATGGCATCTTGTATTCTGGTACTTCCCAATGCCAAACTGCATATGAGGAAGCTACAATGGTATCTCAAAAATGTATGGACACAGCACTGCCAAGATATGGACACTGTCATTCAGATAATACCTTGCATTCGAAAGGAATTTTTGTGGTGGGCTCAGGAATGTCACCTAAACAAGGGACTCTCTGTGACCCGGCCAGAGGCGAGTCAGATTCTAACAACAGATGCCTCAGACAAAGCTTGGGGAGCTCATCTGAATGGAAAATGGGTACAAGACACGTGGCCTGCCAGACTTCAACATCTACATATCAACTTGAAGGAGATGTTAGCAGTCCAGTTTGCATTAATAGCTTTCAAGGATTTACTTCTTCCAGGGCAGGTGTTGGTTCTAACAGACAACACAACTGTCATGTGGTACATCAACAAGCAAGGGGAACGATTCTTATCCTCTATGCAGACAAGCAATGATTTTGTGGGAGACTGCTCTCAGTTTACAGCTAAATCTTCAGGCAAGGTTTCTGCCAGGAGCACAGAACTCCTTAGCAGATGTGTTGAGCAGACAAATTATGGATCCCCATGAGTGGAAATTGGATCCTCATGTATTTCAGAAATTGACAGTGTTATGGGGAACTCCAGACATAGATCTGTTCGCTTCTCCACTAAACTACCAGCTGCCAAAGTTTTGCACAAAAGGTTTCATCCCACAGCTTGGAAAGTGGATGCTCTTTCATTCAATTGGAGCAATCTTCATGTGTATGCCTTTCCACCTCTGCCTCTCCTCCCAAAGGTACTCCTGAAGGTCAGACAGGACAAGCCAAACATGATTTTAATAGCTCCAGATTGGCCTCGACAGCACTGGTACCCATTACTGAGAAGTCTGGTACGGGAGCCTCCTTGGCCTTTGCCTTTGATTCCTCACCTGCTGTCTCAGGAGAACAGTCATTTACTCAATGTCAAACTTCACTCTCTACATCTAACAGCCTGGCATATTCTGTTTTAAACCCTGGAGGGTCTCAGCTTCCACAACAAGTTTTGAATGTTATTTTGGAGGCCAGAAGGCCTAGTACAAGGAAAGTGTACGCAGATAAATGGAGGAGATTTTTATTTTGGAGTACAGCAAAGGACTTTGATGTTTCTAAGCCTAATTTAAGTGTGGCTCTTCAATACCTTACTGAGTTACTGGACAAAGGTTTGTCCTTCTCCTCTATTAAGGTTCATGCTGCAGCAATTTCTGCTCACTATGACTGTGACCCACCATTGTTTTCTCATCCTTTGTTTAAGCAATTCCTTAGAGGGGCAAAGAATATAAGACCCCCACGTAGAGCTCCTACTCCTGCTTGGGATCTCAATTTTGTGTTGGAGAAACTCACTCTACAACCTTTTGAGCCTACAGCTACTGCCGAGTTGAAATATTTATCATGGAAGACTGCTTTTTTGTTGGCCATTACCTCTGCAAGAAGGGTTTCTGAATTACAGGCCCTTATGGCGGTTGAGCCTTTCTTAATTTTCCATAAGGATATGGTATCTTTGCGTGCTAATCCTTCCTTTATGCCTAAAGTGGTTTCTAGTGTGGCTTTAAACCAAGCTATTCATTTGCCTACTTTTTATGCAAACCCCCAAAATAAAGGGGAAAAGATTTTACACACTTTGGATATTCACAGGCAGTTACGATATTATTTGAACAGAACTAAAGGGTTCAGGCAGTCTCAGCAGTTGTTTGTTTCATTTGCTTTGGGTTCTCAGGGCAAACCTGTTTCAAAACAAACTTTTTCTAAGTGGATTGGTTTTTGTATTGCTTTCTGTTATTCCCATCATGGTAAGGAGATTCCAGCTGGGATTAGGCCTCATTCCACTAGGGCTACTGCCACTTCTACAGCTTTTTAAGGGGTGGCTACTAAAGATATTTTGGAGGCAGCTACTTGGAGTTCAGTGCATACTTTCTCTAAGCATTACCACCTTCCACTTTACTCTAAATCTAGGGCTGGTTTTGCCACTGCAATTTTACAGGGCATTTTGGCAGCTCCTAATGCTTTATAGTTTTGCCATCCTCCCTTACCTCTGCTTTGGGATTCTACCCATATGTAAGGACTGCAGCAATGTGAGATGAAGAACATAGTACAGTTTTGTACCTACCATAAATGTAGATGTTCAAGATCCACATTGCTGCAGTCCAATTTACCCTCCCTCCTTCCCTTCTGTAGTTAGAGGCGGTTGTGTGGTTTGGGTTGTGAATATTGTAAATATTGTAAATATGATTGGTGCAGGGGTGGTTGGTTGTTTTTTGCTGTCTTTTGGTTTTGGCCTTTCTTTTTAGGGTCTTCTGACATCTGGGGCAAGAAAAGACTGAGGATATGACGTCGGTCATGCGCATTTGTACCCTGACGTCCTGATGTCAGTCTTAAGCGCCTTGACCGACGTCAGCCTAATACTTTGATATTCGGGCCGACCGAGGACAGCGGACTACCCATATGTAAGGACTGCAGCAATGTGGATCTTCGAACATCTACATTTATGATAGGTACAAAACTGTACTTTTGTAGACCTTACTTTTTCAACTGTGCAAATAGTACAGCAAACTTGACCACATGATGAGTTTACATCCTGGTACTCTAATAATTAAAAAAAAATACACTGTAAATGATCCACTCTTTCAAATCATGTATATGATTTTTATGATATATTTAGTCCATATAGGTGATAACTCATCATAACAGTAGATGTAAGAATAACAGGATCATATTGTAGAAAAGACTCTGTCTCTCCAGCTCTCTAATATTCCTGTGTATTCTTGTTCTGAAAGCATTGGCAGATGCACTCTGGATACTCCGTTTTGTACTTTTTTTGGCATTTCTTACCTAATGTAGGTAGTAAACTACTTCTCTGTATTTTCTTGCAAAGTTTTGAAAATCCTTGACTTATAGTTTATTCATATCTGTACTCTCATGTTTATTATGAATTTTATAGGTTCATAGGAGGTTACTAGGCTTATTGGCCCTAGGGCCATTATTAGCCTAGCCATGTTATATCCTTGTTCCCTTAAGGGTATAACTAAGTTGTATGGTCTATATTTGCACAGCGCGTTTATGATCAGCACCAACTGCCCTTATCTAAGAGGGAAATATGTGATCCTCCCAGGGTAAATTTATGGTGTCCAATCCAGTTGTCTAAGTTGCACTTAAATAGGGTCATTGAGGAGCTCTGTTTTATGTGAAATGGGAGTTTGTTCTAGAGGAGTGGCAATCTCTGGGAAGCATATCTTTCTGTTCAGCATTTCCTGTTAATTTCGCTGGCTAGGTTAAGATCCCAAAAGCGAGTGAATCTTGTCCCATTATCTCACAGACACACAAATGTTGTCGTCTTCTTTTTTTGGCTCCTCTGGATTGCGATAATAATTGTTACTGTAGTCTCTCTGGCTGCTTTGACCTGGGCACCTCAAAAGAACAAAGGATTGTGAAGAGGTTGAGTTCTTTTGTAACATCTGATAATGTTCACATTAGTGAATGTTCAACTGGTGAAAACAAATGGCAGAAAATCAACATCCACCTAAAACAGAAGTTCCACATTAAATATATATATATATATATATATATATATATATATATATATATATATATATATATATATATATATATATATATATATATATATTTATATGTATATGAGACTTCCTGCAGCAGTGATCTTGTTATTCATATATGTGCTGGTACTGTGTGCTACCACACAACTATATTTTCCACCTACATTATATCACTGAGCACACTCAGATGAACCAGCTCTTCATTTTCCTTGCTCATGTAGAAAGTAAAGAATGTGTTACAATTTACACCTTTCCAGGTTGATTGCCAGCTGCATTGCCTGTTGTCAAATAAAGCCAATAGTTAAATAGTTACTGACAGAACATTTCTTTGGGAGGTGGCTGCCTCTTGTGCTTGTTTTGGGAATGACTTCACAGCAGACAATTTTGTACCATGGTACCTCTCCAATGGCAGAACATTCCTTAGGATTGTTATCTTTCGGAACATCATGCCCTGGCGCTATTCAGCTATTCAAGCTCCTTCTATCTCTTGTTATTATCTTCTTGAGGATTCTACCTTAATTCTGCCCAAATGTTTCACCAACCACAGGGACTGCCCTGAAATAACATATGTGAGAAAGTACAGTTATGTAAGTTCAACTTACCATAATAGTAGATGTTTGAATGAACACTGCTGCAGTAGCCTTAGGTATATGGGTTATATCCTACCAAGGATATAACAGCTGGCCAGTTTCCAAAGCTTCAGGTCACCTTCCATGCACTCAAACTGTCAAGCAGCTAAGCTGAGCTGATTAAAAGGACATGTTTGGGCATGATGCCCTTCAGAGATTTCCTGCCAGCAGAGAGAGGGAGGCTGAGCCCTGAAGGGACAAGGCTAAGAATAATAAAAAATAAATGTCCACACCCTGTCATATAAAAATGCACCAAAAACAAGGGGGATGGAGGGAGGGAGCAGCTACTGCAGCAGTGATCATTTGAACATCTACTGTTATGGTAAGTTAAGCTTACGCAACTGTATTATGTTCTTCACATTGATAATTACTGCTGTAGCCCTAGCTATATGGGTAGATTATCATAGCTAACTATATTTGCGAGGAAGAAGCATCCAGGATCCCCTTTAGAATGGTCCTAGCAAAGCATGATCTAGACATAGAGAGCTTATAGTGCTTTGTAAAAGTATGTACAGAGGACCTAGTAACAAATTCTAGAAAATAGCCCTTTCCAAAAGCCATAGAAGAAGCCAAGGTCCTTGTAGAGTGGACCTTGACCTTGCCTGAAATTGATTTGTCATGGTGAGTATAACAAAAGTTAATAGCCTTAGGCAATCATATGGAAATAGTCTGTTTTGACACCGCTTGTCCCTTCTTCTTACTTTCAAAAGAAATGAACAATTGACCTTATGATCTGAAAGATTTAGTTCTGTCAAGAAAGTAACTGAACTGTCTGTGGACATTCAAGGTATGGAGTACCCTTCCTCCCTCATTTTTAGGTTCAGGAAAGAAAATGAGAAGATGGATATTTTGACTTAGAGTAAACTCGAATACCACTTTAGGCATAAAAGAAGGATTAGTTTTCAAAGAAACCATCACATTTTGGAAAACGAGGTAGGGTTGACTCACCATAAGAGCTTGTAACTCAGATGCCCTTTCTGTACGTTCTTAGCTATTTAATGCCAGATACCCCTGTAATACACTTTGTTGTTTGAAAAGCATAATTATAGGCACATGCAACAACTGTTTTTACTTTAATTTGGTTGAAAAGGAATACTTTTAGTGGCAAGCATCAACTTATGGAACCTAGAGTGTTCTGGTGATAACAACCATTGGTACCGGCTAACTGTGATTACGTGCTGAATGTGGTATGGATTTTACATCCATAACTACCTGCTGAATGCTCAAATGGTTACTTTAATGAGTCGGATATTGAGTTTTTATAGTAAACACCACGTTTCGGTAGCGCATGTATTGTCTAACCTTTAGTCTCACATTAGCATGCATTTTGGACTTAAATTATTTTAACACAAGTGGGGGACGCTATATAGTTCCTTAAATTACATCAGGAATGCTATATTAACATAGCGTTGTAATGTTTATGCCACCATATATGAGGAATTCTGACTTTACACTATTGTATTAATGAGTCGGATATTGAGTTTTTGTAGTAAATGCCACGTTTCGGTAGCATATGTATTGTCTAACCTTTAGTCTCACATTAGTATGTATTTTGGACTTTAATTATTTTAACACAAGTGGGGGATGCTATATAGTTCCTTAAATTACATCAGGAATGCTATATTAACATAGCGTTGCAATGTTTCTGCCACCATATATGAGAAATTCTGACTTTACACTATTGTAAATGGTAATGTTACTATCTGTGTTGGTTTAACCACATTGACACTGCAATTGTTAAAACTGTCTTCTTGGATAGGATGTCCCGTGTATGAGTAGAGCCTCGCTTCGCCTACACTCATGCTGCAGACCTTGTTCCTCAACTTATACCTGATGCATACTAACTGATTTGCCCTGCTTTTAGAATCCTACTGTGATGGCTTCATGTAATTGCTAGTTGCAACTGAAATGTGTTCCCTATTTAAATGAAACTACCCAACCTATAATTTTTTCAGTTGAACCTCAATATATGAAGAATAGAGACCAATTATACCTTGTGTTCGTACTAGTTTGTGCATTATCTTAAATGTTATGCTACCTAATGACTGTGCTTAACATTCTACTTATTTAACCTCTTTGTTTCTCTCTCCCTTTATGCAACCAGTTGCCCTACCTGCTCGTAAGGCACTAACACTGTGGGACTGCCCTGTCCTGTTGGCCAGCAACCTTAACCCATCTTATAACTGCTGCCTTCACCCTAAACTAAGGAAGTGAATCTTCTCCCGCCCTGAGAAACAGCCCCTCAAGGACAATACAATAGAAAAAAGTATGTGTTATATAACTTCTGTCAATAAAAGCAACATTACATAAATTATTGTAGGTCTTAAAGTACACTCCCCTGGTAGGGCGACCAGCAGCCATAACCTTCCTTTTCCTTCTTCTTAGCCCGCCTTCCCTCCTATACCTTTGTAAATACCTAATATCCTTTAATTCCTCCTCAAATTCCAAGACCAGTCACCTCCTAAAGGAAACTATTGTAGCTATACAGCCTTTGGCCACTATGTGGCGCCCTGTCCTAGATCTATCACTCTGTCTTGAAACACATCTCACAAGAATATAGTATTATTGTAAAGTTAGGTAGTCCCACTCCATCACTCTATCTTCTTACTCTGTATCATTCAGCTACCCTCTCCCTATCCCTACTATGAAGGCTAACACCTCCTACCCTTCTCCACCTTCACTTACCTTAACAATCAGCTCTCCACTGATTGTTTTCCTAGGGCTCACTCCTTCTGTGGCTCAACCCGCTCCATTCGCCCTGCGGGCTCACTCTGCTCACCTGCCCTGCCCTCAATTCCCACCCGCCCCCAGTGCATCTACATTTATACACACTAACCACACCCCCTATCCATACAAGCAATCACATCGACCAACCCCTTAAAGTGCTACAACCCACTTCCCACTAGTCATTATCCATCTGCATCTATACCTGTATACTAACCTACACACAATACTTCTACAATGCCACCTAACACTACCCTTACACACTTTAAACTCTTACTCATACTATCAGTCCATCCTATTTTAGCTATACCCTACCTACTTACTTTCTATGGGCACCTTAACTACCTACACTTTCATAACCCCATGAAACAAACCTCCACACAAACACTCATCATCTTTCATAGTCATAGCCATAATCACACATCCTATCCACCAAAGTATTTATCAGCCAAATTTCATAGACTCACTCACATCACATACTACAGCCCTAGAGCTAGAAAAACTCAGACCCTAATATATAAAGGTTTAGTTCTCACTCTGGCAATACAAGTCCACTCCCTAATGGATGGTAACATACACCCACACCCTGGCCCAAATTCTACCACTACCACAAAGCCTAACACCCTAACTTCTATTAATGCACATCTGGTCACCAGACCCCCTAACTCTCTCCTAATAGCCCATCTCAATATTCGAAGCATAAATAATAAAGTTGCCCACCTACATGCCCTCATGGATGTACATTCATTCGACATCCTCTGCCTCTCTGAAACATGGCTCAAGCCAACAATACAAGATACTACTGTCATCCCCCCAGGTTACAGTATCCTCAGACTTGACCATAATTATAAGAAAGGTGGTGGAGTAGCTATTTTATATAAATCTGAATTACAAGTCACCTCCATAGACTCTAAACCTCCTCTAACTAGCAATGCAGAATTTCTTATCTCCAAAATTCAACTCAACAAATGTAAATCCATTTACATAATCTGTATCTACCTTCCCCCAGGCAACAATATCAACACCTTAGAGGCTACCCTAAGTTGGCTGTCCATCACCTACCCACAAGAAACCATAATTCTTGGTGACTTTAATATAAACTGGAGGTGTTGCACATCTGAACAGCCTTCTACCCATATCAACCTACATGATTTTACGCAAACCATTACATTCCCCACTAGAACCAATAAACATAATAACAATGACAGCACCCTAGATTGGATTCTCCCAAACAGTCATCACCAATCTTACAAAGTAGGGACCCTCCCTGAAGATATAAGCGATCACTAACTCACCTTCTTAATCAGGTATAAGAGTGACATCCCAAACCCAACCATTTAGAAGAAAACAAGGTCTAACAAAAATTTTAACCTCGACAGCTTTCAAAAAGAACTCAAAGGTTGTGACTGGTCACCCCTGAAACACCTACTATTAGAAGATGCCGTTAAATACTTTAATTCTAAATTTTTAACCATACTAGACTACCGTGCCCCAACACAATAAGAAGTAGGTCTAAACCAGCCTCTTGGCTCTCCAAAACTACCAAACAAAAAATCCTCCATAGAAACAAACTCTGGGCTAGCTGGCATGCAACCAAAAACCCAGCAGATCAACTAAAGTTTAGCCAATTAAGAAATAAAACTAAAAAAGCCATATTGTCAGATAAAAGAAACTTTTACTGTCACCTCCAACAAACCCACCAAAATAAACCTCAAAAATTCTGGTCTGGTATCAATAAACTGTTGCACCCAGGTCGCTCAATTACACCTACCCCCTCAGGCTCCAATCTCAACAGCCCTATCCACATTGCCAATTCTTTTAACACTTTCTTCACAGACACCATTCAATCTTTGGCCAATCAGTTATCCCCTGACAGTACATCTGCTTCCACTGTTATCCCTAACAGCCCCCCCATTATTTCAATTCAAACCAGTTCCTACATCCTTTGTCTGCACCCTTATTCAGAAACTTAAACCCACCATCCTTTCTGCAGATCTACTACCTGCAGAATACCTGCAAAAAACTGCTAAAGCTGTAGCCTACCCCATATCCATCCTCATTAACAGAACTATTTCTGAAGGAACTATTCCATCAATCTGGAAAATCTCACATATCATCCCCCTGCACAAAGGTGGTAATTCCAAAGATTTTTCTAACTATAGGCCTATAGCCATATTATCCCCACTGGCAAAAATCATGGAGAAGTGCATTTATAAACAACTGTTAAGCCACCTACTAGAAAACAACCTACTAGCTACCTGCCAACATGGCTTCAGACCATTTCATAGCACCTCCTCAGCTCTCTTATCTTTCATCGACTGCATTAATAAATATCGTAATAATGATCTCTATCCTCTGCCCTCTTCATTGATCTGTCAAAAGCCTTTGACATGGTTAATCACCAGCTACTCATAAACATACTTAGAAACTTCTCACTGGTTCCACTTGCTATACAGTGGTTCCAGTCCTATTTAAATAACAGGCAACAGGCTGTATTATGGGAGAATAACTTGTCTTCCCATCTCCCGATTACCCTTGGTGTCCCTCAAGGCTCCATATTGGGTCCTCTCCTCTTTTCTATTTTTACTAATGACCTACACTCTGTATTACCTCAAGCTACCTGTATCCAATATGCAGATGATTCCACACTAATATGCTCAGCCTCTTCACTGTCACAACTTCAGTCTCTAACCCAAGATGTGTTTAGCACAGTAGAGAATTGGATTCTTCACCGATGTCTCATCCTCAACCCAAACAAAACAAAAATGCTACTATTCACTCCCACCCACAGAACCCTCCACTGCATTTCACTGTCACATCTAGCAATGGTACTATCATATCTCCTGATTCTACCACAAAACTACTTGGAGTACTAATCGATAACAACCTCACCTTTGAGCCCCATGTTAACAACACTATAAAAACAGTAAACAAGAAACTAGGTTCCCTCTATAGGATCAAACCCTTTCTGACTCCACTAGCCAGGACCACTATTGCCCGTAGCCACTTAATCTCAACTCTACTATATGCATCCCCTATCTATACTAAACTATGCAAAAGCAATCTGTACAAGCTGGCTAGCTCCTACAATAATATTGTCAGATTTGCAACTGGGTCTACCTATAGAACCCATCATTGCAACAATCTTAATCAACTAGGATGGTTAGAATTGTCAAATCTTATTCTATTGAACCAACTAACTATTGCCCATAAGATACTGTATCATCCTACAGATACTCCAATACTCACTAACCTAATCACCCCCTACAATAACCTGAAGACCCTGTGCTCATCTAATAAATTACTGGTAATGATAAGTAAAACCAACAATCTGGCTGGAGACTATCTATTCTCTAACACAGTGGGTAAAACCTGGAACACCCTCCCTAATGACCTAACCTCCCTACCCTATTTAAAACCAAACTGAAACCATAGCTTAAATCCCACTGGCTGTGCCCCTGTGCAAACCCAGGCTAACTACCTCCCTTGTCTCCAGGCACTAATATTCTCACTCACATAAACTCAATAATCTGTCCTAACAATAATGTGTGTGTAACTTTTTTTAGTTTAATAGTGCTCTATTTCACTTACCTTATATATTGTTGTATGTATATCCATACTTGTTTTGTAACTAGGAATGTTTTTTTTTTCTTTACTCATAAGCTAAAATGTAATGTACTATTATTACTTGCCAAAACTTGGTACTGTACCTATGTTTTTGTTTTTGTTATTCAATTCTGAAGTGCACAGCTTTTCTCCCCGGGCCTCCACTGATAATGGACATATATCCAGTTGGACCAGCCCAGTCAACAAATGTAAATAAAAATAAATAAATTCTTGTAGATGTCAGAGCAATCAATAAACTGGTTAACATGTTAAAAACCTCAATTCAGCCAGATTAGTTGGTTCAAATGGAGCAAGTGTTCATTTCTCTAACTCAAAATTAAGATCCCAAGGAGGGGCCACTAGTTTACTTGGAGGCCTCTTATGCAAAACCTCTTTCAAGAACATTTTGACATGAGACTGCCTTGAAAGAAAAGGATCCATGGACAGACATGCTGAAATGGCTGATAAATGAACCTTGGCAGAAAAATAAGAAATGCCATAGGATAGTAACGCACACAAATGTTGTAAAGCCAGAGAACAATTAGCCCTGAATGAGTGCTGGTTATGTTGTTGGCACCGACTAGAAAACCTTTTCCATTTGCTAATGTATGATTTTCTAGTAACATGTCTTCTAGTAGCCTTCATTAGTACCTGCTGTACATCCTCAAAAAACAGGTGCCTTAAAGGAATTAAGACCCTGTCATTTGGGTAGTTAATTAAAGATGATTGTTGCTAGGTTGTATCAGACACCCTTGTTCTTGTGTGTGTAGATCTATCCTATGAGGAAGCTTGTGATAATTGCCCCAGGCTGTTTCCAAAAGAAGGTAGAACCACAGTTGCCTGGATCAGAAGGGAGTCACTACAATAATCTTGGGGGATTTCTTCTGAATCTTCAGAAGTACTCTAAATATTAGTGGAAAGGGTGGGAAGGCATACAGGACTATTCCTGTTCAAGAAAAAGAAAGAAAAGGAATCCGTCTTCCAGGCCTTTTTGTATGGAGCTCTGGAACAGAATTTTGCCAATTGATTGTTCAGAGAGGAGGCAAACAGGTGTACTTGAGAAACTCCTATAGTTTCATAGGTAAGTACTAGGCTAGCTGCCTTTGTGGGTCATTTTAAGCTTAGCCAGTTTCCTTTCAAAAGTGAGAATCAAACCCTGCACCTTGTGTTTGTGAGGTAAAGACCTTAACCATTATACCAACCTCCAGCAGATGGATCAAATCCCCCACATCTAGTTTCCATTCATGAGGGTTTGCCTGGTCCTGCTCAGTTTGTATGCCACACTGTTTTGTTTTGCCTGTAGAAAGGGACTGTGCTGTGAAGCTGTATCTCAAGCTAACATGTCTAGTCTACAAAGGGGGTACAACTGGACTCCCCCTCACTTGTAGATGTACCACATCACTTTGGTATTGTCTGTAACCCTTGCTTGTTGATGTACCACATCACTGTGGTATTGTCTGTAACCACTTGAAGAGATCCTGTGGATCAAAGATGGTTCAGAAAACTGAGTGCCTTGGTTAAGGCAAGTATTTTCTTGATATTTATGTACTTGGGTCTCTCCTTGGTGTCTCACACCCCCTGCACTTTTATCTCTTCTGAAACTGCTCCTCAAGCAAAGTCTGAAGCATCTGTGGTGGCTGACTGCTTTGGAACAAGGAGGAATAAGGGGGGACCTTGATTTAAGGATATCTGTTGTCTCCACCAAGTGATTTCACTTCATACAAACCCCAGTACTGGGATCTGAAAAGATAAAGCATGTTGATGGTGACACCAAAAAGATTTCAGATAACGCTGTATCTTTCTCATGTGGGGTCTTGCAAGGGGTATCATGTGAATCATAGATGCCATGAGACCCAAAATCCTGAGGTATTCCCTTGCAGTGGCTGAAGTCTGAGTGGAAAATCTTAGAAATAGATCTAGATAAAGATTTGTTTTTTCAAGTCAGTGCATTAGTCCATTAGGTCACTCAGCTCTGTAGATTAGAACTAGGCTAATTGCACTTGTGAGCCATTTTAAGTCTAGCCAATTACCCCATGTGAAAATCAAACCCTGCACCTTGTATCTGTAAGGTAAATGCCTTAACCATTATACCAGGCTTCCTTCCTGTAGAAGAAAAGCTCTTTGAACTGAGGTGTCTAGTTGACATCCCAAGAACACAATCCTGTGTGATGGTGTGAAGAACGACAACTGAATGTTGTCTTAGAATCCCAGCTTGTGCAAGAGATCTCTCCCCCAAGAGAGAGATTTCTGACATTTTGAAAAAGACTCTGTAAAGATAAGCAAGTCATCTAAATATGGAGAATGTGGATACCCTGTAGCCTGCAGTGAGCTATAACTGGAGCTAGACACTTTGTGAATACTCTTGGTATAGTGGGTACATAGTCCAAAGGGTAAGGCAGAGAACTGATATTGTACCTAGACACACAAAACCTTAAGAAATGCCTGAAATCTGGATGAATAGGAATGTGAAGATAGGCATCTTTTAAGTCTAGTGTTATCAAGAAACTTGAAAGAGGAAGAAGAGGCAATAGGTTGTGAAGTGACATCATTTTGAATTTGAGCACTATCACATTCAGGTTTAGGAGAGAAAGATCCAAGACTGGCCTCCAAGCATTTTCTTTCTTTGGAGCTAGGAATATCCTTGACTTAACCCCCCCCCCCTCCCCACCTGGGAAGTAGAAACTGGTTCTATCACTCCTTGGGACAGCAGGTGATGAAGAATAGGTGAAAACAAAAACGTCTGATCTTCCGGATGAAGCAGTCTGTTGCCAAAGAGAAAAATGGAGATTTAGACTTACTGGAAGAGAAGCAGGGCCAGGGTGGGAGGGGGTCACAATGTCTCTTGGTTTTGGCTGGTTTGAGACTTTTTTGGAACCTTCTTGCCACTTCTTAAACACCAATTTACCTGAATTCTGTTGAAACTGTTTAATGTTATGTAGTCCTATCTTGCTGTAATTCTTGCTGGATGGGTTCGGAGCTGATATTTGGTTCCGACTTGGCCGATACTAAAGCTCGAGAGCTTTTACTGGCTCGAGGCTAACCCCTATCCCATGGTGCCTCACGGCAATTCCCCAGATCTCGTTTGCCTCAAAAGCTTTGAGGTTGTGTCTTACTGGCTCGTTTCCTAAGTAACAGTTTATTTACTAATTTTAGTCCTTTTCCTTGACCTTTACTTTCCCTTTTTACAGTTTTTAATATTTATCTCTTGTGTGACTGTTATTTAGAGTTTTTGATCCCTATTCTTCCCCCTAGGATTGTACAGCCCGTTTAAGTTAGAGGGCCGTAGTGCCCATTTAAGTTAGAGGGCCTTTCCTTCCTGAGTGTGTCCTCTATAAAAAAAAAAAAAAAAAGAAAATAAAAGTTATATAACCCCTCTCCTTTTTTTCCTTTGTCAGTAGTTATTGTTGCTTGTCTAGCTAGTCTATAGTTTTAGTCAGTATGTCTAAAGATAAGGATAGAGAGCATAAGGATCATTGCTCTTCGGGGTTTAAAAAGTGTGATAGATGCTCACAAAAAATGTCTCTGACAGACGGTCACATCAGTTGCGTGTACTGTTTAGGTGAAGCTCATTTGCAAGAGCCCTGTACCCTTTGCCATGCATTTAGCACCAGGGTCTTGAATGAGAGGAAATGAAAAAGTTTTGATAGGGGTCTTGTGACCAGCTCCTTCCAAGAACAGCTGGAACTCCGTCAGGCAGCTCCTAAGTCTTCAAAGCAAAAATCTTCGGCCCCAGCTTCGGAGCCGTTGAAAAAGACCAAAGCGTCGGAGCCAAAAAGTTCTGGCTCTGATTCAGCTTCTTCCGGATTAACTTTAGAAGATCGAATTCCCAAAATCTCGAACCTCATATGGTCGAGACCAAAAGATCGAGTTTTGGAAACTCGAACTTCTAAAATGAAACGCAAAAAAAAAAAAAAAAAGTCAAACATTGCTTTAGCCCCCCTGCACCCCCCACACCCCCCCTACTTAAATATACCAAATCCGAGATCGCGCTACATTGGGGAAATGGGAAATCTGCGCTGTATGCGGAAGTGCAAAACGGGATTTCCCACTTCCTGTCAACACCACAAAAAAGATAACAACATTACGTACACACAGAGCATACAAGAAGCCTTGACTCTGTGTGCACATAATGTTTTAAGGTAAGTAAAGTGTTATTTTTTAAAACTTTACATATTCGATATACTGAAATGTCGATCATATGGTCTTGACCATATGACATTCGAGATTTCAGTATTTCGATTATGTAAAGTGCTTCCGCTTCTTCCATATCGGTACCGTCAGTCTCTTCGGTGCCGAGGCAACCTTTGGTACCGAAAAGTTTACCTGATATTGATGTTGGGTCACCCACCTTGAGATCTCCTATTTTGGAGAGGAGGAGATCTCCTTCTGTCTCCAGCAGATCCTCCAGGACACTGTCAGATGAGGACATCGAGCGGGTACTGAAGAGGTTGCTTTCAGATTCAGCTCTGGCAATGAAATTGGCCCCTCCGGACCCAAAGGCTTTGGAGCTGACCCCCTTACCTGCCACTGTTCCTCCTCTGACTGTTTCACTCTCAGAGCCTATTACTTCAGGTTCTTCAGTTTTGGACTCGTCGGTTCCGGGGATCCAACCTGCTTCCTCAGAACCAATTACTCTATCCTCAGTGGCTCAGTCTGGAGCTGAGGGATCTGGGAGCCGATGCTCTTGAGTCGACTCCGAGGAGGACAGTCACCCTGGCTTTTCTTCGGAACCGACCCTCCCTCTCTGTGCCTCGGCTCGACTCAGCTTGCTCCCACTTCTGCTTCAGAGCTGTTCCCCCTTGCTATGAGCTGACCATCTGTCTCCTCGGAGTGGAGGTCTTCTTTGGAGTGGGGAGGAAAGGCTTTCGAAGCTATAGAGAAGGCTTTATCTTCTGCTAAAGCAATACCTTTGGAACCTGTGTCCCACCAGCAGCAGGCAGCAACCTCTTCCCCCCTGTCACCCCCACAGTGTAGGGAACGAGAGGCCCAAGCAGCCCCCATTGGAGGTGCCCCTTCTTCTGAGACTTCCCCAGATTATCCCACTGGAGAGCTTCCTCGGAAGAGATTGTGTAAGAGGAAGCATGTTGACTCACCTGAGTCTGTCATTTCTGACACTGATTTAGAGGAATCAGAAGGGTCCCCTAGATCCCCCTCTGAGGATGTCTCCTTTTCTGACAGCCTAGAAATCCTTAGACAGAGGGGTGATTGGAAGACCTTTAACCCTACTGAGGATGAATCAGTGTATCTTGAGACCTTTGTTCCCGACCTTCCACCTCCTGGGTGACACTGCCTTATGACCAACTCTTGGGGGTCATATAGCAGAAAGCCTGGACCTCCCCAGACTCAGTGGAGCCTGTCCCGAGGAGGCCAAATAAATTGCTGACAGCACCTGAGGATAAAACTTTCCTTAGCAAAGAAGTTCCTGTTGATGCTATGGTGGTAGCAGTGGCCACCAAGAATGAGTTATCCGAAACATCTTCTAATATCCATCCTCCTACCAAGGAGTCCAGGACTATGGATAGGTATGGGAAGCATACTTTCTCTTCAGCGGCATTTGCATTAAGATCACTGAATTACCTTACTCATTTTACTCATCTTCAGAGGGATCTCCTGAAGGAGTTAGGAGATACCTTCCAGGGTTCAATAGCTCTGGGTTCCATGGATAAAGTTTCCACACAGCTCTCCACCCTTACATCCATAGCTAACTATTCCATGAGGCTGATATCGTACGTGGCAGATGGAGCAAGTAGGGCAGCTGCAGCAAGAATATCCCTCAGGAGACATTCTTGGATGCGTCTTTGTAATTTCACGGAATCCTTAAAGTCTTCCTTCACTAACGTCCCCTTTGGTTCATCTCTTTTTGGACCCCAGGTGAAAGAGACTTTGACCAGGTGCGAGCAGGAAGGGAAAACCTTATCTGCCGTTGGAGTCCATTTCTCCCTTCCATCTAGACCCTATCCCAAGGGTAATACGGGAGGGAAAATGTGGTTCCGTAAATCCCAAAAATGTTTCCCTCAGGCACAAGGTCAACCCTCCCCTAGAGGCAGAGGGAGAGGATATAATGGAAGATTCCGCCCTCGTGGCAGAGGAGATCCGCAACATCAGGGGACAGAGAAATCTTCTCTGATCATCCCTTCTATCACCCCTGAGGGGTTGCACGACTGTCCATCTCTGGAGGCAGTTGGGGGTCATCTATCGCTGTACCCAAGTGCCTGGCTAACCATTTCACAAGATTGTTGGGTACACACCATAATATCCAGAGGTTATCTGATCCCCTTTGTTTCCGAACCCCCAACAAACCAGTCTCTACCAAATGTACCACCCATTCAACTAGACTGTGCAACATCAGAGGTCATCTCATTGCTGCAAAAAAGAGTCATCCAAAAAGTCCCCACAAAGCAAATACTGCAGCAGTACGCATTTACACGACACGCTATACACATTTCTAAAAGGTTGCTCCTCCCCAGGGAGACACACACACTCACACACAGTTGGAAAGTGCAGGATTCAAACCCCTAACTAACTACATTATGATACTACAGGTAAAAACTCATTCCAGTGGTGAGAATCAAACCTTGCACCTTGTGGTTGAAAGGCATACACCTTAAGCACTGTACCACTTAGCCTTTCAGGTATAGGATCCAGAACTTACTCTCAATTCTTTTTAGTTCTGAAAAAAGACAGGAGACTGGAGATCAGTTCTAGATCTCAGCAGGCTCAACAAGTCCGTAAAGAAATCGAAGTTCCACATGATCACTCTGCAGTCCATATTTCCCTTTATTGGGAAAGACAAATGGATGTGCTCAATAGATCTCCAGGACGCGTACTACCACATCAAAATGGACAGGCGCTCCTCGTGACATTTACGCTTCCAGCTGGGAGCCATTCATTTTCAGTTCAGAACACTGCCCTTTGGTCTCACTACAGCCCCCAGTGTGTTCACCAAATGCATGGCAGTAGTTACAACTCACCTGAGATGTCAAGGATTCCAGGTGTTTCTGTGCCTAGACAACTGGCTCCTAATTGCTACCACCAAGCATCAACTCATCAGAACCAGGGACAAGACTCTGTCCTTGTGCACCAGTCTAGGCATCACAGTCAACCTAAAAAAGTCAGCCTTATCTCCTTCGCAGCACATTGTATTCTTAAGCTCAGAAATAGACACGACCACCAGGTCAGCATGGCTAACATCAGAAAGAGTAGAGTCTCTATGCAGTCAAATCAGATCCTTGCTAAACAAGCAAAAAGTTCAGGCCAGGGTAGTCCTTCAAGTCCTAGGAACTATGGCTTCCTCTATCCCATTAGTTCCTCTAGCCCATCTACATATCAGGATACTTCAATGGCTGTTATTTACCCAATGGTCGATGCAAGACCTTCCATTGTCTCATCAGATTTTTATAACAAACACCTGCAAGAAGGATCTGACATGGTGGTTGCATACGGAACAACTTCTCCTAGGTCATCCACTTGTTCCTCCCCAAGAGAAAGCAGTGTTGACCACGGATGCTTCCCAGATAGGGTGGGGGGGGGCATTATCTGGGAATGACAGTCCAAGTAACTTGGCAGAACTGAGAACCACTTGCACATCAATGTTCTGGAGATGAGAGTGGTGCTATATGTGTTGCAAGCACTTCACAGCTCCCTTCCCACCAGGACAATTGCGATCCAGTCAAACAATATGTCTGTCATGTGGTACATAAACAAGCTAGGGGGAATCAAATCTTACCCACTTTGCCGAGAGGCCTTAAGAGTTTGGAAATGGGCGATGGACACTCAACTCTTTCTGGTAGCAATGCACATCCTGGGGAAATCCAACATAATAACAGACAAACTCAGCCGAGCAATTCTGATGCCTCACGAGTGGTCCCTGAATCCAGAAATTGCGAAAGAGATCTTTCACAGATGGTGCCAGCCTATTTGCGACCTATTCGTCACTCACTTGAACACCAAATGCAGCAACTACTTTGCCCTCCTTTCCCATCTGGGGATGTCACCCAGGGATGCTCTAGTCCACAATTGGCCCCTGGGACGTCTTTATGCCTTTCCACCTTTTCCTCTCATCCCAAACGTAATACAGGAAGCAAAACAGTTGAGGAGTTCCCTGATCCTCACTGCTCCTTACTGGCCTTGACAAGTATGGTTTCCCTTCCTGTGGCCCTACCTTTTGGAGGAACCATGGATTCTGGACCCATCTCCAGTCCTCCTGATTCACCAGTCGGGGCAGTTTCATCCCACCATTCACACCCTCAAATTGACAGCATGGCTGCTCCAGTTCCATGAATAGCCAGGTGTATTTCCCTATCTCCTTCTGTCAAACACATTCTGATCTCATCCCATAAACCTTCCACTCAGAAACTATACTCCAGCAAATGGAAAAGGTTTTCTATTTGGGCTACAAACCAAGGCTTAGATCCATATTTGGCTCCTATAGAATCTATTCTATCTTTTCTAGCGTCAATTTTTCATGAAGCAGCTGCAGCCACTACAGTCAGAGTTCAGTTAGCTGCCATTTCCAATTTCCATTTTGGCTTCAGGGGAAATCCAATCATGTCACACTCCTTGTGAAAAACCTTTTTAAAAGAAGTTCTTCTTCTCAGGCATCCAATCAAACAACCATTAGAACCCTGGGACTTAAACTTATTCCTCTCATCTTTAATGTCTGCACCCTTCGAGCCCTCCTCTTCATCAGACCTGAAATTGTTGTCATGGAAAACACTTTTCTTAGTAGCCATAGCATCTGCTAGGAGGGTCTCAGAACTGCAAGCTCTTACTATTCAACCTTACATTATTTTTCACAAGGATAGAGTCTCACTCAGGATAAAAACCCTTCCTTTCTTCCCAAGGTATGCTCAGAGCACAATCTGAACACCACTATTGAGCTACCAGTGTTTTTTCCGAACCACTCTAATAAATCTGAGTATAGACTACACCAGTTAGACGTTCACAGAATTCTCAGATTTTATTTACACAGGACTAAAGAATTCAGAAAATCAGATCAATTATTTGTTTCCTTTTCTGACAAGAATAAGGGCTCGTCTGTTTCCAAGGTTACTCTTTCAAAATGGCTTTCGGATTGCATTTCCTTTGCTTATCAAACTGCTGGCAAACAATTACCCATTAAAGTCAAAGGCCATTCTACTAGAGCTGTATCTACTTCATGTGCTTTTAAATCTAGGCTCCCAATTGATACTATTTGTGCAGCAGCTACTTGGGCAAGACCACATACTTTTGTCACTCATTACAAATTGGATTTGGCCTCCCGGGACAGATCATCCTTTGGGTCCACTGTGTTGAAGAGTTTCTTTGCTTGAGTCACCTGGGATAAAGGTGCCAGGGACTCTGTCCCATCCAGCAAGAATTACGGCGAGATAGGACTACATAACATAAAGAAGTTATGTACTTACCATAACGTTCCATGTTTGTAGTCCATCTCGCCTTCATTCTTGCATCCCTCCCTCCAACCCCCTTCCTGTTTCTGGAGGATCTGGTGGACTATACTGGTGCTGTCTGACCTGGTTTTTAGTTGTTGTTCACCCAGCATGGATTATATTACAAAATGTTTTCTCTGTATGTATACAGTTCTGATATTTCATACCTGTTAGGTACTTATTGCTTTCTTTCAAACAAAATCTGGGGAACTGCCGTGAGGCACCATGGGATAGGGGTTAGCCGCGAGCCAGTAAAAGCTTGCGAGCTTTAGTATCGGCCAAGTCGGAGCCGAATATCAGCTCCGAACCCATCCAGCAAGAATGTAGGTGAGATGGACTACAAACATAACTTCTTTTTCTGCTTTTTTTCAGCAGCTAGGTGAGGAGAAAGAACATCCCTTGGATAATTTGGAAAAGGAGGGCTGAAAATTCATAGAGGTTACGTGGATCAGCTTGCCCCTTTCACCACATTTTTGATCATGTCTGGAACAGTGAGGCCAAACACTAAATCTTTATCCAAGGAAGAATTTAAAATCTCGTTTTAACATCATATGGAAGGTTCTGAGAATGCAGCCACGCAAACTTCCTTAAAACTGTATTGGTGGCCATAGCTTTGGAAGAAGTAGAAGTATCAACAGAATCATACACACTGCAAACGATGAGTGGTGACCTGTATGATAGAAGAAACAAAGTTATTTAAAGCAGATTTTAATTCACAAGAAGAAAGTGCAGACAAAACATTCTTCATACTTTCGCAATATGTCAGAATAAACTTTAACAAAAGAGCCTGGCAGTTTAAAATTCTGAAATTCAAAGTTGAAGAAGTATACACGTTTTGCCCATACCTATCAATAATTTTCCCATCCTTATTCAAAAGAGTTGGATTGGAATTAAGCAAGTGCTTAGCAGCAGAGTCGTCAACTAAGGCTATAGCTGCTGAGTCAGGTTTGGGAATAGTGTATACAAATTTAAAAGACTGAGGAACTTTATCCATCCTATCTGCCTTTTTAGGGACAGCTAGCTGACTATCAGAAAAACTGCAGGCAATAAGACACAAATCCTCTAAAGCAGACAGAACGGGAGGAATGGGAATGGGATCTGGAAAATCCTTCTGTAACAACTCATAGCATTTTTGAGGGACTGAGAAACCTCAGTGTTCTCCCTCTGAAAACTATAGGACATTCTAGCAATTGTCGCAGAGCCCCCCCAGGGAGAATACGAAAGAAATCTTTTCTCTGAGTCTGAATCAGAAATCTGAGGACAAACCCCTGAATCTGTCCCTGCATCTTCCTCTTCAGATTCAGAATTTTGAATTTCTTCTGGAAATGAGACATCCCTCTTTCTTTTATTGTAAACTACTCCACAAGAAGGATCACGCCTGAATCAAACCCTGAGCCAGTCCCAGTAAACTATTCCTATCCAAAGAAATTTGAGAAGGAGTAGACACGTGCTTTGTTTTCCATTTGTTTTTGACTGGTAAAATGCAGCCAACAGTATTACTAAAGGCAACCAATGCTCCCTCAGCTTCTGTTCCTGTTCTTCTTCTCTGTTCCTTCTCCCAGGACCAAAAAGAGTGGTTCTCCCTTGCCCAGTGAGAGGACCCCAACAGCTGCAGAGGATGCAGCTAACCCCTGGTCCATTACGGCTGTGTGTGTTACACCATAGGGGTCTGGGGTAAAAGGTGAGTGGTCTGAGGTACAACAAATGGCCACAGCAGAGTCACCCACTTGTGGCTGAGACAAATTGATAGCTTGCTGTGGTGTTAAATAGAAGTTATGTTCTTACCATAACGTTCCATGTTAGTTGTCTTCTTCTCGCCTTCTTCTTGCTGGATGGGTTCGGAGCCGACCTCGGCCCGACTGCCACTCTAAAAGCTCGAGAGTTGGTTCCACCGGCTCGAGGCTCCCCTTATATCCCACAATGCTAGGCGAGAGTTACCTCAGATCTCGTTTGTAAGCTAACCCCAGCTTATAACAGTAACAGTATAACTGTAAAACAGAATCCACCTCTAACAACAGGAAGAAAGAAGGGTGACCTACATCCTGAACCAAGAAATATGCATAATAGCATATGTCTAAGAAAGAGGTGGTAGAAAGAGAGGTCACAATCACAACTCCTCTAGGTCTGTCCAGGCCAGGGGGAAGGAGGGTGGGACGCAAGAAGAAGCGAGAAGAAGACAACTAACATGGAACGTTATGGTAAGAACATAACTTCTATATGTTAAGTTGTCTATCTCGCCTTCATTCTTGCTGGATGGGACTGCGTCCTAGCACCTTGTCCCGGGTGGCCTAACGGAACAGACTCCTGAGAACAGTGGAACCAAAGTTAGCTCTATGCCTAGAAGCTAAATCCAACTTATAATGAGAAATAAAAGTGTGAGGAGTAGCCCAAGTAGCAGCTGCACAAATGGTGTCAATAGGCAGTCTGTCTTGGAAGGCTAAAGAAGTAGCCAAAGCTCTGGTGGAATGGGCTTTAGGTTTATTAGGCAATTTTGTTGTCTAATTTCATATACCAGGGAAATCAAAGATGTTAGCCATCTGGATAATGATACCTTTGAAACTGAAAGTCCCTTTCTGCTTTCCGCATAGGAGACAAACAGCTGATCAGATTTTCTGAATTGTTTTGTTCTATCCAAGTAGTACCTTAATTGACGATGAACATCCAGGCAGTGTAATTTTTGTTCAGACCTATTGGAATACTCTGGAAAAAAGACAGGGAGGTCAATGCTTTCGTTTAGATTTGATGTTGAAACCACCTTAGGCAAAAAGGACGGGTTAGTTCGTAAGGATACTCTGTCCTTATGAAACAAAAGATAAGGAGGACGACAACTGAGTGCTTGAAGTTCTGAAACTCTTCTAGCTGATGTAATAGCTACCAGAAAGAGAGTTTTCCATGATAATAATTTCAAGGAACAGGAAGCTGCAGGTTCGAAAGGGAAAGAATCAAAGAAGCAAGAACTAAATTTAGGTCCCAAGGAGAAGGAGGATTTCTTATAGGAGGTCTGAGAAGAAAAACTCCTTTCAAAAAGGCTTTGCAAAGTTTGTGGGACATTAGGGCAGATTCAGAAATACCCACATGGAAGTTAGAAATAGCTGCCAATTGAACCTTAAGTGTAGATGGAGATGAACCTGCATGGAAGAGTTCAGCTAGAAAATCAAGGACTAGTTGGATGGAAGCGGTGAAAGGATCTATGTCCTTTCCTTGTGCCCAATATGAGAAGCGTTTCCACTTACTCAAATAAGTCTTTCGAGTGGAAGATTTATGGGAAGCTATCAATATATCTCTAACAGAGTGAGATAATTGAGGAAGCCTGGCTACGGTTGGAACTGGAGGAACCAAGCAGTGAGGTTCAGAGAGGGGAGGGAGCGATGAAACTGACCCGACTGATGGATCAAAAGATCTGGAACTAGGTCCAGATTCCACGGTCGCTCCAAGAGAAAACGATGTAGAAAGGGGAACCACACTTGTCGAGGCCAGTAAGGAGCAATGAGGATCAAGGATGCCTTCTGAGCGATAGCTTTCTGAATTACTTGAGAGATCAGTGGGAAAGGAGGGAATGCATACAGAAGTCCCCGGGACCAAACTTGGACTAGAGCGTCTCTGCTGGGTTGGCCTGGTAAAGGGAATAGAGTGAAATATTCTCTGCACTTGCTGTTTTGGGGAGTAGCAAAAAGATCGCAGCAAGGCTGACCCCACTTGAGAAAAATTTCTCTCACTACAGAGTCTTTCAGAGACCACTCGTGAGGCATGAGTATAGCTCTGCTCAACTTGTCCGCAATGTGATTGGACTTCCCGGGGATGTGCGTTGCTATCAGAAAACGCTGAGAAGAAATCGCCCATTGCCACAGTCTGAGTGCTTCTCGACACAGGGGTATGATCTGGTTCCGCCTTGTTTGTTGATGTACCACACTACAGACATATTGTCTGTCTGGATTGCAATTGTTCCCAAGGGAAGAGAGTCTTGAAGGGCTTGCAACGCTAAAAGCACTGCTCTCATCTCCAGAACATTTATGTGCAAGTGGCATTCGTTTGGTTGCCATGTGCCCTGGACTGTCCTGCCCTGATAATGCCCCCCCACCCGATCAGGGAGGCATCCGTTGTCAGTGTAGCAACCGGAGGAGGTGGAACAAAGGGTCTTCCCAACAGGAGCTGGGGGGAAGACATCCACCACATGAGATGCTTTTTGCATGCTTGCGTGATCACAATGGTGTGAGACATTGGAAGTTCCTGGTATGACCATTGAGTAAAAAGCATCCACTGAAGGATCCGCATGTGGTATCTGGCTAATGGAAGGAGAGGTATGGCCGCTGCCATGATTCCCAACACCTTTAGAACTAACCTGGCTTTGATTCTGTTGTTGTTGAGAAGAAGTGACACCAATTTGTGAATGTCTGATATCCTTTGGTGTGTTAGCCTTGCAGACATGTTTATAGTATCTAGATTTGCGCCTATGTGGGTAATAGTACGACAAGGCGACAAAACAGACTTTTCGCAATTTATTGAAATACCCAGTTTTTGACAAAGCGAAAAGTATAATCTCTGGCCATCAGAAGGAGATGCTTGGTGGGAGCTGTGAGGAGCCAGTCGTCCAAATATGGAAACACCTGGAATCCTTGTCGTCTCAGGTGAGAAGCTACCACTGCCATGCATTTGGTAAACACCGGGGCAGTGGTGAGACCAAAGGGCAGGGCCCTGAACTGAAAATGACTGGTTCCCAGCCTGAAGCGGAGGAATCTTCTGGAGCGTCTGTTCATTTTATGTGATAGTACGCATCCCGAAGGTCTATAGAGCACATCCAGTTTCCTTTGCCCAAAAGGGAAGAATGGATTGCAGCGTGACCATCCGAAATCTTGTTTTCTTGACTGATTTGTTCAAGACACTGAGATCCAATATCGGTCTCCAGTCCCCTGTTTTCTTTGGAACTAAAAAGAACCTTGAGTAGATTCCGGATCCTTGTTGGTCTGCTGGCACTGGCTGAATTGCTCTTTTGCAAGCAGTTTTGAAATTTCCAAAGCTGCTAGATCCCTTTGAGCGGGTGGAACATCTGGAAGGGATTTTTTGACTGATTTGGAAAAGCGAAGAAAGGGGATAGAATAGCCTTCGAAATGATGGACTGTACCCATTTGTCTTGAGTCAGGGATAGCCAGGCTTCTGGGTACAGTGACAATCTTCCCCGACTGCCTCGAAGATGGGCAGTCGGGCAACACCTCAGGGATGCTGAAAGGGCTTGTCAGGAAGGCTTCCCGATTGCCCTGGTTCTCTGGACCCCCTGCCCCTAGGGCGGCGTCTACCATTGTTATTCCCACCTCTGCCTTTGGTAGGAAACGACTCTGTCGTCAGGCGAAGTCCCTTGAGATTGTTTACGGAACCACATCTTTCCACCCTTCTGGCCTTTGTGGTAAGGCCTGGTAGGAGTCGAAAACGGACTCCGACGGCAGAAAGGGTCTTGCCATCAGTCTCGCACCTAGTCAGGGTTTCTTTCACTTGAGGACCAAAGAGAGATGATCCATCAAAAGGGGAGTTCGTGAAAGACGTCTTGAAAGGGTCCACAAAATTGCATAGCCGCATCCAGGCGTGCCTACGTAAGGCTACACCTGTCCCTGCGGCTCTGCTCGCTCCATCGGCCGCGTAAGAGAGGAGGCGCATGGAGGAGTTGGATATGGAATTAAGGGTAGCCAGCTGCGTGTTCATCTTGTCTTGGAAACCCGCAGCTGTAGGATCCTTTAACATTTCACTCGCTTCCTTGATCAAGTCCCTTTGAAGACAAGTGAAATGGCACAGGTAGTTCAGCGAACGCATGGTAAATGTCGCTGAGGAGAACATCCGCTTCCCGTACCTATCCATGGACCTAGATTCCTTGTTAGGTGGATGGACAGGTACTGAAGGATCAGCCAGTTCCTTCTTTGTGGCAGCAGCTACCACCATAGCATCCACAGAAACTCCTTTTGATAAAATTGCTTGTCTGCTGGAGCTGTGATGAACTTAGAGGGTCTCCTGGGAGTGGGGTCCACTGAATCAGGAGCCGTCCATGCCTTCTTAGCAACCACCTGCATGAGGGGTCGAAGGGAGGGACACCCAGGAGGTGGAAGGACGAGAGCCAACGCCTCAAGATACACAGATTCGTCCTCCGAAGGGTTGAGGGCTGGCCAATTTCCCCTCTGTTTCAGGATCTCCAGAATGTCTGCAAATGAGACATCTTCAGAAGGGGAACGGGGAACCCTCAGAATCATCCAAATCTGTGTCTGACGTGATAGACTCAGGTGAGTCAATGTGTTTCCTCTTACACTTCCTCTTCCGAGGGGCTCTTCTGCCAAATCAGGAGAGGCCTCGGAAGAGGATGAAATCCCCACAGGGGGCTCCTGAGGAGCTGGCTCTCTGCGGTCCGGGATGAGGGAGTGAGTCGACTTACCCTGTGGCAGCATAGAGGGAGGGGCGGACGGAGCCGACTGTGGAGTAGAGCCAGGCTCTAACACACTCCGCATGACCTCGAATGCACCCCTGTCAGGCAGAGCCAGAGGTCCCCGCTCCGAGGAGCTAAGAACCCCCCTCGGCACCGACAGTGATAGCTCCGAGGCCGATGTCGGAGCCGAACTCACCAGCGCCGAAGCCCCGAGAGGGAGAGGGGGGTCGGACAAGGGTCCGATGCCACTCACACCCTCGGAGCCGACGAGGGAAGTCCGGCGCCGAGATTCTTCCAAAGAAGAAAACGGAGCCGACGACGGAGCCGAAGACAATTGTCTCGGCTCCGACGTAATCACAGTCTCGGTTCCGACGCGACCCGGCTCCGAACTCAAGAGAGTCAAAGGAGGAAAATGTTGATGGACCGGGGCAGGCATCGACTGATGAGTCGGGCTCTGAAGCATCTGGGCTAGTGCCTCGGACTTAAGTAGTCGACTCACTACCCTCTGAAGCTCATGATCCGACAGCCTCGATGACCTAGAGGAGTGAGACCTTTGGCTCCGTTCAGACAGCAGGGGAGATCCTGGAGCCGAATGAACGGAGCCAAGAGATGGTGACCTGGACCTCTTCCTAGTTGTCGGCTCCGAAGGTCTGGTCGGAGCCGACACGGGAACCTCAATAACCCCGGCCCCGGCCGGAGCCGAGGGAGCCACAGAAACTGTGGACTGAGACTTATCGGCTCCAGCCAGAGCCGATAAAGGCAAAGGTTGAGCAACCTGAGGTCTCGGCTCAGAAGCCGGAGCCGAAGACCTCGATGCCTTAGAGGGCTTCCCTGTTGAAACTGACAGGGAATCCTCTGGCTTCAGTAAGCCTCTAAGAATTAATTTGTTTTTTCTTTCCTGCAGGACCCTGGGGCTGAAGCCATGGCACACAGCACAGGAGTCCTGCAGGTGCAAAGGCCCCAGACAATAGACACAAGAAGTGTGAGCGTCTGTCAGAGACATTTTCTGACAGCATGCATCACACTTCTTGAATCCGGAGACCTTTGCTTCTTTAGACATTTTTTTGACTGACAGGTGTACACAAACACTCACACAAAACACACAAGTTATACCCTGTCAGGAAAACACAATAAAATAAGTAGTAATACTAGTATTTAAAGTACAATAAACTAGAATAAACTACAAAAAAAACACACACACTCCACTAGGGAAGGGAAGGCCTAAAGGCCCAATGGAAGAACCAAAGGTTCTTGGGGAAAGAAAACGGAAATATTTAGGGTCGGGAATAAAGTTTTCTAATCTACACTAACTAAGTAAGAATATTAACTTAAAAGGGGTTTGAAAGAGTAATTTTTACAAGAAAATTAGCACTCACCAGGAACCGGTAGAAACAACCAACCTCGAAGCTGTAGCGGCAAACGAGATCTGGGGTAACTCTCGCCTAGCATTGTGGGATATAAGGGGAGCCTCGAGCCGGTGGAACCAACTCTCGAGCTTTTAGAGTGGCCGAGTCGGAGCCGAGGTCGGCTCCGAACCCATCCAGCAAGAATGAAGGCGAGATAGACAACTTAACATAGGCTGTTTGCTTAACTTTTTCTTTTTGTGGCTGGAAGAATGGCCAACTGTGGGAGTGATGATCTGTTCCATGGTCAAGCTGAAAATGGTGTCTCTATCTTGGGAAGAACAAGCAACATTGCCAGTAAAAATACCAGTCAAAAAAGTTACTTTTTTCTTTTTTTGACAAAAAGTACAAAAATACAGTAAAAAGTACTTTCAAGCACTATGGCAGCACCACAACCTTAAACTAAACACAATTTATCCACAGAAAATAGTTATCAGTTAGATAACACTACTTTGAAACTGATAAAAACAATGAGTGCTCTGTTTAAAGTCACGTTACAGTCTTGAGACAATCTGTTAAAACCCAACACTCCTAGCTTTAAAATAACTTTCCTGAGGAGGAAAGTATTAAAACAACAGTAAAAAAATAACAAAGTGGAAGTTCTTCCCCAAATGGAACTTATCTGCCTAGCTAAGAAAAGCACGAGCCAACCATCAATCCTCAAGAGCCTCAGAGGAGTGTATTCTTCGGCAGCAATAAAGCTCTGAAGGCCTTTGCACCTAAACTCGTCTTTTATTCAGCTCAGGTCAAGCTGCTTGACAGTTTGGGTGCATGGAAGGAACCCTGTAGCTTTGGAAGCTGTCCAGCTATTATATCCTTGGTAGGATATAACCCGTATAGGTAAGGGTACTGCAGCAGTGATCAATATTAAGAACATATCATATTTGCTGATCAGCAAGAGAAGCCTTGGCATTCATCTCTCCCTTTTCCATCTCCAGTGCTCAGGATGTTCTACCTCCTCAACTGTGAGGAGGGCTTTCTGCAAGTAAACTGAAAGTTTTTAATTCTGTGATTCTGTCAGCTAGTGTTTTTTTTTTTTCAGTTATAACACCCTGTTTGTATGTGGCTAAAGAACTGTGTAGTCATTAAGTTTGCACTCCTCAGGGACTCCATGTAAAGCCAACAGAGAGAGAGAGTACATACTCCAAGTGGAGGAACCTGAGATTTTAAGAATGACATATAACAGCTGCCATAAGAAGGAACTTACCATTAACCATAATTATTATTTCTTGTATCTGTTTTTTATTTGTTTGCAGTGAAGGATAACTTGTTAGTAAGTTCTACACTGGCAGCATCCAGAATGAGGTGATGTTCTCCACATCACTGTTCTACATAGAATACTATGCCCATTGAGCAGTTATATTTTATTCAGTTGAGGACTGCTTCTTTTACTGCCACTAGTAGAGGAGACTTCCCTCCAAGGAATGCCTTCTTGTGTTCATTAAGAATAATCTTGGGATACAGTGTCACAGACCTAAGCTATGTAGTTGTATTACAGTCTATAGCTAGGCAGAAAACTACATTCCCCTCACAGGGATGGGCATCCAGTCATTGATTTGCTTATTCCCACCCTTCCTGTGCAGCTCTTTTCATAACCGAGTCTACTATACAAGCCAGACAATGATCTAATGCATCACCGAGTCACACTTCTTTATGTATGTAACTTAGACTATTGTGGGTCACAGCCATGACTCCAGTCTTCTGTGCTACAGAGCCAGAGCACAAACAGAACTACCAAGAAGGCACTCAGCCTATATACCTTGGCTACTGCTATTGATTGCCTAGATTCATACTTTAACACGACTGTCTGACATCACACTATTTGCTTTGTTTAATGAAAAACAGTTTTATTACCATTGCTGCACCAGAGCCTAAGACTGATACTGACATTTTCCATCCGTCAAGGGATCTGGGCACCGGGGCTCCCTCGTCAGCTCCAAGGGGGCGAGTGGCATCAGACCCTTGTCCGACCCCGTTCTCCCTCTCGGAGCTTCGGCGCAGGTGAGCTCGGCTCCTACATCGGCCTCGGAGCCGTCTCCTTCGGTGCAGAGAAGGATTCCGATTTCCTCAGAACCAGAGCCTTCTCTGCATTGTGGCAGGGATGCCTTCAATGTCATGAGGAGTGTGCTGGCCACTGAGTCAGCTCCACTATCGGCCCCATCGGCTGCGTCCCCTGTAGTGCCTGTGCCAACCTCTGCTCCTCCTCCAGACCCCAAGCGTGGGGAGCTGGTGCTCCAAGGCACCCCATTGGGTGTTTCCTCTTCTTCTGAGGCCTCCCCTGATCATTCAGAGGAAGCCCCTCATAAGAAGAAGTGCAAGAGGAAGCACATTGACTCCCCTGAGTCTGTCACTTCTGATACAGACTTAGATGACTTGGAAGGGTCCCCGAGATCCCTCTCTGAAGATGTTTCCTTTTCGGACATCCTCAAAATGCTTAAGCAGAGGGGGAACTGGAATCCCCTAGCCCCTACCGTGGATGAGTCTGTATTCCTGGATGCGTTCGGTTCCCGACCTTCCACCTCCTGGGTTTCTCCACCTTTCGATCCACTTATGTCAGTGGTGGCTCGAAAGGCTTGGTCAGCCCTGGATAAAGTGGAACCAACCCCGAGGAGACCTGGGAAGTTTATCACTGCACCCCATGATAAGCAGTTCCTTACCAAAGGTGTTCCTGTGGATGCCATGGTGGTACCAGCAGCCACAAAAAAGGAGTTAGCGGAAACTTCTTCGTCTGTCCATCCTCCTAGCAAGGAGTCTAGGACTATGGACAGATATGGGAAGCGAATGTTTGCTTCAGTGACCTTTTCTATGAGGTCACTGAACTACTTATGCCATTTTACCTGGCTTCAGAGGGATCTCCTTAAAGAGCTCAGAGATACCCTTCAAGATCCATCAGCTGAGGGGGCTCAAGCTAAAGTGGCTTCCCATCTGGCAACTCTTAATTCAGTAGTCAACTCCTCCATGAGGCACATTTCCTATGCAGCCGATGGTGCGAGTAGAGCCGCAGGTATGGGTGTGGCCCTTAGGAGACACGCCTGGATGCGGCTGTGTAATTTTGCGGAACCCTTTAGAGTGTCATTCACCAACACCCACTTTGATGGTTCCTTTCGTTTTGGACCACAGGTGAAAGACACTTTGACTAGGTGTGAACAAGAAGGCAGGACTCTCTCTCTCTGCTGTGGGAGTCCATTTTTCCACTCCTTCCAGACCATATTCCAAGGGCCAGAAGAGTGGTAAAATGTGGTTCCTAAAATCCCAGGGAGCCTCGCCTGACACACGTAGTGATTTTTCCTCCAGGGGCAGAGGGGGAAACAACAACAACAGATGCCGCCCTTGTGGCAGAGGGGTCCACAGAACCAGGGAAACAGAGAATCTTTCTCTGAGAAGCCCTTTCAACATCCCAGAAGGGTTGCCTGGCTGCCCGCCTTTGGAGGCAGTCGGGGGAAGACTATCTCTGTACCCAAAAGCCTGGCAAAAATTAACGCAAGACAGATGGGTACGATCAATTATATCCGGAGGTTTCAAAATTCCCTTCTCTCAACGCCCCTTACCTTCAAGCAAATCCCTTCCAGATGTTCCACCCAATCTGAGGGACCAAGCAGTCATAGAAGTTTCAAAAATGCTAAAAAACAGTCATCCAGGAATTCCTGGCAGACCAACACGGATCCGGAACTTCCTCAAGGTTCTTTTTGGTACTAAAAAGACAGGGGACTGGAGACCGATTCTGGATCTCAGCAGACTAAACAAGTCTGTTCAAAGAACAAAGTTTCGGATGGTCACTCTACAGTCCATTCTACTTCTGGGTCAGGACAACTGGATGTGCTCTATAGGTCTTCAGGATGCGTACTATCACATTAAAATGGACAGGCGCTCCAGGAGATTCCTTCACTTCCAGCTGGGAGCCAGTCATTACCAGTTCAGAGCTCTGCCCTGTGGTCTCACCACAGCCCCCAGGGTGTTCACCAAATGTATGGCAGTGGTCATGGCTCACCTGAGATGTTGAGGATTCCAGGTGTTTCCATATCTAGACGACTGGCTCCTCACTGCTACTACCAGGCATCAACTTCTGCAAGCCAGGGACTACACAATCACAATCTGCTCCCAGTTAGGCATCACAATAAACTTTGAAAAATCTGCCTTGTTGCCCTGTCAATCTATCACCTATATAGGAGCAGACTTAGACACAAGGATCATGTCTGCAAGGCTACCGCCAGACAGGTTGTCTACAATTCGCCAGCAAGTACAAATTCTAATGCAGAGCAAAAGGATCCAAGTCAGGTTTGTCCTTAAAACTCTGGGTTCCATGGCAGTGGCAATTCTTCTAATCCCTCTGGCCCGCTTTCACATGAGAATCCTTCAGTGGCTTCTGTTCACACAGTGGTCTTTCCAACAGCTGCCCATGTCTCACATGATCATGATTACAAAAGCATGCAAAAGGCACCTTTCCTGGTGGATGGTCTCCCCACTAGTGTCTCAGGGCAGACCCTTCATTCAGCCCCCTCCGGGTGCCACAGTGACCACAGACGCCTCCCTGATAGGGTGGAGGGGCATTATCAGGGCAGGACAGTCCAAGGCACTTGGCAGCCTCATGAGTACCATCTGCATATAAACGTCCTAGAAATGAGATCCGTGCTCCTAGCATTGCAAGCTCTTCAGGACTCTCCCTTCTGGGACCATTGCAATTCAAACGGACAACATGTCAGTGGTGTGGTACATCAACAAGCAGGGCGGAACCAGGTCCTATCCCCTATGTCGAGAAGCACTCAGACTCTGGCAGTGGGCGATTTCCTCCCAACGATTTCTAATTGCGACGCACATCCCTGGGAGATCCAACGTCATAGTGGACAGGCTCAGCAGAGCTATTCTCATGCCTCATGAGTGGTCTCTGAATCAGATAGTTGTGGATCTGATCTTCTGCAAATGGGGACAGCTTTGCTGTGATCTTTTTGCCACCCCCTTCAACAGCAAATGCAGCAACTACTTCTCCCTTCTTCTGCTTCCAGGTCACTCCCAGAGATGCTCTAGTCCACAATTGGCCTCAGGGTCTTCTTTATGCCTTCCCTCTGTTTCCCCTGATACCAAAGCTCATACAGAAAGCTATATCATTGAGTTGCAAAATTATCCTCATTGCCCCCTACTGGCCTCAACAGATATGGTTTCCGTTCCTGCATCATTACCTTCTCGATCAGCCCTGGACTCTGGATCCGATTCCAGACCTACTGATTCATCAATCAGGCGGGCTGCATCAGTCCCTCCAAACACTCCAGCTCACAGCTTGGTTGCTCCACTTCCAACCCTAGCCAGGCTTCTCAGCATTTCTCTGGCCGTGGATGAGATTATTGTGTCCTCTCACAAGTCCACGACTAGAAAAACTTATGCTAGTAAATGGAAACGTTTTTCTTGTTGGGCAGAGACTAGGAACATAGATCCCTTTTCATCCCTAGTCCATGAAATTTTGGAGTTCCTAGCACAACTCTTTCATTCTGGGTCCGCTTCTGCCACAATCAGGGTTCAATTGGCAGCCATTTCTAACTTTCATGTTGGGTTGTCTAATTCAAACATTATGTCTCATAAGCTCTGTAAAGCCTTTCTAAGAGGGACTACTCTCCTTAGATCTCTAGTGAGAGATCCCCCTCCTCCTTGGGACCTTAATTTGGTACTAACCTCCCTAATTATGCCCCCCTTTGAACCTGCAGCGTCCTGCGCTCTTTCTGGTAGCTATTACATCAGCCAGACGCGTCTCTGCACTTCAGGCACTATGTGTTCATCCTCCATACTTGGTTTTTCATAAGGACAGGGTTGCTCTGAGGATTAATCCATCTTTCCTTCTGAAAGTCTGCTCAGAAAATAATTTAAACCAATCTATAAAGCTTCCTGTGTTTTTCCCTAACCACACCAACAAGGCAGAATACAAATTACACCAATTGGGCGTTCACAGACAATTGCATTTTTACTTGCATAGGACCAAGGATACAAGGAAGTCGGACCAACTATTCCTTTTCTATGCTGGAGGCAAACAAGGTCTCCCAGTTTCCAAAGTGACCTTATCCAGGTGGTTGTCTCACATTATTACCTTCATTTATCAATTGAGAAACAAAGAGTTGCCTATCAAACCGAAAGGTCATTCTACTAGGGCTTTGGTCACCTCTGTAGCCTTCCAATCTAGGTTGCCCATGGAGTCTATTTGTGCAGCTGCCACATGGGCAAATCCTCATACTTTTGTTTCTCATTATAAGCTAGATATGGTCTCCAGGAGCAGAGCTGACTTTGGTTCCACTGTTCTGAAGAGTCTGTTCCAATGAGCCGCCCAGGATTGTAGGTGCTAGGGACGCTGTCCCAACCAGCAAGAACGAAGGCGAGATAGACAACTTAACATAAAGAAGTTATGTACCTACCATAACGTTCCATGTTAGTTGTCTTCATCTCGCCTTCCTTCTTGCATCCCACCCTCCATCCCCCTGTCCTGTTGGATCAAGAGGAGTTTTGGTTTCACTGGCTGAGTGTTCTCTGGTTTGTTTCCTCTACTGACTTAGAGAGTAAGCAGGTATGCTCAACCTGTTTCTTGGGCAGGTTGGTTCTCTGGCTAAGTCTGGGGTTAGCCATTACAAACGAGATCTGGGTAGCTAGCGCTGGGCATCATGGGATAAGGGGTAGCCTCGAGCCAGTAAACAGCTCTCGGGCTATAGAAGATGGCCAAGTTGGAGCCGAAGATTGGCTACGATCCCAACCAGCAAGAAGGAAGGCAAGATGAAGGCAACTAACATGGAACGTTATGGTAGGTACATAACTTCTTTATATAATGGTACCATAAGTTCTTGCTGAAATGTTCTCAAGTGATTGTTATTAATTCCAGCTCCTCCCTGTGGTTTGTTTGGTTCTAGTTTGCACAGTTCTTTTTCAATATAATCTAATTTGATTCCAGTATCTGGGGTTACCCGGATGTCACTACGACAACTTATCACCCTTTTGTGGTGCCAAACTGTTTTGCATAATATTTTGTGAATATATCTATAATCTGTTGTGCCTGAGAATAAATTTTAGAATCTGCACACAGTTTATCAATTTGTGTGTCTTTACTCCTTCTGCATCTTATGTATCTATAAAAACGTTTCCTATTATGCTCAATACCTTTACATAAGTTTTCTTCAATTTTTTCTTGATCTTGTCACACACTATGCTTAATCTGTTTGTTCAGCTTGTTTATTTCAGTTTTCAAAGTTGTAATTTGACTTTTCTTCCATTTCTAATGTTTTTTGTTTCTCACCTTAATCAGATATCTTGTTCTTATGGAAATATATCCCCCTGATGTATAGGTACACAGATGATCTTGTATAAACAGAATTCAAGGAAGGGAAAACAAGCTAGTAGGAAGAGAAAGGTAGTCAGAGGTGTTGATCAAGTAAGAAAAAAGAAAATTAGGGATAGGGGTTCTAGTGTAAGGGGAAAGAAAGTTGAAAGTGAAGGAAGTAAGAGGAGGGAGTGAAGACAAGGGTAGGAGAATTAGTTGAGATAGTAGGGTAAACGGAAGGTGGGCAAGAAGAAATAAAGTTAAGAATGAGAGAGGAGGGAAAGAGGAAGAATAAGGTATTTATTCTCAGGCACAACAGATTTTGTGCTTCAAAATGTATTTTTAAGCTTGTTTTTTTTATTCTAACTATTGTATGTAGTAATCTTATCATACTTGGAGCTTTTCTCCCCGGGCCTCTACTGAAAAAGGATATGTATCCAGCTAGACTAGCCCGGTCAACAAATATAAAATAAATAAATAAATAAAATAAATATTATCCAGGGCTTGAGCATGGGCAGATCCAGTTATTCCCTAGGAACTCTTTTAGTAGTTTTTTTTTAAGTGAGCTGGGTCAGGAGTGCTTATGATGGGCTGAGGAATGTAATTCCATTTTTTGGCTATGTAGTTAGAATATTTATCCAGGTACTGAATGAAAACAGAGAGTGTCATTTGTCAGTGGAGTTACTTGTTTTTAATAATATCAAAGATACTGCAATTAAGAGTTGGAAGGCCATTGGGCCTATAGCTTACTATTCCTTTTCAAGACTGTCATTACTTGGGGTGTGTGGGATAGACAATTGGACTGTCAGAAGTATGTTTGGTTTTGACATGCAGGATGACTGAAGCAAAAGGAATGCTATATGGGAAAGATGGATCTTGATAATAACTGAATTTGTACATGCTTGAAGCTGACATTGACATTTGCAGGGTGTGAAGAGAACACACTGAATCACTGGGAACTAGCATAATTGCAAATGACCATTCATTGGTCTTAAGGGAAAGCAGAGTACATGCACATATCTTCATGGATATAGGTAATTTGGGAAACTGCATAGTTTCAATGCCTTTCCCATTTCAGCCCACACACAAACATGGTAGTAATAAGTGTACAAACTTTTCATTGTACATATTAATAAACATTAATAAGCAGATTTCTAAAGGGATATTTTAGGTGGCAATCTGTAATGCCAGACCAATGTGTTCAGGCCTTTCTGGATTTGATGATATGAGACAAATAATACACCCTTTGGAGACTGCTAGTACGGGAAATTCTCCATACAGAACCTAAACATTCCAGTCATACTACTTACAACAGCAGTCCTAATTCTGCTTGGTGATCTGTCCATGACAGCTAAGAAACTATTATAAAGCATGTTACAGAATGTTATTCCTAATTAGCATGACATGGTGAAAACATTTGACACATTACCTAGTAACACAAAGAGCAGTAAACTGCAGCAGCTTTGAGAGTTGAAGAAATACTGTACATAAAATGATGATACTACTAATGTTAGCTATTTGTTTTTAGAATAATAGACATCGTTGAGATTTAAATGCAAAGTGTTATTATTTATTTATACAGGCTATTTGATTTCTTGTAGATAAGCCTGCTTCTAGACCTGAATTTAGTGCATGCAGAGCTTTTGTACATTTGGAGACATAGATATGTATATATTCTGAAAGCTTCCTTAGACACACACACACATACACACACACACACACACACACACACACACACACACACACACACACACACACACACACACACACACACACACACAAACACACACACACACACACACACACACACTGGGAGCCTATACTTACAAATAATGTTGTTTGTCCCTTGAAGTATTGACCCCTGACCATAGGTCCAGTGCATACCTCAACTTCTTTATTCAAGAATTCTGTACAAAGCCAAATATAATCGGTAGGTAAAGCCCCCAAATCACCACCAAAACCCCAGGGCAATTTTTAAATATTACTCTAATTTACTCAACATATTTTTTGATCAATAAAAAAGTAGGAATCTCTAATGCCTGGTATTATTGAATGACTGCAACCCAGAAAGTAAAAAAAATATGACAGACAGGGCAATAAAATATGAAATAAAATCAGGGATGTTTTTCAAAATTCTGGACTGTTGAGAGGCATGGTCCGCTGTCAGGCTTGCAACATTCACCATTTTATCATTATAAGAATTTAGGGAGTTCAGGAACAGTCTCATAAATAGTTCAAGTTATGAAACATCTGCCAAAGATTAATAAATATTTATTTTGTTTGTTTTTTGCTGATTGACAACTGGGTGGTTCTCATGGAACACTTAATATGGTAATACTATTCTACAAAATAGTGTAGTACCACAGAAAGCTTTTAACAGAGGCATTAAGTTGGTCTGAAGAAAATGGGGTTGGATAATTAAAACTACAACCACAGCAGAAGCAGCAAATATTTATTTACTACAAATATGCAGTTCAAGTAGAAGGAAAAAATGCTGTGGCTTTAAAATGAGGTGGCACCAATATTTAGGAAAAACATTTGGTAATTAGGAAAAGTTAGTAGAAATAATGAACTACAGAAAGAGGTGTCAGAGAAAGTCCAAATTAAGACAGAAAAAAACCCCAGAAGAGGCAGCTAGATATTCAAAAGCCCAAACCAAGGAAAAGATAGCCATTTTAGTCAAGAAACAAAGTAGTATATCTATCTATCTATCTATCTATCTATCTATCTATCTATCTATCTATCTATCTAAATATCTAGTGAAGACACCAAGTAGACAAACAGGTGTCAAGTTTGTGCAGCAAAGGAGCAGTAGAAAAATGTACCTCATTCCAAGGAGTGCTTACACTTTAGTTAGGGTGAGAGTATGTGGAAACATGCATCTGTGTTTGGTCCAGTACTACTGGCATTGCACTGTCCTTACTGTCCATCAGAGGGTGGGGAAAATAAGGTCATTATTAGAACCCAGGCTAACCATATATGATGTCCCAGTAGCATTCAATTTTTGCCCCATGTGCTTGTCACAAAAGAGGAGGCTATTGATAAGAGATTCCTCCCAGGAAAGATGAGGCTCCTCCATAAACTGATATGAACTCTAAATGTTAGTTAGGATAGGTGAGTGGATACACAGCTTGTTTGGGAAAAACAAAAGCAGCACTTCCTTTGCAAATATGAAATTCATTTGGTCAGTGGTTGCATCAAATCTTATTGTGAAACAGAAATGATAGGATGTGATGAAATGGTGGAAACCAGTTAACCTACAAAATAGTATAGAGATGGATAAATGTCTATGTGAGGGAGGCTAGTGCCTTTGTTTCCTCTGAGTGCACCCCCAGTTCAAATACTTACATATAATGCATTTAAACCTATATTCTAAGATATCGGTTTCCCACATGTATATCTAATTTTACTGTTGCAGTTTCTGCATTGTACTGATTCTTGATATTCATTGTGATTGTAAATTTGCATATCTATGTGGAAAATACAGTTGTTTACTGAGTTACCTCCTATATTTCTTACTGTAAGAGTACAGCATTACTCTCTAGAATTCCAATGAAAAGGGATATACATATCTCATTTGGACTATTCTGGTTAACAAATGGAAATAAATAAACTGTTGTTCAATGAAACAGACTATACTGCTAACTGTAGAGGTTATCATTTTCAGAGTCTTGAGTTGTCTGAGATGTAGTCCCACAACAGCATGTTACAGTTTTGAAACAAAGAATGTTATGAGTTTTACTCAAATAGAATTATTTCATAAGGTTACTTCTCTTATACACATACTGAACATTTAACTACATGACTCACACATTAACTCGTAAAACAGAATGGAAAAAGCTGGGTCATTGAGTGAAAATGTATCATATCGCTATTAATTTTCGGGATATTAAATGTTTTATGTTATATTCAAATTTGATTTATAAATGCTATTTCATAACTTAGCTACAGTTTCAATACATTTTAATTCATCTGCTAATATCACAATTTTCTTAAACAATAAAAGATAATCAGGATGTTTTCTGTAGAATCTATACTGTAGATCTGAGTGGAAACCTGTTTCCAAAAGGTATAACAGACTTACTCTGCATTGTAAAGAAGGAAACAAGACAAATGTATTTAACAGGCATAGTATTAATGTTTTTTTTTTCCCAAAACAGTAACTAGATACGATAGTACATTAAGAACAAAAGCAACTGTAAATAAAATAAAATATTTAATACAACTTGCCTCCTTAGCATTTGGAAACAGAACGGGAATAAATCTGAAGTTCATGCAGCCTTGCTGAATATATTCAAGATGGATCTGTAAAAAGAAATTAAATGTAGTATATATTTAATTTTTTGAGAGAAAGGCATCTATATGCAATTTAATGCCTTTGAGAGACAGAATATTTTTAAGACACAGACCCGGGGGGGGGGGGATATATATATATATATATATATATATGTGTGTGTGTGTGTGTGTGTGTGTGTGGTGGAGACTGACCTGCAAGGGAGACAAAAAAGAGTAAGCAAAACATAAAATGTGAAGTCAGATGAAAACAGAATGACACACTTTCAGGTACTAGCACAAACATCTGACGGCTTACTTATGCCAAATAAAATGTATGTGGAGGGTAGGTTCATGATTATCTTACTATTATTTTGATTATGAGAAGTAGAATTGTTCTATATTTGTAAAGTTAATTAACTGCAGATCTCTAAAGCTCATTAAAGAAGAAGAAGAAAAGGAACTTACAGAAGAATTATTTTTGGACTGCCTGATAGAAGACAGCAAGAGTAGGAGCTTTAAGTACAGGGACAACAATATAATGATGAAAATGAAACAGATATTTATGCATGCACACATGCATGTACCTATATGTAAGCATAAAAAGCAAAGCAAACTGAGGCTGTAAAGTCAGGACATTAATAAAGTTACTGATCCAAGAGTGCTTACAAATTGGATAACACAATACTTTACTGAAAATGAATGCATGAGAACATTGTATATATTCCACTGGAAAATGTCAGTGTCTGAACTCTGTGTTTTATTTCTTTATTTCTTTATCAATCCATCCTTTTGTTGACTAGGTCCCAATAGGCTAGTAATCTCTTTTTTATTTGGGGGGGGGGGACCCGAGGTGGTATTTATACTACTTGGGGAAATTTGGCCAAGGCATCCCCTACACTTTGCAGCTGCTAGATGGTACTGGAGGTCTCCTACAAAGAAAATTGTAGATACCTGAAGTAAAGTTATACATTTATAGAGCAGAGTGTGTGTGGTGGAGACTGACCAGCAAGGGAGACAAAAAAAAAAAAAAAAGAGTAAATAAAAACATAAAATGTAACGTCAGATGAAGGAAGAGGCTTAAGGGAAGTAGAAGCATGAAGGAAGAGAAAAAAGCAACGGAGAATTTGGAGGTGGAAAGTGAGAATTTGGAAAAAAAATATTCTGTGTGGAGCTTCAGAATGTAATCAAAGAATTCTGTGTGGTAGATGCTACAAATAAGCAGAGTTTAACTGTTTCCATGGAGAAGTAAGCAAGTCTTGAAATGGTGAAGATAATTGAACTGGTGAAATGAGGGCTTGTAGATGAGGTTGTGTTAAAAATAATTTGGCAGGATGATCCAGGAGACAGTTCTGCTGTTTCATGGGGTGAGATGGCAGATAACTTTTTTGGAAGTGTTCAGGATGGTAATGTGGAAAAATAACCAGATTATGTGACAGCAAATGCAACAATCAGGATGCATGCAGCAGTGACAGAAAGTAAAAGAGGAAAGCAGCAACAGACTGAGAAGGTATCTGCTTTTGTGGCAGCATATATTGCAGTAACTGAACATATGCAGCATTGACAGCAGGCAAAAAAGGGAGCATGGCAAACTGTAAGTAAGACTGTTGTTAACAAGAAGAAAGACTAACTGTGAGAATAAGAACTAAAAATGCCACTGTAATAGACCGATATTATATATGAGACAATTTTGTAAATTTTCTGGGTTTTAAAATTCAAGAAATTCAGTATTTAATACATACTGGGACAGAGACGTTTTGTGACTTAGCATTTAAAACTGATGGACTGATGATGAAATTTCTATGTGTAATAAGGACGTGTATCCATGGAGCAATTATTTGTTTTCTAGTAGTAACTTAAATGTTAAAAAAATGTTACTTTGCAGTTTAGAACTGAAGAACTGGAAGAAGAAAATGTTAAAAAATGCATGCAGGGTCTACGTGAAATATTGTGAAGGTGAGAGATGTGAAAAACTTATGGAATGCACGGTGCAGATTTTTATCGCTTTTGAAATGTGAAAAAAAAATTATGAAACACTTGCCAGGTGTTATTTTTTGGCTGGTCATAGAGGGAAATTAAGATATGTTGGCCAGCCTAAATTATGGTTCTTTTGTTGGGACTTTTCTCACTTAATTAATTATTGTGACAAGGTACAATGTAACCACTGCAGGGAGAAAGGACATACCGAAATAAGGTGTGGGCCTGAATGCAGGTTGTGTAAAAAAAAAAGAAACATTTTTGGATGGATTGTCAAGAGCAAACAGTAAATAATGAAAAAGAAGGGGAAAGGGAAGAAAACATACACAAGGAAGGGCAACAAGAGACTGGAGGAGATGTTAAACAAGGTTTAGAAGAAACTGTAAAAGAAGAAAAAAATATGGAAGAGAAAACGAGGAGAGAGATTGCATGCAGGAATAAGAAAGGATTGATACTAGTAATTTTTTTTTTAATTTCTAGCCATTGAAAATTTTGAGTCTGAGGATCAAGTATTATTTGTACATAAACCCAGGAAAAAAAATAATCAGTTGGGGAAAGAGTAAAAATAAGAAAACAAAAAAATTTAAAAATATTTCCCCTAAACTTGGAAACAAGAAAATACAACAATTTTGGAGTACTTTTAGTAAATGTGAATAGTATTATTAATACTGTAAGAAGGATAGAAATACTGGAATGATGTGCTAAATGTGATGTGGATGTTATTCTGTTAGAAGATGTAAGATTCCTGACAAGTGAAGAAAAGACTGCAAACAAAAAAGCTGTGTAGTGGAAATATAATATGGAACTTAGGAAGTAAATATTGTTCTGGAGTGACTTTGTTGTGTAAAAACAGTGAAATACTAGATGCAACATTGGTAAGGAAGAGAATGTTAACAATTGTGGATGTGAGGTGGAGATAACATGTTTATAGAATTACAGTGTTACATTCTTATATTACACAAGGAAAGATAGAATCTGTTACATTAAATATTAGACTATGTGGTGGTTAACATGAAAATTATAATTGCCAAAGACTTTAACTGTGACTAAGGGGAAATGTAAAAAGAAAAGGAAAGATGTAAAGAATACAGGAAGTGATAAAATGTGATAAATTAGCTGTATGGAACAAAAGTCAATGGACTTATAGAAGGGGCACTTGGATCTGAAATTGATTATTTTGTATTATCGGAAGGTTTAGGGGTAGCAGATGGTGATACAGTTGTATAGGTTTTTCAGACCATGTAGCAGCATGGATGTAGGTAATGATAGAAGGGGAGTATATTAAAATAGGAAAGGGAATAAAAAGAGTAAATGAGAAATTATGGTATGAAACTGGAGAGTGGAAAGTCCTGCCATTATAGAAAGATCACATAGCCATGAAGGACTTCTATAAAAACTTGTCTGAATGGTGAATTGAATTTAAAAAGAAGTATTAAACGTGCTTTTTTTCAATGGCAAGATTATGTAAATAAGGAACAAAGAGAAAGTGAAGTATGGGAAAATGTAGAGAAATGTATTGAGAATGTAGACAATAATATGAGAGTATTATAATTTGGAAAAAGAAATATATAAAAGAAATCAAGAAAAAATGATGGCATTACTGTTTAGGCAGAAATATTATTTAAATGGGGGAAAGGAGGAGGTATCTGCATATTTGGGTAAAATAGTAAAGGAGGCTATTAGTTTAATGAGGAAAATGAAAATGTAAAAGTAGAGGAAGAAAAAACACAAAAGCAAATTATCATTATTGTAGTACAGCATGTGGAAATACACATAAATGTAAAAAGAAGGAAAATAAGAGAGAATAGAAAGTAAAAATATATCAGAATGAGTTAATGAAGATTTTGAAAAATAAATTACTATTATTGAATTAGATGAAGTACTTTGGAAAGTAAATGGTGATTCAGCATTAGGCTCAGATTGTATAGGGTATGGAATGTATAAGAAATTAATGGACTGGCAAAGGGAGTATTTTGTAAATGTACTGAATAAATGGTTAAAGGAAGGGTTTGGTTATCAAGAGTTATTTAGTGTGATATTCAAATTTATATGGAAGAAAAACGAGAAGAATGAAATAAAATATTGGAGACCCCTCACACTAAATAACACAGACTGTAACATTTTTATAAGAATAACATATAGGAAAATATGGAAAAAAAGTATATAGTAAAAAAGGGAAGGGATGCCAAGAATTGTTATTGGTTGTGAGAGAAATTGTGGGTGATATTATAAGTAAAATGGAGGATATGAAACTTATAGTAGGTGATATTAGCAAGGCATTTGATACAGTGGGACAGTGATGCTTTCTGGGATATTATGGAAAAGTCTGAAAGAGGTAATAGAATTAGGAGAGTGTGTATGCCAGCATATCAAAATAATAGAATGAGAGTATTAGTGAATGGATGGCTAAGTAAAAAAAATATGCATAAAGTGTGGTGTAAGACAAAGATGTCCCATGAGTGGAATATTGTTTGCATTGGTAATGAATGCAATAGTGAGTAAAGTAGCTTATAAAATGAAAGATGCTAGATATGTAGTGTGAAAGGAGGTGGTGATTCCAGTAGTTTTAACATATGCAGACAATATAGTTGTAGTTGCTAAAACAAAATATGGATAACGGAAGTGTTAGTTTGTTTGAATGAATGTTTAAATGAAATGGGAATTACCTTGAATAAAGATAAAAGTAAGAGTGGGTGTGTGGATTTTATAATGAATGAATGAAGTGAATTTACTAGGGATGAAATTTGGGAAAAATTATGTACTTATGATGCAATGGGAGGGTATGATAAAATGAAGGAAGGAAATATGTCATCTGTGGAGGACATGTATATTAACATTCAGGATAAATGTTTATCTGGGGTATTCTTTATTAAGGAAAGAATAGCATATATGTCAAATGTTTGTATGATCCCAGAAAAATATGAAAAGGAAATTGTGAAATTGGTGTTTTCTTTCATATGACTCCATAACTGGCTTGTTTGATGACCCTTCCAAAAAGCTCTTTGTCTTCATGCTGAGAATGCCTAGTTGGTGAGGACAGATGTACTGCAGGCCTGTAGGGAGAAAGGTTTATCATCAGGAGGAATGGAAGTAAAAAATCTTCCGCAGAAAATGTGTCACATAATTTGATTCAGCCTTTTTCTTCTCTTGAGTACATAACATCAAGTCTCGTTATTTGAGTGGATGTGTCTTCATCTGGGTTGAAATCCCTCTCTGAAAAATTTCATTGCTGTGTCCGTAGCTCTTATTGTAAGAGACAGTGAAATTGCAATGGCATTCTTTTGTTTTTCCAGCTCAGCTGTCAAGAATTCATATCATAACCTCATTTTTCATAGGGCTTTTTTTCATCAAGGACAGGTTGGATTCCATAGTTGGACACTATTCTTGGCTACCAGTGGAAAGGGTGACCAAACTAGTTAAGTTTTCAAAACACATGATTTTTTTTAAAACATTTAAGCTGCAGAGCCATCACTGAGAGATGTACACCCTGGCTAAAGTCAAGTCTACTATAGAAATGTATATAGTCATTGCCAGAAAGTTAAACACTGCCACAAAGTAAGTGGAAAATATGCTGCAATAAAAGTCCAAACAAAGGGGGTAACTACAGACTTAACAATATTAAATTCAGTTGTTTCTGTAAAGCAGAAGGCTGTTATGTATTTTAGATGTTTATAGACAACTCAGATATTACATAGTAAGCAAAAAGATTTCAGATAATCTGGTGAACTAATTTTCCTTCAGGAAGGACAGGCTTGGTTTATGTATAACCTAACCAATTTTTTTTTAAGTAGCATTCCCACTGTATTGCTTTTGTCACAAAAAACACAAGAAAACATTGACTGCATACGTCCTCTGAGTATAACGAGTTGGGAAACTTTAAAAATTCCCCACAGAGTAGTCTGTCAGAAATACTGGACAAGCAAATAAGTGCAACTAAGGAAATTATTTTGTTTGAGCTGGGTTACAGGATCTGAATTGCATAGACATAGTAAGGCCAAAAAAGCAAATACTAGAAAATGGAAATCAAAGTCTAAACAAAATATACTCCAAGCAGTGAATATTGTAGCAGAGACAAAAGAACAATAAGTGGGATTTTTTAGAAAAGTATGAGAGTAAATTACATAGGAAAAAAAATGGAAATTGTAGGAACAATACACACAGAAAAAAATGTTTTGGAGTAATGAGGTTTAAGAGAAGGAAGGAACTGAACAATTTATGTAATGCTGCTTTGATTATTTGGTATAGAACAATATATGTGACGTATAATGTTTGTAAATGCGAACTTGTTAGTATGGTTTAATTACTTTTATATAAATGTAAGTTTGCATATGTCACAAGTGATAATTCAATAAAGGTGTTAAAAAAAGAAGGAAAATATTGACTGGTATAATCCAGGCATAGTCTGCTATGGCTTTTGCTACTTCTCCATATTTTAGGAATGTCTATAGTGCCAGCTTTTGTGAAACTGCAACAAGGTCAGTCATGCATGTAGTAACTAAGCACCATACATACACTGTAGAAGCTGGGAAGCTTGTTTTTCCAAACATCTTTATTACATTTACAAATATGACAAAGTCAATTTTACATTAATATAAATGAAAAAACATACAAAATGATATCACTTTAGTTGCAAACCATTTACATCACAGACACCATTGAAACAACTGTAGTTGTAAGCATTATACATCATTTATAAACCATCCAGTCATTGTGAGTTAAGCATTATATGGCTCATTCAAATCCTGCCTCTTAAACCTCATTCCCACTCTGCATATATTGTTTCCACAATTCCCATTTTTCCTATGTAGTTTGCTCCTTCTCTTTTCTAAAGATCCCAATTCCATTTGTTTTATCTATGTTACTATATTCACTACTTCTATTAAAGTTGGTCCAGACTTTCATTCATTTCCTTTTCTAGTAATTGCTTTTTTGGCAGCCCCCATAATTAGACTCAGCAAGGCTTTACTATGTCTAGGAAATTCTAATTCTGCAGCATAACTCAAAAAATAATCTCCCTAGTCAGTCCAACTTGCTCACCTAGCATGTCCAACAGAGTGGTGTGCAGGGAATCCCAAAACTTGGCCAGCTCATTACACTCCCAAAAGATATGTTCCCAGCTACCTCTTTCTTGCCCATCACACCTCCAACACTTGCTATCCACCTGAGGAAAAATTCTTTGGATTCTACTTGAGGTATAAAATACCTATGTAAACACTTCCAGGCAAAGATCCTAAGTCTTCTAGACTTTGTTGCATATTTGAGAGATATACATATATCCCCCCATTGTCTCATTGTGAATTGCTTATCCAGTCTCTCTTCCCAATCCTTTCTAAGCTCTCTGATTGATTCTTATAATTATCATGCAGTATTTTATATGCTTTATTAATTATTCCTTTTTTACAGCAGCTTCTGTTCTAGAGTCTATTAAAAACTCTACCAGTGCTGATCTTTCATGTAGGAGCCCCCTATTTCTTTCTCTTTGTCTATACTCTGATACCAATCCTTGATAGGAACTCAATCTCTAACCTGCAGTCCAAATAGATTCTTGGACGCTTCCCATTCTGTTACCTTTTCCTTTTCTAGTTATTTGCTCCTAATACCTTGGTTCCTTTGCCAGTTTTCTCCAATAAATTCCAGCCCCCTCTTGCCTATTATCTATATCCCTGACCACAGTCAACCCTATCTGCAAAATCTCTTTTCTCCATTTTCGTGCTGGTTTCGTTCTTAGAATACTCACTGCTATTTTATGAATATAATACTATGTATGATTTCGGTTGTTCTCCTTAAGAGTCTGCATCCAAAATCCCAATCTCTCCTTATTTCTTGAGCTTCATCCCTGTGTCAGCATCATTCCTTTCCACTTTGAATTATAGTTTTCTGCTTGTGCTATGTATAACAGCCTTAACTGTGTTGCTCTAAAATACCCCCTAAAATTAGATAATCCTAGTCTGCCTTGTTCTGTTGGTAGAATCAGCTTATTCCACTTGACCCTTGCTGTCTTCCCTTCCCAGATAAAATCCTTCAACTCTTTTTTAATTGCTATCCACAACTTCTCTTCTGGTTGATAAATGTATGCCTGACCTGTGTATAAGACTAAAGGGACTAAAAACATTTTAATGGCTTGTAACTTAGTATCCATATCCATATAACAAAACTTCCAGTTTCTCAATTTTTGTATTATCTTCTGTTTAGTCTCTTCCTGCATATCCTTACCTGCCACCACAGAGTCATTTCTAATCCATACTTCTAAATACTTCATTTTATCATGGCCCCATAAATATGGATATTGTTGGACCAATTCATGTGTGGGTACATAATTTACCACTATTGCCTTTGTTTTAGCTTCATTAATTTTGTATCCCAAGATGATTTGAAACTGTCTTAAAATGTTCCACAACACTGTAATGTCCCTTTCTGGTTTTGTCATGAAGATCTTTCAGCTTTTCCCAGCTAGGGGTCACCACAGCAGATTCCCTGTCTGCTCATGATTGGCAGTGGAGTTTTATGGTGTTGAGTTGCCAGCCCGTGACCAACCTTCCACAGAAGGCACACACATACATACACTCATGCCTAGGGCCAATTTAGAGTGTCCAATCCACCTACAACATGTCTTTGGGATGTGGGAGGAAACTCGGAGGAAACCCACACGACCACAGGGAGGACATGCAGACTCCACACAGAAGGCACCCCAGCCGAGGATCGAACCGGAAAACCTCTTGCTGTGAGTTGGCAGCGCTAACCGCTGCACCACCGCAGCCACCCTTGTCATGTATAAAATAATATCATTTGCAAATAGGGCCAGCTTTTCCTGACTACCATACTAATTATATCCTTGAATTTCTGAGTCCCTTATTTTCTTTGCCAATGGTTTTAAATATAATGCAAACAACAAAGGAAAAAGTGGACAACTCTGCCTGGTTCCTCTACTCAAGCAAAAATTATCAGAGAAGACCCCACCCACTTTAATTTTCACCTCCGATCCCTCATCTATACTCCTAATCAACCTTATAATTGTATCAGGGAAAGCAAATGCTTCCATTGCCCTGCTCATGAAATACCAGTCTACTTTGTCGGATGCTTTCTCTGCATCAAGACCCACCAATAAAAGAGGTACTTTCTTACATTCTGCTTCCTTCTGGAACATCAATGTTGTGTTAATATTGTCAAATGTTTGCCTCCCCTCTACAAAACCACACTGATCCATATCTATCAATTTTGGTTATCACTTTTGCCATTCTTTTAGCCATTATAGACATAAACACTTTATATCATGGTTTAGTATTGAAATGGGCCTATATGAAGCTGGATCCAATGGATTTTTACCCTCTTTAGGTATTACTGTTACCACCACCTTCTTCCAGGATGCTGGTACTTCTCCTCCTCTTAAAATACTGTTAAACAAAACCTTCCAGATCTTTATCATTTTTTTTCTCTCCTAACTTCCAAACTTTCACAGGAATACCATCTATTCCTTGGGACTTTCCTGTAGATTGGTTATACATAACCATTTTTATCTCATCACTTCCTATCCTAAATGTTAGCAACTGATCCTCATCTCTTTGGCATATTTAATTCTTCCATAAACATTTCCATTTGTACCTTTTCTTGATTTCCATATTTCTCTACTTTATACAAATGTTCATAAAATTTCTGAAATATTTCTAATACTTCTACAGGGTCTCTTGTTATCTTCCTTGTTATAGGCTCTCTAAGCTTGGTGACTGCCCTTTCCACTTTCTGTTGCCTGAGTTTTTGCGCTAGAAGCTTTTGTGCTTTAGAATTATTATCAAAAAACAGTTGCTTAACAGCAGTCTTTCTAAACTCGTGCATATTATTGAGGTAATCCCTTATTTTCTGTTTAGCATTCTGCAGTTGCTCCTTTTCTTGTTCTGAGAGATTCCCCCTATTTTGCAATACTTTAACATTTGTCAGTTCCTCTAAATAATTATTGTTACTGTTTAACCATATCTCCCTTTCTTTTATTTCCAACCTAGTTTTAAACTCCCCTTTAATTTTATCCCATGCCTTAGCTATGTTTTCAGAAGATAAATCTATCTTCTCTAGTAGCTCCTGAATTAATTCTACAACCCATTCCTTAAATTCCTCTCTTTTCAACCGGTAGGTGGGAAAGTGCCGATGTCTCATTTCATTTCATCACCTTGCATTTTTATTTTAGTTATTATTGGTATATGATTTGAAATAGTTATTGGGTGTGTTTCAAGACCTTCAATTAAATGTGCATGTTCCTGTGAGATATAAAATCTAGCCTAGCCCAGTTTTTGTATCTCGGTGAGTAATGTGTAAATTCACTCCATACTCCTAGTACTGAATTCACATCTTCCATGCCAAATATTTTCATAAATTTCTTCAGAAATCTACCCTCCCTTGTCATATTTTCCCTTCTAGGCCACCAGACACATCTTTACTGTTGCCAACCAAATTTCAGTCTCCACCTATAATTAATATTCCTTGCTGAAAGCTGATTATTTCGCCCAGAATTTTCTTAAGCTAAGCTCCATTATAGCAGTTTTAGGGGGGATATAAATGCATGCCAGTGTAATCCTCCACCCTAGCCAGTAGCCCCTTAGTACTATGTATCTTCCATTATTATCTTTTTTTCCTCTTCTATCACTATTGGAGCTCCTCTTGTAATTAATATAAGTACTCTTCTTTTCCTTTGTCCCAAATATTCTGCTGAATAACCATCCTGAACAACTTTCTTTATCAAATTCACATGTTCAGTTCTTTCCAGGTGTGTCTCCTGTAGCATACCTATTTGCACTCTACATTTTTTAGTATAGTTCACTACTCTTTCTTTTTTATATTTATCTGTAAGATCATCAGATTGAAAGACATTACAGAAAGCATATAGTTACTACCTTTTATATATAACTGCTCTTTTGCTAAAGTTTAGGTCCAACTTTTGTTACATGTATATACTGTTCTGCAGGTTGGTCTTTTATAAAGTTGTTTCATGTCATATCCACTTACGCCTGTATCACATCTTACATAACTTTTTGTTTTTTGAAAGCCCTCAAACAGAACAAACAACCCCCCAAAACCCTCCTAAAAAGCTAAGAAATTTATAATAACGCACAAAACCATGTACATCTTCAAATATTGAAGTTTTTGCTTCCTAATAAGAACATAAATTCCAAGTTGATAGCTACACAAACAGGCTAAAGTTAACCAAAAAGAAAGGTTAGTCATACTAAGACCCATGGCACAGTATGTGCTATTAGTAAGTGCTATTTGATTTTTATATCTATATAACTCTTCCAGTTGAGAAAACACTTGAATGCTTTCAGGAAACACTTTCTCCATGCCATTTCTCTTTATCAAATTGTATTAGTGACATGCAAACCAGAAACAGAACTGCTAAGGATACCTTGTTTATCGGAAAAAAAGCCTTACAATATTCAAAATTCTTTTTCATTTATATGCTTTATAATAACGTTATTACTGGATAATGCATACGGTTTTAACCCAGTCATTTCCCTATGTAAGCATGGGAAAAAGCACACTTATTTTTCTTTTGTTATACTGTCTTAACCAGACCCTTCTTCTCTCCCTCATCTCCTTCCCTCCTCATTTTTTTTCATTGCAGTGCCTACATTTCTCAAAACTGAACAAAGAAAAACAGAGAAGAAGGGTGAACAAGAAAAAACAAAAGCACCTGTTTATAATAGTATCCCCATTGCATTAAAAAAAAACTGAAAGAACTTTACTTCAAGTCTAACTGGTTTTGTATTATCTTTAAAGTTGTCACACCTAGGAAAACTCCTAATTGTTTTCAGGGAACATTCTATCCTAGTTCATTTCTCTGTTTTCTTTTCTTCTTTTCCCTCAGCCAATCTCCTTCCACCAGACTGTTTCCAGTTTCTCTTAATCAGATTGTCTCCATGGAGGCATGAAGACCAGCTGCAGAAATGCTTCTTAGTATACATATTTGCAAGTGCTAGTGAAAAAAAGTATAATATTCAATATTCCTTTTTCATTTACTTGCTCTCTGTTTTAAAACAAAGGTCCTTAATCAATCATTTCCCCATGCAAGAATGAAAAAAATCACATTATACAATGACCCCCCCCCGATTAATATTCCAAAACGTGCACGCTGATTGGTCAGCGTGCATGTTGTAAATCAGAGTTATAGTAATGGAAAAAGGTCCGGTCGCCCTTGCTCGTTACAACCTGTCTCGTCATGTTAAACAAGTTTAACATAGCGAGACAGCTTTTAAAAAAAGCAACAGAGCATCTCCGTTGCTTTTTTAAAAGTTGTCTCGCTATGTTAAACCCATTTAACATAGCGAGACACTTTAAAAAGCAATGGAGATTTTGCTTTCTCCGTTGCTTTTTTCAAAACTGTCTCGCTATGTTAAATGGGTTTAACCTAGCGAGACAGCTTTAAAAAAAGCAACGGAGATTCTCCGTTGCTTTTTTTAAAGCTGTCTCGCTATGTTAAACTCGTTTAACATAGCGAGACAGGCTGTAAAAAGCAACTGAGATCTTACTTTCTCTACTTTGCTTTTGCCCACCGCTCTGATGTACTGCGTAAATATACGCATGTGCAGTACATCAGAACTGCCGCAGAATACCCAGACAGTTGCGGAAGGGCAGCAAGGAGGCATTATACATTGCCATTATTTAAGAAAATTAATTATTTTTTTTCTTAAATAATGTCATTGTATAATAGCAATAACCCATGCCTGGGTGTGGGTAATGCTGGATTTACCCACGGTTGGCTTTGTTTGGCCACTCGGGCTTTGTCCTCGTGACCAAACCACACCAACCGTGGGTATATCCAGCATTACCCACACCCAGGCGTGGGTTATTGCTATATTAATCTAACTCTGTCATGCCACCTTAACCAGGCTCCCTTTTTCACATTGTCTATGTTTCTCAAAACTGCAAAAGAAGAAAAAGAGAAGAGGGGAGAAAAATAAAAACAACACCTGTTCACAATCCCCATTATACCCAAACATAGCATGCAAAAAAAAAACATGCAACACAGATACAATACTATTAAGAAAAGAAAGTGAGTTCTTTACTTACACTTAGCGTTCTCCCCAAAATATTTTTATTTAACAAAATTATCAAAAACAAATTATACGTGATAGGGTGAATGTCTGTATTGTCTGCTTCTATCCACAAGATGTGGCAGCACAACAAAGTCTCTGAATTTGACTTGATCTGCAGAAATACTACTAAACCTCCTGTAGGTGGGGAGTGATTAATACATCAGGCATGGCCATTTGAAGATGCTTGTAATAACCCTCAGCAGCTAGGTGGAGAATGCTAACAGAGTGCTGAAATGCAAATGTTTCTGCAGGCAAAACAGTTTGAGTTGCATGTCTTAATTTCAAACTCTGACTGTTGCCCCATTGCAGTTCTTGCACAGCTTAATCCCTGTGACAAACCTCTCAGTTATAATTTGATTAATTATCTGAAACACACAAGCAGAATGAAGACTGCAAGGTTCCGATATTTATTTACACTTCAAATGATTTGCATGTCATAGGCTAAGAGAAGCCAGGAATGAAGCTTTCTTACTTTGGAGGCTAATCAAACAAAGTGGAAATCCAGAAACCATAATTAGCATTGGCAGAAATAACAGTAGTCTCTACTTGTAGTGGCCTGTGGTGGCTGAGATTATATAACATTGTACGCTCAGAAGACTTTACTCACTCATCAGTTATTGCTTTTAAGTGTCATTAGCAATGCACACCTTTGTTTTTTATGGATATGGTTTCTGTTGCAACAGTTTTTGGCAAGTGCATCATTTTGAACATGCCTCATGAATAACAGCACCAAGGAATTCTTTCAGTATGTTGATTCTAAACAACTCAGAGTTTCTCAGAAATGTAGCTCATTGTAAGTTGACTATGCCTCCTAGCAATTTTCTGCTTCTGAAGGCAGGAACAAAGCTGAGAGAGAACTCGCAGTTATTTGGTTGTAGAACCTTTTCAGAACTGTATCCCAGTTCTGACCTGATATGAATGCCTTTTTCCCATTAGCTTTCTTATCCATCTGCTGACCACCTTTTTCTATCTCAGTTTAAATATAGATACATAAATATACTTCATATATGTTTGTATATATGCAGACAAGCGTGTGCACAGACACATACACACACTGGAAAAACTACAACTACACTGTCCAGCTATCCAGTGTGTTCATTTTCCATCACCATATAGAAGGATATGAAAATTTTTGAAAATCACTGATCCACACCCTCACGTACCTCTCTAGTCACCACCTATTCAAGGATTAGCAATAAAACACCAACCCAAGTACAACAATGCACTGCAGCTGCTTCAACACCTTCCACTTCCAAGTGCATACAAAACAAGCTGAAAGCAATCAGGTGGAATGTGATGTCAGGGTAATAATTGTGTATTTTAATGCACGCACTTAAGTTTGTTATAAGTCATTGTTGAGAGCTGGACTGGGAGTATTTGATGGGGAAACTGGTGAGCTGAACTCTAAAAATATCAGTTTTGTAACTTTTTTACTATTTTTTTTCTTTTTTCTTCTTACCTCAGGTGACTAAGGTCCCATTAGTTGCTAATATATTTTCCTAAAAGCTAATAATCGAGGGAAAAGATGTCCTGGTGGTCGTTATATTGTGTGAGACCGGGATTTGTTCTATTTTCTTCCTCACCAGTCCTATCACAGTAGTGAATATGCACTGACCTGGCTGATGGGGCTCATTCTTCTCATGGATCAAAGCTGGTAAAAGCAGTTAGATCAGGTGCAGGCCTCTGGTCTCCATCAGATCAATAATACAGCTGGACTATGAAAGACCTTTCCATTTTCCACAAGGCAAGTGAGTTGATATTGCCACTGTTTTCTCCCTCTGTCCTTCCATCATTCCCTCCTACATGAAGACTGCTGTTTGGACCATGGTCACTATCATCACAAATAGAGGCCTTGCCTCTGTGTCATTGGCCTGACATCACTTCTGCATTTTTGTTGGAAATCAGCCTTAGCTTGCATATTAATGCACTTCATTTATTTTATAGTATGGTTTATTTGCTTATATTGTTTGTTTACCAGGCAAGTGAACTGGTCCAAGGATCCTCTTCAGCCATGACCCAGGCTAATTAGGCAATGCAATGAAATAGAATTTTGAACATCTAAGCTCCAAACTATAGTAGCACAATTTAAGCAGTTTGAACACTTTGACTTACTACAATACTGACATACAATTGCCTTTTTTGCCAAACAAGGAAAACACTGTCTATAGAATACTATTCGTTAAGTTAGACCCATTCTTTTGGAGCTTCAGTGCATTAAAGGAAAACATGTAGCCATTACATATAAATTCCATGACTTAGAAAGGTTAATAAACACATAGGGCCAGATTCAGGAAGCCTCTGTGTAAGAGTTATAACTCTTACACGGAGGCTGCAGTTAAACTGTGTGATGTCAGCATGTCATGCATATGCATGAGGTGCATGAGGCATGCTGAATCACACCAGTAACTCTTACACGGTCCGTGTAAGAGAGTAGGGGGCGTGTCTGTAGGCTGTAGGCTAAGCTCTGCAAGTGGACACGCCCCCGGAAAACTAGAATGGCTGAAAGTAAACAGCCATGAGAAAGGCCATGAAAATGTGAATAAACACACTATACAACACATGCCCCGACTGGCCATCAGTGTATAAAGTGAAGAGATGTCATAAAAGTAAATGAAAACCTTTTTTTTTTTTTGTTAAACCCCGTAAATGTTTGCTACTGTGTGCGCGGGTGTGCTACTAGCGCAATCACATTTAGCAGTCAGGGAAAAGGATATAAGAACTAAATATGCAAAGTAAGCCAAGAAATAATAGCTTAGTGGTAGAGTACCCGCCCTATGAGTAGGCAGGCAGGGTTCGAGCCCCTACAACAACCTTTTAGTTATTTTTGTAAATAAGCACTAAAAGCCCCCAGACAGTATTGTACAATGTAAATGTATTCCCTTTGTAAAATGGAATGAAACAGAGCATATATTTTGAAGTAACATAAGAATAAAAATAGTCAGAAATGTACTGATAGCTAAGCTGCCGTGAGACAGAGTGCCCGTGAGTCGAGTAGTGTTCAAAAAGCTGCAAACTGCGTGCCTGTTGCCAAGCAGCGGATAAACAGGCTGAAACTGTGTGCAATTAGCTGAACATGTGTGTCACTAGCCAATTACGATTTATCCCAGCGCACACCGTTTGCTACCGCTCCCACAAGCTAACTGCCAGTGCGTTACCTCCCAAACGAGCGCAGACCTGGTTTAGTGCTTAAAAGTGCCTTTATGGCACTTTGATTGACAGGTCCTGTACTCAGTTCCAAAGTTTGCTAAGAAAAATAAATTCCCACTGTCAGTCTGCAACCCAGGACCTTGGTAACATTAGTCCGTATGACCTACCACTAAGCCATGCCTGCTTTACAAGAACAAACTGCTAAAATAAATATAACATGTAATAGTAGGAATCAGTATAAAGGTAATATAGGAGATGTACTATCCAAAGCATGTTTGGTAGAGTTTTAATGGCCAAATTACTGGATTCCCATACTAGTTCAGTGTGAGCAGAAACAGCACTGCTACCTGTTAGCTTGTACATAATAATGTAAGGTAATGTACATATGTGAAGGTATGTATATCTACACATACATATATATAAATATATATTAATACATATGAAATATAATCGTAGGTCTCAGTAGCCATACACACTCACTACAGGAAAAAGTTAACATAATTGCTGCAACCTGAATCTGCAACACAGCCTGACCCCTGTGTGACCTACTCACCCTTCTAACTGCCTCAACACTTCGATTGACAGGTCCTGTACTCAGTTTGAAAGTTTGCAAAGTAAAAATTCCCACTGTCAGTCTTGAAACCAGGACCTAGGTAACATTAGTCTGTTTGACCTACCACTAAGCCATGCCTGCTGTGGAAGAGCACACTGCTAAAATAAATATAACATGTAATAGTAGGAATCAGTATAAAGGCAATATAGGAGATGTACTATCCAAAGCATGTTTGGTAGAGTTTTAATGGCCAAATTACTGGATTCCCATACTAGTTCAGTGTGAGCAGAAACAGCCCTGCTACCTGTTAGCTTGTACATAATAATGTAAGGTAATGTACATATTTGAAGGTATGTATATCAACACATACATATATATAAATATATATTAATACATATGAAATATAATCGTAGGTCTCAGTAGCCATACACACTCACTACAGGAAACAGTGAAGATATATGCAGCAACCAGAATCTGCAACACAGCCTGGCTCCTGTGAGACCTACTAAGCCCTTTAACTGCTTAAAGGTGCCTCTAGCACTGTGACTGATAGGCCCTATACTCAACCCAAAAGCAGAATATGAGCATACTAGTAGGCCCTACCACAAGACCATTGTAACACTAGTCTGTATGACCTACCACTAAGCCATGACTCTCATACAGGAATATAGTGCTAAATAAGTGGAACATGTAATAGTAGGAATGAAGATAAAGGCAATATAGTATGTCTACTACCCAAAGCATGTCAGGCAGACTTTTATAGTCCCAATTACTGGATTCCCATACTAGAGTAGTGTTAATGGAAACAGCCCTGCTAATTGTTAGCTTGTACCCAATAATGTCAGCTAATGTACATATATGAAAGTATGTATATGTACACAGATATATATATATATATTCATATAGCAATACATATGACATATAGTTGTAGGTGTCAGTATGCATACACACTCACTACAGGGAACAGGCAAGATAAATGCAGCAACCTGAATCTACAACACAGCATGAAGCATGGGAGATGTACTAACCTTCACACTCACAGAACACTGTCAACAGCATACCAGCATGGTCCACGCCCTACAATCTGAAAGGGCAACGCCTATCTCACATACCCTTTTATAGCAGTGTCCTGAAATCACAGTGAGACATGCAATTAGTACGCACCCAGCTGCTTGCAATTAGCAAATGCTGCCTTACAATTGGTGCAGAGGCCATCACATGGATCCATGCAGATACCTACAAAAGTATTCAGTACCCACACTCCACTCATGCAATACAGTCATTGCACTAACCGAATGAGAAAGAGAGAGAGAGACAGACAGAGAGAGAAAAAAATATATACTGACAGCAAGCAGCAAAACAGCAGCAGCAGCAGCAGCAACAGCAGCAAAATACAAGCAGCACGACTGACTCACCAAAAGCTGCCACAAACACAGGTAATGCAAAGTAGCAGGTTAATCCTGTGTATACTGTGACACCTCCAAATGTATCATAGTTCACTATCAATAGGTATGTCCATGAGATAGGTTGTGTGTAGATAGTCATGAAATATAAACATATGTAAAATTGTTGTACATGTGGGCCATAACTAACACTTCCATAGCTTAGAACACAAGGCCAGTTGTGCATATGATGCAGTAGTTCCCAGGGTCAGTAGAGGTTCCTCCTCATTGGTGTGGGACCACTGTGTATGTATGGCACTGTTCAGGTACATATCCTGTAGTATGGCCATGGATTAATATCAGTCTGTCATGTGGTGCTATGTCCTCCAGGGGTGAATGTAGCACACATCCAGGGATACCATTCCGTAACAGTGATGATATGTGTTCTGCAATGATGAGGGTGGCTCTCACCTGGACATGTGAGAGGATAGGGAGGTTACAGTCATCTGGGATAAGTAATAACACGTGTGTAGGACAATGGGGCTACCTGCACCTAAACTGTCTGCAAAATTGTTGGCAATATCTGTGCATTTGGTGAATGTGAAGCATCTTAACACTGCAGACAACAGATGCCTTCCCGTCATGTGAATCTGCCCTGTGCTGCAGTAGCCTCCTACTATTGTTATACAATATGCCTGTATCTGTAGTCCACTGGACAGGATTAATAAGTGGTGTGCAGTTGTTCTGGGTTAGATAACTGTGTGCACAGTACATGCAGTATGTGGGATGTCTGTGGTAAGCATATGCAAATGTGCTGGCGGTGTGTGTTGTGGCTTCCACTGGCCCAGTGGGCTGCATGGATAGCATCACTGTCATAACTACTGAATAACTGTGTAATCACATGCATACATAGCAAGGTAGTGTATTGTGCTTGTGGTGTTGTTCAGATATGTATATCCAGGCTGAGTAATTTGTGTCCACATCACAGGGTTGGATGGCAGCACACATCCAGTATGTATGGATGAACACCCAGAATGTGTCACACGTGTCACCTGTGCAGACGATCTGGCCATTACCTGTGCATCCCCACAACACACACACATGCAACATATGGCAGAAGTACTATAGCAGTACACACATGTTCATAGGTTCATACTAGGCTATCTGCCCGATGGCATTTACAAGACTAGCCCATAGTTTTGTGGCTTACGCCACCCCTTTAGTATGGGGAACCATACCCATTATTTTGCTGTGCCTCTGTCGAGCAGTGACACTGAGGTAATCCCTGGGGTATATCTGCGATCTCCCATCCATTGGTCAAGATTTCTCTAGAACAAGGCCATCGAGGTGCTCTGCCTCACATATACCGTGATTTTGTTCCACAGCATAGGGAGTCTTTGGTTGATGAATCTATCCCTCCAGCATGTCCTATTAATAGCCGTGTGGAGGTTTAAGTCTCCTGGCCTTGTGGCTCTGATGGATCTAGATTTTTAGGTGAAGCATATTCATCAAATCTGGGTCTGACATGGCCTTGTATGTTGGGCAAAGGTCACCTCTGAGCAAGCTGTGACTGACTACAACATACATGGACATGCTGGAGGGGCAAATTCCTAACTGAGAGGCTCCCTTTACTCTGTAATGAGCTCGAACAGTTGAGAATGAACAGTTCATAGGTTCATACTAGGCTATTTGCCCTAGGGCATTGGTAAGCCTAGTAGAATGTGTTTGTCTTTGCCACCCAATCAGAAGTTATGCTGCTATGCCCTTGTCCGACTTTAGTATACTATGCCTCTGTCTAACAGTGACATAGAAGTGATACCTGGGGTACAACTATGATCTCCATCCACTCATCCAGATTCCTATGGAAGAGAGTCAATGAGGGACTCTGCCTAACCAGTAGTGTGAGCTCATTACAGAGTGAAGGGAGCCTCTCGGTTAGGAATATGCCCCTCCAGCATGTCCATGTATGTCAGTGCTGAGGTCCAGCTCTCCTGAGCATGTGGCTGTATGGGACTCTGATTGCCTGAGGTACATCACGCTCATTACTGCTAGGTAGGACATGGCTGTATATGGCATGCACAGATTGCCCCTGAACAGGCAGTATGCCACTGAGTCCAGCTGGATTCACTTTACCTGGGCAGCATATGACATCTGTGTGAGCCATTGCATCCCCTTGATGATGTACTGTTGTCCTGTACCAGTTGCTGTAGGTGTCTGGTTAGGTACATCCCAAAAGGTGCATTGTATGCAATTATAGGCCTGATGATGGATGAGTACAGAGGCACAATGACCTCCCCTGCCATACATGTGAATCAGTCATGATTAGCTGGGCTATATAACATGTCTGTCAATCCACGCTGCCCATGTGGTACACAAATGACAGACTGCTACCATGTTTCTTCCCCAGGTCCCCAACACGCCTACTGTACTCAATGGCCTAACACCTATGTTGTACTGTGCCACCAATGTGGAGGCGTGGGAATCTGCATTGAATACTGATACTCCCTCCCTTGTTCAAGTGTTGTGGCCGACAAGAATGGTAACAGCTATAACGTGGTAGTACTGGTGTGCTCCTGTGAAACCTGAAACAGGTTCATGTTACTGCACAGATATCGATGTCCATAATGCTAGGTAGGGTTTTGGGTGCGTGCATCCTTGGGTCTAGACGTCCAGTGTTGAGTAGCATCACTCTTACTTCCTCATCCTTTGTGATACAAATGGATGTGGGTTTGCCTTATGAGCCTTGCCTAATACAGGCACAATGGGTGTAGCAGGAGGCTCCGCCAAATGTCAATAGGACTGTGGTGACAGGTGCAAGCTGTCCCTAGCAAAGCATACCACCCCAAGATGGCAGGGATTGGCACACCTGTGAATGACACCAGTATGTCAGTCAATTGTTGGAAGGGATAATTGTGCCTTGATATTGTGGCATTGTTCTAGGTGAGGGTAGGATGCTACTCAAGGTCAGGGTCAAACTGTCCTGGGCTACGTGCTCAGAGAGCTCTGTAATGTCTCATGTCATGTAGTCCAGGGAGGAATGTGTCAGGCCATTCACAGCAGCATGGACATTGACTGAGTCATACCTGTACCTGCCTTGGGGTTACCTGACTGTTTGTGTTATGTGGCAGGTCATAGTGCCTGACAGGCTGCACACCGTGACCCTCACCTCGTTAAGCCTGGTGAACGTGATGTGAGTGTGCCTGATCATAGAGGCACCTAGTACAGGTGTATGAGGTGTGTTGTTAACTGTTAATGGCTGTGAGTGTTCAGCACATTGGCTTTGTGTGATATGTGTTGCACATGTTAGTTCATGTGGTAGTGGTTGCCTGGATGTCTGCATAGGAGGTCTTTGCTGCATAGGCAGAGCTGTGGTCTGAGCCTACAAGTATGATCATGTGTGATCATGTGTTAGGTCCACTGTTGTGTTAGGTCTACGTGAGACTGGAAGTGTAGTGAGTGATCCCCTTTGCCACGTGACTGGTTATGGCGGTATTGAGTAGACAGAGCCTAGCCTCCAGTCTGGTATATGGTTGCATCACTCACATGAGTTTGAATTTGTCGTTAGGAGGAGGGGGTTGTCTGTGTACATGCATCTGTTCTAACATTGTCTCTGGAGTACCACACTCACCAGCTGGACTGAGGAGGGAACTGACAACTGACCTCTGGACATGCTAGAATACTATTGTGAACTCTGTAATCACTAATGATTGAAAACAAGGTCCAGTGGGGAGTGAGGGTGTACTGACATTACCTACAACTGCTGACTGACATAAAAGCGACAGTGAGCAAATGCCAGGTAACCTAAGTGCAATGTGTCACAATGAAGTAAATGCAACAATGACAAGCAGTCACTTGCTGTCATGTGTAACATGGAAGAACGTACAGTAAGCAATGCAGATAACAGTAGTGAGTCACAGATGTGTTTTAAAGATGTGTACTATGTGGAAGTAGCATACCAGTGAAATAACAAGCTAACAGATAACAAGCATATAAACAAAGGTAGATGCAGGAGGCCTGGATGTAGTGTTTGCTACAACAAACAAGGTGTAGCAATGTCAGTAAGATACAGCTCAGATATGCATGCACTATAAACCTGATACCAGATGTCCCCAGCTATGAATGGCAGAGTACAGCCTATTGTCACACATGACTGCAGACCACAAACCTCGTTAATGTTAAATAACTGGCCTAAAGGACAACTGCCCATACCAGAAGTAATACACTTGTACACTGGGCCCACAATCAGCAGTTCCCAACTTCAATGGATGAAAGATATGTGTCCTGCCACCACAGTGCTTGCCACCAACCTCCCTAATGTAAAACAACTGGTCTGAAGGCCAAGTACTTAGTACAAATGACATAGAATGATAGCTACACTGTAATCAGGTTTTAACCAATCAGTAATAAGTAGAAGTTAACACTCCCTGTATAGAATGTGTACCATGTATTGTTGAGATACTATGCTGATAACCTGTTTGTGTACCTTTCCAGATAGACATGGCACCTAAGAGAAATCCAGCGTACTCTGCTGCAGAGGATGACGTGATCCACCAGAGCCTGGTGCGTGAGTATGCCATCCTGTTTTCACGCACCACCCAGAACCAGCAGGAGAGGTCTGCACTGTGGCAAAGCCTTGTTAGCAGGATAAATGATGTTGGCATGCATGATAGGACATCTGAGCAGGTGAGACATCACTGCAGTGATTTGATTAGAAATGTCCGCCAGCGTGCTGTAGATATCCGCAGGCAACAGGCTGCCACAGGTGGGGGGGTGGCCACACATCCCCCCCTCACCAGACAGGAGGGGCTACTGCTAAGTGTTGTGGATCCAGCCCCAGAACAACATCTGCCATCATGCATCATGATGGAGGTTGGATCCACACATCAGCAAGACAGTGAGCGTGCAGGTAAGATGCCATATTCATTTATTGTTATTACTTTTACATTTGTTGACCCATATAGTCTAGCTGGATATGAGTTCATTTTCAGTAGAGGCATGTGGAGAAAAGCTCCACACATAACGTAATAAAGGCAGACAGACAAGTTGTCAATACAGACAGCCAACATAATAGAATTGTACACCAGCCTGTTAATTAAATAAACATACATGTAAGGAAGTCAAACAGTTTTTAGTCATACACAATGTACCGTTGGTTTCAAAGCAATCCTACCTAAAGCATAATGGTTATGCAATAAGGCAAAAGCCATATACAAAATAGTTAGGGCTCAGAAGGGTAGAGAAGTAGGAGTATGACAGATACAATGATATGGAAGAGGCAGGAGTCAAGAAGGGAAGTGAGGAAAAGAAGGAAGACAGTCAAGAGGAGGTGGGAGGGATGGGAGAAGTAGGTCAGAGCATAGAAGGACATCAAGGTGAAAGAAACAGGGTAGAAGCTAGTTTCTATGCACAATGAGGGGTTAAAGGTGAATAGAGCATAGGGAGAGGGACATTAGCCTGGACTCCAAGAAGAACAAAGCCAGTGGTTTTGGAAGTACAATTTGAGTTGACGATTGAAGACAGGTACGGGTGAGATTAGAGTTAACTCCTGGTATGTACATATGACTGTTCTGTACGCTGTTACTTCATGCACGCATAAGGTGTGCATGTGGTATGTATCTGTCATCATGATATATATACAGACATGATGTGCAGCTGATGTGTATAAGGAAACTAGTGTACTACTGTACTGTATCATGTGCAAAACAAATGGCACACATGTGCCCACTGACATTACTCTCTTCACACTTCCAGGTCCCTCCCATGTATCACCGAGGCAGGCCATACATGCTGGTGAGTCTTTTAACAGTATCTGTAAAACAATTTATAAAACTAGGAAGAGTAGTGTAACTCTGTAGTAGACATGCTGGTGACTGTGTCCACAAAACTGTAATTGACAGGTAGTAAATTGAGTAGTGTAACACGGTATTGATGTGTGTGTTTACTGTGGGTGTGCATGTGTGCAAGTGTGCCTGTGCCCAAGTGTGCATGTGTGTTAGTGTCCATGAGTGCATGTGTCCATTTCTGAATGTGTGCATTAGTATTGAAGTTCATCTCTTTCAAATATGTATTGAGACTGTAATCTGTGTTCCATGTTTTCCTCCCGTAGGTTCTGGTGCTGCTCTGGTGACCTGCAGCAGGGAACCTGAATCTTGTGCCCCAGGTACTGATGATGATGAAATGTCTGTAATGGTGCAGGAAGGTGTGTCTGGGTCCGCCATTGGTCAGCCAATTGACAGTACACAGCTTTCAACCCCGTCAATGCGCACAGTCATCCTGCCGTTACATCCTTTATCACCATTGTCCCTAGGTGATGGACAGTCAGCAGTGGGCATAGATCAGGGTAATGTGGTACCTGTGGCACATGCATCCTCACACGGCAGCCATGTGCAGAGGCCTCGAATGGTACCACGCAGACAGTCGCCCATGGGTTCTCGGGGGGCATCCGTGGCCGTACTGCCTCTGGCCGACGTGCCCAGGGAGGTATGTCAACCTCCACTATGTTTAGAACTGTCATGCAGGCACAGGCACGTATGGAAAGGTACACCAGACAGGGTCTGAGGGAGATGAGAGCATGTCGCATAGCCATGACAGACAGCATCCGTGATGTTGCGAATGCTATCCGTAACTTCACAGATGTCGTTGACAGACGTTGTGGGGGCATACAACAGCTGCTCCACAACCAGATGTCCATGGGCCAGGGCGATGGTGTGCGTTTGCGGCGCCGACGTGGCCGTATGCCAGCAAGAGCACCAGCTGGCAGTGGCCGCGGACGACAACGGGCCCACTCGCACGCCTCAAGTGCCAGCACCAGCCCCAGCAATGCTGGGTCTGTGCTGTCATCCAGACGCCCCAGGAGACCACGTGCACGTGGCTCTGGACAGTCCCAACAGGGAACTGTGTCCAGTCAACACACCCCTGCTTCCGATGACAGTACCCAGTCTGGGTTAGTACCGGATACGGCCCGTAGCACCCTGCCAGGCACAGGTACCGTGTCCGTGCCCACAGACACTGATTTGGATGACCTGACAGGTGCAGTCTGTGGCTGTCCACAAAACCCTGTACATGGCAGCCATTATGTGGGACTGTGTGCGTGCTTACACACATGCAGAAACCTAACACCTAGGGCAAACACATACACACACACACTGCACCAACAACGGTCCACCCTGTACTGCTGCCCCTCACAAACACACATACACACACATGTCAATTGGTGTTACCAGTGGCCGGCTTGGGCATATCTAACCCACACCCTGTGCATATGATGACACTGTGCCACCTCCTGCATACTACAACATCGGTGCAGGTAAAGGTAAACACGTTGCTGATGCACAGGGTGACTACATAGATGTGTATAAGTAGTAACATGTTGGTAACTGTTGTGTGTTGCAGTATAAATGTGTGTATATCCCATCAGTCCTGCTGCAGTAACTGTATGAATGTCCTCAGTTGTTATCTGCACCCATACTACTTAACAAAGTGTACCTGCTGCACACCATCACATGCTAACATTGACTATGGCAATGTGCATCTTGTGCTGTTATGTAGATTCAGCTACATGTATCTGTTCTGTCACACATGCATTTATACACACCCTGCTACCCACACACATGCACACGCTCACCTGCCATTCCCATTATTTATCACCCTACATGAGTAGCTGTTGATACATGACAGGTACACATTTCAGAAGTGCACTATGTTGTTTACTACTGGCATCCCCTTCTCTACCTGTACTCACAGGGTGCAGGCAACCTCATCAGTTGGAAGATGTAATGTGCATCAGGTACTGTAGTACCCTGATTGCCACAGCAAACATGCTTCCCATACGGAAATGCACACACAGACACATCCCACATCCACACACTTGCCACATTCAGGCTTCAGAACACTATCTAGGTATATTCGGTACATGTGCATGTTCAAGTAGCATGTAACACTATACTGAGTACTGGCACTTAGTTGTCTGTAGTCATGTTGTCTGTATAGAATAAAAGAAATGTTTTATTATCCTACTCCGTTTTGTGGACATTACTTGAACAAGTGTTACCTTACATGTGTTATCAGTACCAACACTTTCTGTTTTGTTTGTATAGGGTGCTATCAACATCACTGCTTGTTAAGGGTAATGACCACCCTGCAGTGCATAGCCCCATGTGGCAAAAGCCACATCCCACCCCATCATTGTGCACACACACTAACCCCACCAACAGTAAAACACATACTTTCCATTTGCAAGGTTCAAACCCACACCTAACTGTGCAATGACAGTAGAAACAGACACATTAGCAGAGTGTGCTATTTGCAGTAGTTGGAGAAACGTTTACTAATGCTGTACTTAGAGGGTGCTGACATCATCTGTGTGTAGGAGGAGGGATGTGCACCCTGTAGTGTGTTCTCCCAGTTGGCAAAAGGCAGTTAACCCTCCCAGCATAGTGCACACACATAAACCACACTCATACATTCCCTTTGCAGGATTCAAACCCCACCTAACTACGTTATGACACTGAAGAAAGACACATTAGCAGAGCGCGCTATGCAAATTACTGGAGGACTTTACTACAGGTGATATAGTCATACAGTCCTGACATCATCACTATTTCAAAGGGGATCTGCATCCTGTACGATACTGTCACGGTTGCTAATAGGGACATTTCCCACACACACACATCGATGTGTTGGAGGTTTGCATATGTGGGGGATCCAGAACACCAGTGTGATTAGTATATGGTTTGATTGCAACAATGAGGGATATACTCCCAGTGGTGATTAGTTTTTACTCATGTTTGTAAAGATCAGCTCTAGTATATCTGCCCGTCTTGTGGGAAGGTTGGTTACCTGTTCCATAGCCAAAGAATGTCTGATCAATGGGAATCTTAGAGCTTGGGTATTGTGGCCTGTGTAATGTACACAGTCTATGTTTGGGTAGCTGGCATCACCCAGTATGATGGTGTTTGCAGAGTAATCTAAACTCTCCTGTGTCAGCATGAAGGCTGTGTGGGAGACCTGAGTTTGAGAGGGTGCTGTAACAGCTCCTCTGTGTCTCTTTCCATGTGGTCCAGGGAGGTATGTCCCAACAGGTAGCTGACTGTGACCCTCGCCTTGCTCTGTCTGGAGTGCACGCCTGTCAACAGCTCATGTCAAGCAAGTGCACACCCCTCATAAATGATGTGGAAGCCTTCAAAGGCCCAAGGCCTGTTGAAAATATGGACCAGACTGCAGATACCTGTATAGAGGCATTCTGTGGACACATTCAGGAATGCATGGATCATGAAGCCACATATGAAAGCATGACCCAATTCTCCAAAGACAGATGTCCTGGGCGACGGACACCAGCCATAAACACACTATACAATAGAAGGATGGCGCCACTACATGATACAACAACCTCCCAAAATGTGAAGGCACCACTGATGAGTATTGGAAGACAACTACAGGCACCCATATGATTGTCTAAGGCCATCTTTGAGAGAGGATTCCACAAGCCACTGAGGATAATCACAAGGCTGCCTGTAGTTATGTTAGTAACCTGGGTGGTACTACCCAGATATGCTCAGAGGTAATACAATATGTCACACAAAATATAAAACACACAGACATTGCCATCATCCTAGTGGACAGGTTCAATGCTGCCTTCTCTCCCCACCACACCAAAAGGGAACATATGTCTCGCATCACAGTGCTTCCCCTGACATCACAGATGCTCAGGTAAGAGATGCCCTTCCCAAAGCAGTAAACACTGCATCAATGGGACCAGACAGTGTCCCAGGCTGTGTCCTACATGAACCACAAGAAGAGCTACACCCAGACATAACACCACTGTTCAATCCCAGCCTTAATACATGATATGTGACCAGAGAGTGGCATACAGCAACAGTGGTCCCTCAACATGCAGGTGGTGCCGTCACGGATCCTGGACACTACTGCCCCATATGTCTGACTAGCTTTGTCTGCAAAGCTATGGCAAGAATCATCAAGAACCTCACATATCTAGATATTGTGGACCTACAGACATGTCACCATACACAGTTTGGCTTTGTCAATGGCAAATCCTGCCTATCAAACCTGTTTGCTTTGTTTGAAACAGTCACCAAGGCCACTGTCAAGGGGTAGGAGGTCCACACAGCCTACCTGGACCTTGCATAAGCCTTGGATACAATACCCCACTTGTGCATTCTAGGGAAGCTCACCAGTGTACATATTAACCCCTATGTCACTATGGGTATTGCACAGTGGCTCAAGGGCAGAACACACATGGTAGAATTGCTGGAGCCATGTCAGCCTCCAACCTGGTACAAGTGGTGTCCCACAAGGCAAAGCCCTAGGGGCTGTCATGTTCATTATATATTTGTCATAGGTACAGGCCAACATGGAAGTACTGTGGCTCAGCACGCCACAGGTGACTGCAGACCGAACACCATAATCAACTCAACAGCTAACACACGCATCCTCCAAAAGGGACTCTTGCAAACACACGACTTGTGCCACAGCCATGGCCTCAACATGAATGACAGAAAGAGTATAGTCATCCCCTTTGTCAAACAGTAAATGACCACAATGTACCACATATGTGTTAATCCAGTAAGTGCAGACCTAGGAATTATGGACCTTGGGGTACGAGGTTGATAGCATCCTACCATTTGACAACAACATGGACAAAGTGGTTAGGTAAGCATGTGATATGGGCCACATCATCATGGGATCCACATGTAGGCCAGGGGAGGACATTGTGCCCCTTTACTCATCCCTCATCATGCCCATAATTGACTATGATGAACCTGTCGGCATGCACCTTACCAGACACCTGCAGCAACTGGGGCTACTACATATGTACCTCAACAAGGTGATCAAAGTGCTCAAACAGATGCCACATACTGACTGGTTAAAGTAGCAGCAGCTCTACTCAGTGACATACTGCCTCTTCATAGGCAATCTGTGCCTTACATAGAAGGCCAGGTCATACCCTCACGTAATGGCCATGCTGCATCTCAGAATATCCAGATCCCACCAGGATACACGCTGGAAATACATGAACTTCAGGAGTGATATACATAGGACATGGTGGAGGGGCACATTCACAACTCAGAGGCACCCTTCATTCCTGATTATTATCCCAATAGAGGTTAGGCGGACTGACTCAGTGACTATCCTCAAGAGCGATATTAATGACTGGATGTGACATTGTAGGGTTACCCTGGGTATCACTTATGTGTCACTGTGAGAAAGAGGCACAGTATACTAACCTTGGAAAAGGGCATAGCAAGACAGATTCACAATGCATGTTGAAAGGCACGCACATTCTGGCTAGGTGGATACATGCCCTGGGCAGATATCCCTGTACGAACCTATGGACCTATGTCTCTTTTTCACCATTGGCCCATGTGCTGTCAATCACCAATGTAATCTCAATACTCTGGTAGCATGTGCAAAGGTCAGTTGTCAGTCACCTCTATGGTACAGTTGTGGAATATGTGTGTCATGTAGTAATGTCACAGCTGCCACATGTACACAGTCAACCCTATCCGTTACCCATTGATGTACATCACATGTATGAGATGGAAACACATGGCCAAACTGTAACAACAACATACAAGTCAGTCAGATGCATGGACACATATGACTCAGTCATCGTCCATGCCACCACAGCTGATGTGGGATGTCGCTCACTGGGATACGTGATAGGGAACATGGAAGGGATCACTGAGCAAGTGACACAGGCTGGTAGACCCCTGACCTTGGTTAGCATCAGACCCTCACCAGGGATTCCGACAAATTACTGAATGCTAATGAATAAGTGTATCTACAACACCCTAGCTGAATGGTTCTTAGCATGCAGTCACTGCATTGCTATGGAATACTGTCTTACCACTACCACAACAGGTGAAAACATGCAGCTCCTGTACATTAACAACATGTAGACCTTATGCCCCAGACCAAAAAAACAAGTAGCGTACGGCACCAGGACAAACCCAGTCGACACAAGGATGTATCAGAAATGTTCAAGTTGATTGCAAAAGCAAATAACCAGATACTTCCTCGTTGTTACTTTTTTGTAAACGCAGTTTAATGTTAAAACGTTTTCGCTTCCTACACGGAAGAAGCTTCATCAGACAATCAAACACGGAACATGACTCAATTTAAGCTATAAGAAAGAATGATGTCATTTCCTTCAACGCATGCATCTATTTTTTAAAAGGCAAACACCATTTCTTTTAGTAGTTATTACAGTGCCCCAGACCAGGTGTGCATCCCTCACTACTAGGCTGATAGCATCTACATCTCACACTGTATATACACATCCCACATGCAGCATCTGCACAGAAGACCACGGTCATAATGTTACCCTGTGCAAATACCATGTATTCACATGTGGCAGGCATCACACATGGTAACTATTGAAAGTCACAGGTACATATGTGTATTTGGCACACACATACATCATGTGTTCATTGCCATAACCGGTGTAATCAATGTCATGCATTATTGTGAGGGACAACCCACATACATGGGCATTCTGTGTGTGCACAACACACATGGCATGTCTGTAATCAAAAGCCATACATAATTGTGATATCGTTTAGAAATGGGTATGTGCATCCTGTAGTGTGTTTTCCCAGTTGCCAAAAGGGATATATCAATCATACACACTTACCCCCCTACACACACACTTGTCATGTGCCGGATTCAAACCCCTACCTAACTATGTTAAGACACTAGAGACGGACGCATTAGCACAGCGCGCTATTCGCATTACTGGGGAAAGTCCTTTCTCCTGATATACTTATAGGGTGCTGACATCATCAGAGTTTAGAAAGTGGAATGATCATCCTGTGGTGTGTTTTCCCAGTTGCCAAAAGGGATGTTTCTTTCATACCCACACACTTACCCCTTCACACACACTTGTCATCTGCTGGATTCAAACCCCTACCTAACTATGTTAAGACACTAGAGACGGACGCATTAGCACAGCGCTATTCGCATTACTGGGGAAAGTCCTTTCCCCTGATATACTTATAGGGTGCTGACATCATCAGAGTTTAGAAAGTGGAATGATCATCCTGTGGTGTGTTTTCCCAGTTGCCAAAAGGGATGTTTCTTTCATACCCACACACTTACCCCTTCACACACACTTGTCATCTGCCGGATTCAAACCCCTACCTAACTATGTTAAGACACTAGAGACGGACGCATTAGCACAGCGCGCTATTCGCATTACTGGGAAAGTCCTTTCCTGATATACTTATAGGGTGCTGACATCATCAGAGTTTAGAAAGTGGAATGATCATCCTGTGGTGTGTTTTCCCAGTTGCCAAAGGGATGTTTCTTTCATACCCACACACTTACCCCCTTCACACACACTTGTCATCTGCCGGATTCAAACCCCTACCTAACTATGTTAAGACACTAGAGACGGACGATTAGCACAGCGCTATTCGCATTACTGGGGAAAGTCCTTTCCTGATATACTTATAGGGTGCTGACATCATCAGAGTTTAGAAAGTGGAATGATCATCCTGTGGTGTGTTTTCCCAGTTGCCAAAAGGGATGTTTCTTTCATACCCACACACTTACCCCTTCACACACACTTGTCTTCTGCGGATTCAAACCCCTACCTAACTATGTTAAGACACTAGAGACAGAAGATATAGCACAGCGCGCTTTTCGCATTAGTGGGGAAAGACCTTTTCCCTGATATACTTATAGGGTGCTGACATCATCAGAGTTTAGAAAGTGGAATGATCATCCTGTGGTGTGTTTTCCCAGTTGCCAAAAGGGATGTTCCTTTCATACACACTTACTCCCCTTCACACACACTTGCCACCTGCTGGATTCAAACCCCTACCTAACTATGTTATGACACTAGAGATGGACGCATTAGCACGGCGCGCTATTCGCATTACTGAGAGAATCCTTTTCTCCAATATACTTATAGGGTGCTTACATGATCAGTGTCTAGTCAGGGGACGACCATCCTCTGGTGTGTTTTCACATTTGCTAGGGGTAACATTTGGACCAAGTGTGTGAGCATGCCCAGTTCAGCCTTCCTGTGGCATGTTGTGTGAAAGATGTCTCATTTATCTAAGTGTGTGAGCATGCCCAGTGTGGGCTTTACATATGTTGAACTCTGCAGCCCATCACATTTGTGGATGAGTGTGACCTTCAACAAATACCTCCATTTTATGGTTGTGTGTTCTGTGCCATGTTGTGTAGTTACTGTCCGAATGCTTTTTGTGTGAACAAAACTGGGAGTATACTGTGCATGCAGGTTTTGCATGGGATACTTTGCACACAATTGTCAACATCCGTTCATACTGACCTAACACTGTAGCACTGTCTAGTGTAGTGTTTCAGTACTTTCACTGTGGTGGTCAGTATCCTGGGCTTCAGTCCTATCACTGATTTACATTTCCATAGTGTGCACAACAGGCTGGTTAAGGTCCAGTTGTGCACATCTGCACAAAGGCAGTGCCTCTACAGACCCTGTTAATTGCTGCCCCATAAGCTTAACAAGTGTAGTCTGCAAATCTATGGAGAGGATCATAATTGAGCTCATAAACAAAGATATAGGGGACATGCAGACATTGTACCCATCCCATTTTGGCTTGGTCAGGGGCAGATCATGCCTTTTGTACTGGGTTGACATCTTCAAATTGGTCACTTAGGCCATTGTTGGGGAAAGGCAGTCCATACAACCTACCTTGGCCTTGCTAACACTTTCAACACAATACCCCACTCAGGTATTGTGGAAAGACCTCACAACTGAAATGTAAACCCATATGTCACAAGATGGGTTGCAAACTGGCTTAGGGACGGGACCCACAGGGTTAGAGTTGCTGGCACTATGTTAGACTCCAGGCTGGTCACAGGTGGTGTCACACAGGGCTCAGTCCTTGGCCACCATTGTTTGTCATGTACTTCCCATGAGAACAGGCCAACATGGGAGGACTTTGGATGACAATGTTAGCAGATGAGTGCACACTGGGCACCATAGTGGACAGTGCATCACACACAGATATCCTTCAGAAGGGACTCACAGTAACTGATAGCTGGTGCCAGGGCCATGGCCTGAAGTCAGAGTGCACAACATGTGTAGACATACCCTTCAGGAAAAGCAAGGTGACCCCAAGCTACCATATTGGTGGCAATCCTCTAAGCACAGAGGAGGTTATCACGAGCCTGGGGACCCAGGTTGACAGTCGCCATTCTTCTCAGACTCACATTGCTAAAGTGGCTAGGAAGACCTTCTACATTGCCCACCTGATAAGGATGGGATTCACATCCAGATCTAGTGGGTCATTGTTCCACTGTACTCTTCAGTTATCAGACCGGTGATCAAGTCAAATGCCCTATTCTGGCTGTATCTCACCCAACATCTGCAGCAATTGGAGACACCCTGACTGTCCCCCACCTAAAGGATCAAGGAACCACAACAGCTGTCATATGCTGCCAGATTGAAGACACTCACACTCTATTCACTCACATACCGGCTGCTTAGAGGTGACATGTGCCTGACATGCGAGGCCATGTCCAAACAGAGATTAATGGACATGCTCCACCTCAGACTCAGAAGATCCACCTGAACCACTAGTGCAGGTGACTGACACCTTAGCAGGGATGTATGTTGGACATGTTGTAGGGATGGAGTTATCACTGAGACTCCTATGCTGTGGAATACAATCCTGGTCCATTTGAGGCAGAGCACCTTGCTGGCTGTGTTCAAGAGGTATCTTGACCTAATGCTAGTCGGAGAATGTGTTTGTCCATCAACACATTGTGTTTAGTTTGACATGTCATATGTCTTGTTTAGTATACTGTGCCTCTGTCTACCTGTGACATAACATTGATACCCAGGGTAAACCTCCCATCTCCCATTCACTCATTAGGATTCCTGTTGAGGGGACTCAACCAGTGTCTTTATGGACAACCTGTAGTGTTAGTTTACTCATGTGTGTGGGGGTGGCTTCTGTGTTTTGGATAATGCAGTACAGCCTGTCCTATATATGTCAGTGCTGGGGTTCAGTTCCCTCATGTGCATAGCTACCTGCCATTCAGATTGTACAAGGTGCAGCATGTGCATTGATTCCAGCTTGGACATGGCTTTCTACGTCAGGCACAGCTTGCATCTGGGTGGACATCATGGCAGTGTGTGGAGCTGCACTCTGTTTAATCAGACTACACATTACATGTGTTCCAGCTCTGTCATACTCCTGGTGAGGTACTGTTGTGGACTTTACAGGTGCTGGATGTGTGTGCATGAGGTACACCCACAGGGCTGTTGTGGTAATTTCTACTGGTGATGAAAGATAACTGCAAAACCAGAATGACCTCCCCTTAGCTAGATGTCAGACAGCATGGACCATACAATCACAACTGGAAATAGGATTCTACACCTACCACCCTAGAACACAGTAAAGGAAAGACACTACGGCTGATGCTGCTCAATGCCCAAGGTCTCTACCTCAAGCTGCACACACTCTATGCCCTTCTCAGTATGTAGCACATTGATGTCTGTGCTGTGCCTGAAACCTGGTTCACAGTTTCTGACAGCACCCCAGCACTATCGGGTGTTACCTCATCTCATGCATTCCGCACCAGCATCCCGACAACAACAAGAAGGATGGTGGGTGTCCATATTCATCAAGGACACCCTCACCTCATGGTTGGTGGCAACACACTATGCATCGGAGACCATCCAGGTGCCAGTGACCGTAGGCAAGACTGCTCTGCAGTTTGTAGCATGTTACATGCCATCCGCTCAAACTCAGGTACCTCACACAGCTATCCTGCAAACACTGAAGGGGATAAATGTATCTCCAAACACCATCCTACTGGGTGATTCCAACTATCCACATATAGACTGGGATCACTAATCATGCCACAACACTCTAACACAAAGGTTCCAAGAGTTCATACACTGAAATGCCATGGAACAACTGGTCCCAATCACCTCAAGTGGAGGCAACATACTAGAACACATCATCACAAACATGGGGTCACACTGTTCAACACCAGATGTATACCCATCATTGGTGAGATCAGATCATGGACTACTCTCAGTGGGAGTCCACATCCCACCCACACCCCAGATGGGAAAGGAACTGTGAAGACCTTGTCAAATGCCGACTTCACATTTCTGAGCACTGGTGTGGTCTCTTTCAAGGCCCCCAGGCCAGCGGACACCATTACCCAAGCCACTGTATCACTTAGAAATGCCTTCTACCAGCACCTCCAGGACTGCATGGTTCAGGCAATCCAAAATAATGATGACTCTTTGTACCACAGGCAAGCATCCAGTCTGGTGGACCCTAGCCATAAACAAGCTGTACAACACAAGGAAGGAGCTACTACACGATAGAGTGTAATCCGTATGGGGGAAGACACCCCTGCTCATTGTGAGTAAAACGCTGGGTTCCCGCATACAATCATCCGAGGCATGTTTAGAGAGTAAACCCACTCAGGACCCAGGGACAATCATGAGGCCTTTTACCTATGTTTGAAACCTGGGAGGAAACTCCCAGATATGCTCAGACTTAGTTCAGAATGATGTTGATATCACTGCACCTACAGACATTGGCAACATACTGGCTGACAGGTTCAGTGCAGATTTCTCCCCTCCCCAACTGGGGGTATGCACACCAGAGGATTTTAGCCGCCCAAACATCTCCACTGCTGGGGTGGGAACTGCTCAATCCAAGGCAGAAAACACTTTATCCATGGGACCTGATGGTGTCCCCGGTTGTGTGCTCCATGAACTCAATGAGTAATTACACCCGCAGTTAGGGCAGCTGTTTAATCTTAGCCTCACCTCAGGATATGTTCCCAAGGAGTGGCATACATCAATGGTGGACCCACCTCACAAAGGTGGTGCCTCCACCAACCCCAGAAACTACCATCCCATCCCCTTGACAAGCCTGTTCTGCTAGGCTATGGAGAGGATCATAATGGGAATTCTAAATGAAGACATAGGGACTTGCAGACATTGGGTCCAATCCAGTTTGGCTTTGTCAAGGGCAGATCATGCCTTTAAACTTGGTTGACTTTCTCAAAACACTCACCCAGGCCATTGACGTGGGCAAGGCAGTCCACACAGCCTACCTTGACCTGGCAAAGGCTTTCAACCAATACCCCACTCAGGTATCATTGAAAACATCACCAGCTTAATTGTGAACCCATACATCACAGCATGGGTTGCAAACTGGCTAAGTGACGGAACACACAGGGTCAAAGTTGCTGGTGCCAGTTCACACTCCAGAGCTGTGACAAGTGGTGTCCCACAGGGCTCAGTCCTGGGACCACATTTGTTCAGTATCTACTTTTCAGAAGTACGAGCAAGCACAGGAGGATTATGGCTGACAAAGTTTGAAGATGACTGCAAACTGGGAAGCATAGTTGGAAACCCATCTGACACAGACATCCTTCAGAAGGGTTTCATAGAGACGGCTAACTGGTGCCACAGCCATGGCCTTGCATTACACACTAAACAATGCATAGCCATACCCATCAGGAAGAACAAGGTTACCACTACTTCCCATCTAGGTGGCAATCCTGTAAGCACAATGTACATTATCAGGACCTGGGCACCCAGATTGACAGTGACATTTTGTTTGACACTCACATTGCCAGGGTAGTTTGGAAGGCCTTCTACATTGGCCACCTCATCATGCAGTGATTCACATCTAGATCAAGGGAGGTCACTGTTCCTGTGTACTCATCACTCATCAGACCAATGATTGCATACAATGCCCCATTCAGATTGGATGGGCCCACATATTCCTCGACAGGAGGTGAAAGGGTCTCAAACATATTTCTTATGCTGCCCGACTGAAGGAATTCCAGCTGTATTCAGTCGCCACTGTCTGCTCAGAGGTGACCTGTGCCTGACATACAAGACTATGTCCAACCCAGGATTAATGAACATGCTTCACCTCAAGACCTCTACATCCATCAGAACTACAAGGGCAGGAGACCTAAACCTCAACACAGATATTAATAGGATGTGCTGAAGGGACAGATTCCTCACCCAGAGAGTCCATATGCTGTGGAACAACATCCTGGTACATGTGAGGCTGAGCACCTCACTGGCTTTGTTCAAGTGAGATTGTGACCAATGGATGGGAGATTGCAGGTATACCCCAGGGATAACCTCAGTATCACTGCTTGACAGAGGCACAGCAAAATAATGGGCATATTATCCATCAACTTGCACGGGTGGCAGAAGCCACAAAACTCTGGGCTAGGCTTATAAATGCCCTAGGGCAGATAGTCTAGTATGAACCTGTGAACATAGGCCTTGGGCAGTTCCTGCTATTAGGACAGTGGTCTGCAGCAAGCTATATAGTAGTAGTCAGTTTTAGCCATTGGTTTTTGACCATGGCTATTCCATGTTGCTTCTTGTTGTGGTACAAACATGGGTGCGTGGTTATCCATGCTATGTATTGCTAGTCACCCTCATTTTGTATCTTGTTCCATGTGTTTGCACATGTACATCACTGTATGATGTGCAGCTGTATCCACAAGGTCATATGAGTGGATATGGATGTTAGTTGGGGTCCTCAGGTGTGCATATTGTACATGATATTACATTACTTAACACATGGCATTCATGCCTCAGGTGGTGCTGCAGGCCCACCTCTGTCGGATACACATACTACACTCCCTGTACGTTTGGAAGCAGGTTGTGTCATGTTAAGCATCCCTGTTACTGTATGAGTGAGTCAGAGCGGGTATCAGTCCCAGTGTTCCTACTGACCAAGCATATGTGCTATGCGTTGCCTCTTTGCCAAGGCCAAGCCATACTGGGCACGCATCCTTCTTCATTCATGCTAATGAGTGCAGACCTGGTTTAGTGCTTAAAAGTGCCTTTATGGCACTTTTGATTGACATGTCTTGTACTCATTTTGAAAGTCTGAGACAAAAATATATTCCCACTGCCAGTCTCGAACCCCGGACCTTGGTAACATTCGCCTGTATGACCTACCACTAAGCCATGACAGCCATACAAAAGCACTCTGCTAAAATAAATATAACAGTCAATAGTAGGAATTAGTATAAAGGCAATATAGGAGATGTACCATCCAAAGCATGTGAGGCAAAGTTTTAATGGCCAAATCACTGGATTCCCATACTAACCTTCACACTCACAGAACACTGTCAACAGCATACCAGCATCGCCCACTACAATCTGAAAGGGCTACGCCTATCTCACATACCTTTTATAGCAGTGTCCTGAAATCACAGTGAGACATGCAATCAACACACACCTGGCTGCATGCAATTAGCAAATGCTGCCTTACAATTGGTGCAAGGGCCATCACATGGACCTATGCAGATACCTACAAAAGCATTCAGTACCCACACTCCACTCATGCAATACAGTCATTGCACAGACCTAATGAGAAAGAGAGAGAGAGAGAGAGAAAGAGAGAGAGAGAGAGAAAATATACAGACAGCCAGCAGCAAAACCATGAGTAGCAAACAGCAAGCAGCAAGCAAGCACCACTGACACAGCAACAGCTGCCACAAACACAGGTAATGCAAAGTAGCAGGTTAATACTGTGTTTACTGTGACACCTCCAAATGTATCATAGTTCACTATCTATAGCTCTGTCCATGAGATAGGTTTTGTGTGCATAGTCCTGAAATATACACATATGTAATATTGCTGCACATGTTGCCCATACGTGACACTTCCGTAGCTTAGAACAGAAGGCCAGTTGTCCATATGATGCAGTACATACCAGGGTCAGTAGAGGTTACCCTCATTGGTGTGGGACCACTGTGTATGTATGGCACTCTTCAGGTACACATCCTGTAGTATGGCCAGGGAGTAATATCAGTCTGTAATGTGGTGCCATGTCCTCCTGGGGTGAATGTAGCACACATCCAGGGATACCATTCTGTAACAGTGATGCTATGTGTCCTGCAATGTTGAGGGTGGCCCTCACCTGGACATGTGAGAGGATAGGGAGGTTACAGTCATCTGTGATAACTAATTCCACTTGTGTAGGAGAATGGGGGAGGAGGATCTATGGACCTAAACTGTATGCACCAATATTGCCAATATCTCAAACATGTTTACCATATTGAAATGCACGCACAGTAACATGACACATCCACACACTTGCCGCATTCAGGCATCAAACACTATCTAGGTGTATTCTGGTACATCTGCATGTTACAGTAGCAAGTAGCACTATAGTGAGTAGTATCAGTTGTGTGTTGCCATGTTGTTTGATAGAGTAAAAGGAGCATTTGTTTATCCTACTTTGTTTGGTGGACATTACTTGAAGTGTAACCTACATGCATCATTGGTAACAACACCTTCTGTGTTGTTGTTCTGTTTGTACAGGGTGCTGTCAACATCACTGTTTGTTAAGGGAAATGTGCACCCTGCAGTGCATAGCCCCATTTGGCAAAAGAGACATCCCACCCGCGGCAGTGTGCACACACACCACCCCCCCCCACAGTAAACGATACATTCCATTTGCAAGGTCCAAACCCCTACCTAGATGTGTTATGACTCTAAAGGCAGACACATTAGCAGAGTGTGCTATTTGCATTAGTAGGAGCAATCTTTCCAATGCTGTACTTAGAGGGTGCTGACATCATCTGTGTTTACGAAGAGGGATGTGCACCCTGTAGTGTGTTCTCCCAGTTGGCAAAAGGCACCTTCCCTCCACAGCATTATGCACACACACAAACCCCACTCATACTAACACACATACATTCCCGTAGCAGGATTCAAACCCCTACCTAATTATGTTATGATACTAGAGACGGACGCATTAGCGAAGCGCGCTATTCACATTTCTAGGAGATTTCATTTCAGTTGATCTACTTATAGGGTGCTGACATCATCAGTGTTTAGAAAGTGGAATGAGCTCCGTGTGGTGTGTTTCCACAGTTGCCAAAAGGGATGTGCTTCTCATACACACTTATCCCCATTCACACACACATGCCACTTGCTGGATTCAAACCCCTACCTAACTATGTTATGACACTAGAGACAGACGATTAGCAGAGCGCTATTCGGATTACTGGGAGGTAGCATTTCTACTGATCTACTTATAGGGTGCTGACATCTTCATTGTTTGGAATGGGGAATGTGCATCCTGTGGTGTGTTTTCACAGTTGTTAAGAGGAACATTTGAACTAAGTGTGTGAGCATGCCCACTTCAGCCTTCCCATGGCATGTTGTGTGAATGATGTCCCATTTATCAAAGTGTGTGAGCATGCCCAGTGTGAGCTTTCCATATGTTGAACTATGCAGCCCATCACAGTTGTGGATGAGTGTGAACTCCAACAAATAACTCCTGTTTAAGGTTGTGTGTTCTGTGACATGTTGTGTAGTTACTGTCCAGATGCTTCCTGTGAACACAACAGGGATTATACTGTGCCTGCAGCTTTTGCATGGGATACTTTGCATACAATTGTTAACATCCATTCATACTGACCTAGCACTGTTGTACTGTATAGTGTAGTGGTTCAGTACTTTCACTGTGGTGACATTATCCTGGGCTTTAGTCCTATCACTGATTTACATTTCCATACTGTGCACAACAGCCTCTTTAGGGTCCAGTTGTGCATGTCTGCACAAAGGCAGTGCCTCTATGGACTCTGGTAATTACTGCCCCATAAGCTTAACAAGTGTAGTCTGCAAAGCTATGGAGAGGATCATAATGGAGCTCATGAAGAAAGATATGGAGGACATGCAGACATTGTACCTGTCCCAGTTTGTGTTGATCAAGGGCAAGTCATGCCTTTTGTACTTGGTTGACATTATCAAAACAGTAACTAAGGCTATTGATGAGGGAAAGGCAGTCCAGAGCCTACCTTGCCCTTGAAAACCCTTTTCAACACAATACCCCACTCAGGTATTGTAGGAAACCCTACCAACAGAAATGTACACCCATATGTCACAAGATCAGGTTTCAAACTGTCTTACAGACAGGACCCACAGGGTTAGAGTTGCTGGCACTATGTCAGACACCATGCCAGTCACATGTGGTCTCACACAGGGCTCAGTCCTTGGCCCGCTATTGTTTGTTATCTACTTCTCAGAAGTACAGTCCAACATGGGAGGACTTTGGCTGACAAAGTTTGCAGATGACTGCACACTGGGTGCCATAGTGGACGGTGCATCAGACACGGATATCCTTCAGAAGTGCTCACGGACACTGATAGCTGGTGCCAGAGCCATGGCCTGAAGTCAACTTGCAAAACATGTGTAGTCATACCCTTCAGGGAAAGCAAGGTAACCCCAAGCTACCATATAGGTGGCAATCCTCTAAGCACAGGAAGGTTATCCGGGACCTGGGCAGCGAGGTTGACAGTCACTGTTCTGAAGACACCCACATTGCTAAAGTGGCTAGCAGGACCTTCTACATTGTCCACATGATCAGGAAGGGATCCACATCCAGATCTAGTGGGTCATTGTTCCCCTGTACTCTTCACTTATCGGACCGGTGATCTGGTACACTGCCTTATCTGGATGTATCTCACCTGACATCTGCAGCAAGTGGGGAGACCCTGAATGTCCCCAACAAAGGATAAAGGGTCTCAACATCTGTCATATGCTGCCAGATTGGAAACACTACAGCTCTATTCAGTCACATACTGTCTGCTTAGAGGTGACATGTGCATGACATGCAAGCATGTCCAACCAGGATTAATCCCTGGTTGGACATGCTCCACCTCAAAATCTTCAGATCCACCTGAACCAATAGTGCAAGTGACTTACACCGTAGCAGGGATGTACATTGGACATGTTGAGGGTGGATTTATCACTCGGAGACTCCCTATGCTGTGGAATACAATCACGGTCCATGTGAGTCACAGCACCTTGCTGGCTCTGTTCAAGAGGTATCCTGACCTGTGGATGGGAAATCATAGGTTTACCCCGGGATCGCCACTGTGTCACTGCTGGAGACAGGCATCGCCAAACTAATGGGCACAGTACTGTTTCCATATAAGGGTGGCGTACGCAACCAGACTCTGGACTAGGCTTAGAACTGCCTTGGGGCAGATAGCCTAGTATGAACCTATCTGACCATGTTGCATTATGTTCAGATGTGAACTACTTACAACGGCCTCAACCAACTGCAGTAGTGTATTCCACAACATGGGTGTACATTGGCAAACACTACCGATGTGCCCAAGGCCATTTCTAATGGTTATTGGATAGTGTGTTTGTCCATCAACACATCATAAGTGCAGTTTGGCATGACATATGTCTTGTTTTGTATACTGTGCCTCTGTCTACCTGTGACACAACATTGATACCCAGGGTATACCTACCATCTCCCATCCACTCGTTAGGATCCCTGTTGAGTAGAATAAATGAGTGACTCTATGGATAACCTGTACTGGTAGTTTACTCATGCGTGGTGGTGGCTTCTGTGTTATGGATAATGCAGTACAGCTTGTCCTATGTATGTCAGTGCTGGGGTTCAGGTCCTACATGTGCATATCTCCCTGCCATTCACATTGTTCAAGGTACGGCATGTGCATTGCTGACAGCTTGGACATGGCTTTCACATCAGGCACAGCTTGTGTCTGGGTGGCCAGTATGGCAGTGTGTAACTGCATTCTGTTTAATCGGCGACACATTACATGTGTTCCAGCTCTTGATACCCTGGTGAGGTACTGTTGTGGACTTTACAGTTGCTGAATCTATCTGCTGAGGTACACCACACAGGCGCTGTTGTGGTCATTTGTAATGCTGCTGAAAGATAACTGCAAAACCACAATGACCTCCCCTTAGCTAGATGTCATAACCCTCGGCGATTAGGTTGGTATATGGATTGGTGCTGTTAACCCTACAGCCACATTTTGTCCAATGCAGGATATCTATCACCTTGTGTCCCCCATTCTGGCATTACATGTTAGGAATGTCATGGGTCGACACCTATGTGGGAATTGGTGGTCACTTACTGGATTATCCACAGAGGCTGACTATACTGTTTTCACCATTTAACATGCTGACATGGCTATGGCACCAGCTGTCTGTTTCTATGTGGCCCTTTTATGGGATGCTTGTGTCAGCTTGGTGTATCAGATATGTCAGGCGGCTTGTTGTCCTCTACAAACATGTTCCAGCACAGTCCTTACTTGTTGGCCTGTACCTATGGGGCATATATACCAGATGGTGAAGGTCCCAGGACCAAGCTTTGTGGGATGCCTGTTATATGTGGTTTGTAGTCTGACATGGCTGCTGCATGTCTGACCATGTCAGTTCTGTCGTTGGTCTGGTTTGCAACCCCTCCCAGACATTGGGGTGTATATATCAGCTGGTGAGCAAATCTATAACGGAACACATAGGGTATTGTACAGAAGGCTTTGCAAGGTCCGCTACACTGTGTGGACCACATTGCCCTCATCACTGACTTCAAGTACTGTTTCAACTGAGTCACACATGTTTAGGGTGGGGTCTGCACTTTGTAAACCCACACTGTAGGGTCGTAAGTCACAGATCCACAATATCATTATGTCTGTGGTACATGCTGGTCCTTTCCATAGCTGTGCAGACCAAACCTCTCATGATTCTGTGGTGGTTGTTTTTCCTATCCACTCAGGAGACACCTTGTTGAGAACACCACTGTTGTTGTACACTGCTCTTTGGGCACGCATCTTGTGGTAAGGGTGACATAATGTCAGGGAGGCGGCAGTCTGCTGGGAAGCTGTATTTGGCATTATGGGGTTTGCACTGCACATGTCAGGATGTATGTTGGCCATACCTGTGTGTGTCTGGTATGTTGTTTGTAATATAGTGGTGATCCGGAGCATATCCAGGAATCAACAACATGCTTACTACCATCATTTCTGTGGCAACAGCCTTGGGGTTATCTGTAGTGTCCTGCACAATCTGTATCATAATGGTATCATAGTAGGCTACCGCCCTAGGGGATCAGTAAGCCTGCATGTCCATTTTGTTTGATGGATTCTGGGAATTGTTTACACCTGTGTCAGTGCTAGTATGATACCAGGGGTATAGTGACAAACAGCTCAGGAGCTGACTTCACACTTCTTCTCGGACTGAGATGGTATCCATTAAGCCCACTGGGCCAGTGGAAACCACAACACACAATGGTGACTCCTGCACAGACACTTTCATGGACATCTCCGGAAAGTAAGCATGGACCATGCAATCACAAATGAGAATGACACCTTCACTCAACCAAGGAAAGTGGCCTGTCTGGAGGACCCCAGCCATAAACAAACTGTATAACAGATGAAGGATACTAATGCAAGACAGAGCTACATCTCCAGAATGTAAGGCAGCTGTGATCAGCAGTAGTAGAAAGCTACATTTCACATAAAGACACCCAAGTTCAACTGGGGACATAAATCACCACAGACGATTGAAGGCTGCAACTACACTGCTTTCTAGTTATGTCTGACGCCTGGGTGGAACCTCATATATGCTCAGATTTGGCACACAACAACAACCTATATCCCAGGGACCTGGACAGATATTACTGACACCCTGGCAGACCAGTTCAGTGCAATGTACCCCCTCCTCACCCCCAAGACATGATAAGTTATCACAGCTGTATGTAACCTCACTGTCATCCTGGATGTCCATGTGAGAGCCGCAGTCAGCAGAGATTTAGTACACAGCATCAATGGGACCTGATGGTATCCCCAGTTGCATGCTATGTGAACTACAGATGGAGATAAACCTGTATATGCAGATCCTATTTAATCCTTAGCCTACAGGATCTGTACCTGAACACTAAGCGACGGGCAACAGTGGTCCCACTCCACAAAGGAGATGCTCCATTGTGACCCTGGCAGCTACCACCACACAAGCTTAAACAGCCTTGTCTGCAAAGCTTTTGTGAATGGTCATTATGGGAGCTTCCACACAGAGACATTGGTGTCCTACAGACCCTTGATCACACCCAATTCAGCTTTGTACAGTGCAGATCCTATGCTTTGCACCGTTGACTACTTTGAAACTGTTGTAGAGCCGCGTGATGAGGGCTACACAGTCCACACAACCTACTCTGGGCGCTTGGCTAAGGCCTTTGACACAATACCCCACTCAGGCATCATAGACAAGCTCAACAGCTGAAATATAACACCATATGTCACAGCATAGGTTGCTGCAAAATGGCTCAGAAACCCCGGCCCCAAATTTTTTCAACTTTCAGGGCCCCCTTTCAAGGGTTTTAAAACCCGCCAAGGGGTTTTTCCCCCAATTTTCCCTTTGGGCCTCTTTAAAATTTTGGGATTTACCCCCCAGATTGAAAACAAAAAAAGGAGGGGGCCCCCCCAAAATTTACCAAAGACGAACCGGGCACCAAGTAATACTTCCCCGAAAACCCAAAAAAGCTTTTTTTGGGCAACCACAAATACGGTGCCTATGGGCCCAAAACGACCTGCCCACGGGTTTGGGAGCCCTCCCCTTTTAAAAACCCCATCCCCAGAAAAAAAGGGGGGGAAAGAAGAACCCCAATAAGTAAGGAAACAAACAGACAAAAAAGGGGACCCCAAAATTTGAAGTACCCCTTCATTTGACAAAACCCATGTTCCAAAGTTGGGGGTTTGGGCAACCTACGGGGGCCCCCTTATTTTTAAAAGGAAGGGGTTAATTTCCATTCCCGACCAAAAGGATCATTGGGACCCCATATTCCCCTTTTAGGGGGGGAAAAGCTTTAAAAAACCCCCATTTGGTTGGGGGCCCAACCAGCATTGCACCCCCGGGGAAAACCCCAACAAGACCTTAATTTTTACGTTCAGGGATCCCCAAACTTTAATTTCCTTTCCCGAATTTCTAAAACAAGGGGGGGTTTTTTTGTTCAAACCCATACATTACCCCCTACCTATGCCCGGGGCATACAAGACCATTCCACAGGTTTGGTTAACATCCTCCATGGAAGCAATCCCATCCCCAAAAAGGGAAAAAAAAAGATTTAACCTCACAAAAATTACAAAGTTAAAAAGGAACCCCTCTTTGGGGACAGATCATAACCCCAGGGAATCCAAACCCCCACCCCGAAAAAAACCCAGTTCAGTTAGAACCGATAAAACCTTTTAATGACTTTTTTCTTTTAAAAAAGCCCCGGGCACCATTACCCCGGGGGCAACTTACAAGGGTTCACCCCAATTCAAATGAAGGTGGGCAAAAAACAAAAACAAGGGCCCGAGGCAACTATTTGGGGGACCCCAGCCCTAAACAAATTTCCACAAGGAAAGGGGTTCCAAATAAACAAAATTCCTAAGGGGACACCCTCCCCCAAAATTTTTTGGAAACACGATTCCCCTTTTAAACCCTCCGGGGGAAATTTAAACCCCCTAAGGGCCCCGGGGCCCTTTAAGGTTTTTAGAGTTACACCCCCTTGGGGGAAAATCCCCGGTACCTCCAGAAGCTTTTCATGAAAAACATTGGGGGGAAAAACTGGTACCTGCAAACCCCCCCTCCCCCCAAATGGGGGTTGGGGGTTTCCCCCCAAAATCCAAATTAGGTGGGAACGTCTACCAAAAAAACCCCTCCTGGGGCCCCAAGGTTCCCCGGTTTTTCCCCCATGCCATAAGAATTCAACCCCACAAGGGGGGAGACAACCCCCTAGGTAGTTTTCCCAAAACATACAAAAAGGGGCCCACCCCAAAGGGGGGTTCCCCCACCAGGGAAAAACCCCTCCCCTTGGTTTAAACAGGGGGTGCCCAACCCCAGGGAAGTCCCCAAAAAATCCCCCCAAAATAGGGAAAAGGGGCCAAAATTAGAACCCCCAGAAGGGGGACAACACCTTTTAAACTTTGGGGGCTTTTCAAAAGCCCCAAGGGCCCGCAAGGGGGAACCCCTTCCCAAGCCACCTTTTATCAAACTTTAAAAAAAACTTGGGCCTTCTACCAGCAAATTAAACCCCCATGGATGGGGCAAACCCCAAAAAAACACAGACTTCGGGGTTTTACCCCAACAACGTCCAAATGGGGGGGACCTGGGGCCCCTAAACCAAACACTACCCAAGGAAAGGGACAACAAAAAGAGGATTTTCCTGGAAAAAATTTTTAAATGCTCAAATTGGGAAACCCCTAGTTCCCCATTTAAAACATCCCAAAGGGGAAAATTGGGGGTAAAACCCAACCAAGGGCCTTCAAAAACAAAAAATGAAGGGCCTTTTAAGAACGGGTTTCCCCACCCTGGGGGAAATCCCAAAAACCAGGGGGAAAAGGGCCCCAAAGGTTAATAACCTTTGTTTTCCAAAATACGGTTTCCCGGGGGTTTTTTGGAGAATTCTCCCCCCACCCCCCCAACCCCCTGAGGGATTAAATTTTGAAAGGGGGGATTGTTCCCCCAAAAATCTTTAAATTGGCCAGGTTTGGGAATGCCCCATTTCCCAAAGGGGCCCACACCATGGGCCCAATTTGGTGGGGGCCCGGTTTTCCCCCAGGGGGAAAAACTCAAAAATTTTTTAACCCCCCGGAGGGCCCGCTTTTTTGACTTACCTCCTCAGGGTATGTTCCCAAGGAGTCCCAAATGGGAATGGGGGACCCCTTCACCCCGGGTCCTCCACCGAAAACCCCGGAAATTTAAAACCTCCCACAGTTTAAAAGGGTTGCTGGAGGGAAGATTTTTAAAGGGGAAATCCCCCGTGGGAAAAATTGGGGGGTTGAGGCTTAGACCCAAACCCAAATTAGGCTTTTTGGGGGGAGATTCAAAGCCCCTTTTAAAAAAGGGTTACTGTTTCAAACAGAAAAAGGGGAAAAATTGCAAGGGAAGGTCCCCAAAACCCACCGGAAACCCGGCAAAAGGGTTTAAAAATCCCCAGGGGTACCATTGAAAAAAATTAAACCGTAAAATGGCCCATTCTCAAGGAAGGGTTGCAAAGCTATAAGAAAGCAGGTTTTTTCCTTGGTGGTTTTCCATGGCAATCCCCCTGTTCCGTTGGGGGTCCCCCCCGGGGGTTTGGGTTTTCCTGGGGCCCCTTTTTTGGTAGCATCTTTTTTCTTTTCCCGGACAAGAAACACAGAGGTTATGGTAAAATTTAAGGGGGGCTGAGTGGGCCTTTGGGCCCCTTTTTTAACAGCACCTTGAAGGGGGCATTCCATAAATGGGGGGCCCTTTACATTCACACAAAAAATTTCTGATACCCTTTTGGGAAAAACAAGGTTTACCCTTGTTCCCCCGAGGTGGGTTTGGGGGTTTTTAGGGATGGGGCACCCAGGTTGAAGTAACCTTTTTTTTACATTACTTCCAGGGATTATGCCTCATTGCCCACCCCCTCTGCGGGGTTCACATCTAATCCCAGGAAGGCATTGTTCCCCCTTTCTCCCTTTACCTTTGATTTAGTCAATGGGCCCCATTTCCAGCCCGATATGGCCCGGCCCTTTGGCCCAAGGAGGGCCCACGTTTCCTTTTGCCAGGGGAAAAGGGTTTTTCCCAAACAATTTTTTTTGGTGGGCCCGGAATGGGGGGAATTTTCCCCGCCCCTTTTTCCTGCTTCCGCTGTTTTGAGGTTAAATTTTTGCCTGACATAACCCTGTCCAAATTTTGGGGGAAAGTAAGGGGGGGACCCCAAACCCCCACCATTCCCGAAAACCGGGCCGGAATTTAAACCCAAAAACAGTTTTTAATTTGGTTTTTGCTGGAAGGGCCGTTCTTTCAACCAGGGGTCCCCAGGGTGTGGAAACCCCATCCCCCGGGTCCTGTGGGGAAATCCCCATTTGGGTTTGGGCAAATGAGATCCAATGGTGGGAATTGGGTAGCCCCAGGGAAACCTTTATTTTTATGCCCCGGGTCAACACAGGGAATTAAAGGGGGTTTTCCCTTCGGTTAAGGGGCCACCCGGAAACCGGCTGGGCCTTTAAAAGCCCCCGGGCAGATTAAAACCCCCAGGGGATGAATTTTTGGAAACCTTTTTGGAAAAATAGGCCTGGGGCAAATTTGCCCGCATTGGGACATGGCTCCCGGAAGGTATATAGGTAGTGTATTTTAGCCATTGGTTTTGAAAGGTAACCTGTTGCTTTTTTGGGAACAACAAGGGGGTGGGTTTCCCCCCCTTTTTTTGGTAGGGGGGCACCCCAAATTTTGGGGGGTCTTGTTTCCCCTTTTTGGCCACATTCCCCTCATGTAAAGGTGGGGACCCTGGTGTTATCTTTCCTTTTACCCTGGGGTTTTTTTTCAGCACTGATTTTTGCAAATTTCCCTTTTGTTGATTTAAAACTTGGGACCCCCATTTCTGTTTATTACCTTTTTGGCAATTGGGGGGCTTAATTTTTGGCCTATCCCTTGTGGAAAAACCTTTATGGGGGTTTTGTTTTTTGGGTTTTAATTTTGGGGCTGGGTTTAGTCTGGCCTGGTTTTTGCTTTAATTGGGTTTACCAAATTAAATTTTTAAACCTTTTGGGATTTCCCCCGGATTTTGGTTTTTTCCATTTTTTCTGTTTTTGGGGGAATTTCACAACTTAAAAACCCCCCTGACATTTAACAGGTTGTTCAGAACCCTCCCTTTTCAGGTGAGTAGGTGGGGGTTTAGTCCCATGCCTTTCCAAACCCCGCCCCAAAGTTTTAAAAAAATTTTCCCGCCCCCCAAGGCCGGGGGTTTCCGGGCACGCCTCCTTTTCCAAGGGAAAAAAGGTAGGGTTGGGTTCCCCTCCCAATTTTTTACCCTTTTTTGTGGGGGCCTTTGGGCAATTGGGGTGTTTTGGCCCACCCTTGCCCTTTCCTCTGGCACTTTTCCCCCGGGGTTTATATTTTTTGTTTTCCCCCCAACCACATATCAAAAGATTATTTGGGCATGTATTGGGGTTTTTAACCCCCAAAAGGTTCCAAAGCTTGTTCCCAACACCGGAACCTTCCCCTTTACAACCCAAACCAAGGCCAAAATTGTTTTTGTTTCGTTCCTTCATTTATGGCTTCCTTTTTGGGTTTGTTGGGGTTTTTTTTTTAGGGGGCCACCCGGCTCCAAGTTAAACCAAAATCCCCAAAAAAAAATTTTCCTTTTTAAATTTTTTTCCCCCTTTGGCCCCAAATTTTATTGGCAGCTTTGGGCAAATGCCCCAAATTTTGGGAAATCCCTTTTAAGCTTTCCAGGGCAGCCAGCACAAAAACTTCAATTTTGGGCCCCGGGCTCACAACCCTTTTTTAATTTGGGGTGGAAAAAGGGGATTCCCTTTCCCCCCTTTAAGAGACCTTTCCCCCCTCACCGGGTTTTGGGCCTTTTTGCGGATTTCCCGGAGGCTTTCACCCGAACCCCCGGGTAACCCCTAATTTTTGGAAGGAAAAAATAAAATTCTTTGGGACAAAGGTTAATAAACATATTTTTAAAAAAATTTTATGACTTGGTTTTAAAAATATAGGCCCTTTTAAATAAACCCCAGGCTTAATTTTTAAAAAATTCCCCCTTCATATAAAAATTTTCTTAAAAAGGTTTAAAAAAACCCTTTCAAATAAAATTTTTAACACAACCGGTTTAAAAATATGGGCCCCTTTTTGTTTTCTTGTTACTGGTTAATAAAAAATCCCCTTTTAGGAAATTCTTACTTAAACTTAATAAAAATAGCTTTTAAGTAAATTTATGACCCAAAAGGTTAAAAAACTCCTTCTTTCCCTACTTCTTGGGGTTTCTTAGCCTTTCAAAATTTTACCAACCCCGGAAAAAAATTGCCTTTAAAAAATTTTTTGATTAAAAGGTTAAAAACAGTAGCCCTTTCTGTTAAAAACCCGCTTTTTTAAAAGGTTTTAAAAATTATTTCTTAAATTTTTCCCGTTTCGGTTAAAAACAAACCTTCATGCTTTTGTTGGTTTTAAGTGCGGGGGGGTTCAGCTGCCTTTTGAAAATTGGTTTAATTTTTACCCAAAAAACCCTTTTTGGGGAATTTTTTTGGATTTCCCAGGGTTTTTCCATTTTTTGGTTTTCCCCCGGGGACCAAAAAGGGAACCGGGTTTAAACAAACCCCCCCCAGAATTTAAAGCTTTAACATCCCTTTAAGGGAAACAACTTTTTTTAAAAGGTGTTAAGCCCGGCTGTTCTGCAAAAGCGGCACCCCTTTACAAACCCAGCCCCAAACCGTTGGGAAAACAAGGGAAACAAGTCCCACTTTTTTAATTTTCCTTTTTAAAGGGCATGCAGAATTTAAAAATTTAAATTAAGGGATGCTATGCCCCAATTTTTAAAATTCCCAGTGCCGGGGACCCCTTTCCCCCCCTTGCTTTTAAAACTTTTTAATTAAATTTTTCCCTAAAAAAACTGGAATTTCTTTTTTAAACCCTTCCCCCTGTTCCCAATTTTCCGGGCCTTTTTAAAAAAATTTTTAAAGGAAAAAGTGGGGCCCATTTTATTAGTTAATTGATTTAAGCCCTTTTTTTTTTTTTTTTTTTTTTTTTTTTTTTTTTTTTTTTTTTTTTTTTTTTTTTTTTTTTTTTTTTTTTTTTTTTTTTTTTTTTTTTTTTTTTTTTTTTTTTTTTTTTTGTGTTTTATTTTTTTTTTTTTGTTTTATCTTCTTTTTTTTTTTTTTTCTTTCTTTTTTTTTTTTTTTTTTTTTTTTTTTTTTCCTTTTTTTTTTTTTTTTTCTTTTTTTTTTTTTTTTTTTTTTTTTTTTTTTTTTTTGGGGGGGGGGGGGGGGGGGGGAGGGGGGGGGGGGGGGGGGGGGGGGGGGGGGGGGGGGGGGGGGGGGGGGGCGGGAGGGGGGGGGGGGCGGGGGGGGTGGGGGGGGGGGGGGGGGGGGGGGGGGGGGGGGCCCAATTGGGGGCCCCCCGGGGGGTTTTTTTAAATTTTAAAAAAAATTTTCTGGTTTTTAAAAAAAAAGGGTTTTTTTAGTTTTTAAGTTCCTTTAAATTTTGGGGTAAAAAAATTGGGTTGGAAAAATTTTTGTTTTAAATTTAAAAAGCTTTGGGGGAAATTGTTCTTTAAAAGGGAAAGGGGGTTTTAATTCCTTTTTTTTTTACAAGTAAATTCTATGACTTACAATGGTTAATAAACATATAGCCTTTACATGTAAATTCTATGACTTACAACGGTTAATAAACGTTTAGACTTTACAAGTAAATTCTATGACTTACAAAGGTTAATAAACATAGCCATTACATAAAAATTCCATGACTTACAATTGTTAATAAACATATAGCCTTTACAAGTAAATTCTATGACTTACAACGGTTAATAAACATATAGCCTTTACAAGTAAATTCTATGACTTACAAAGGTTAATAAACATGTAGCCATTTCATGTAAATTCCATGACTTACAAAGGTTTATAAACATATCGCCATTACATGTAAATTCCATGTGTTACAAAGGTTAATAAACATTAGCCATTACATGCATATTCCATGACTTAAAGGCTTCTAAGCAATGAACAGTGAGAATAACAGCTGACTTATTGAAATTAGGTTTGAGTTATTATAGCAATAACCCATGCCTGGGTGTGGGTAATGCTGGATTTACCCACGGTTGGCATGGTTTGGTCCCGAGGGCGAAGCCCAAGGGACCAAACAAAGCTAACCGTGGGTAAATACAGCATTACCCACACCCAGAAGTGGGTTATTGCTATTATACCATGACATTATTTAAGAAAAGAAACTATTACTTTTCTTAAATAATGGCATAGTATAATGCCTGTTTACTGCCCTTCTGCAGATGTCTGGCATCCGCGGCAGTTCTGATGTACTGCGCGCCTGCGCAGTACATCAGAGCTGTGGGCAAAAGCAACGGAGAAAGCAAGATCTCCATTGCTTTTTTTTTTTTACTGTTTCGCTATGTTAAATGGGTTTAACATAGCGAGACAGCTTTAAAATAAGCAACGGAGATGTCTCGCTATGTTAAACCCATTTAACATAGCGAAACAGTAAAAAAAGCAACGGAGATCTTGCTTTCTCCATTGCTTTTTTTTAAAAATCTGTCTCGCTATGTTAAATGGGTTTAGCATAGCGAGACAGCTTTAAAATAAGCAATGGAGATCTCCGTTGCTTATTTTAAAGCTGTCTCGCTATGTTAAACCCAATTAACATAGAGAGACAGTGTTTTAAAAATAGAGTTATACTAATGGAAAAAAGTCCGGGCGACCGGACCTTTTTCCATTAGTATAACTTGATTTACAATGTGCACGCTGGCCAATCAGCGTGCACGTTTTGGGGGGGGGTCATGGTATAATTGCTGTTAATGTTGAGTAAGTTCTATTGGTATTGTGGAGGTTTTGTAGTATAAAGCTGGATTGTCTAAGGAGTTTTATCCTTTGGACGTCCACTGAGCAGAAGTCCTTTGAGGGAAAGTTCCTACCCCGAAGTAAATGATTGCTTTGTAGTTGGCAGATCTATGACAGTAAAAGGCCATGAAAGTACTATTCTGCATCTCTAAAGCTGTGGACTTTATTCTTTTTTACTTGATGGGATTTAAGGTTATTTTTAAAAAGTGCTATGCCTTATATTAACCCAGTGACCAGAGGTATCTCATTCCAGTACGCTGCTGCTAATTTGGCAAAGGCTGTGTCTGTGGTGGAGAGTATAAAGGAAGATCTAGATAACAGAGTTTCATCAGTGTTTTGTAATAGGTATAGATGCTGTCTTTGAAATAGTATACTTTTTAATGGTGTACAATATCTGCCATTGAGTATCCTGTAGAGTGATGTGTTTAATAGCAGAGATGTTCTTCTTGTACTGGTAACCATTTACATTTTTCTGTATTAAAACAATGGTGTACTGCATGATTTGCCAGATGTATGAAGCATATTATTCTGTTTCCATTTGTTTGAATTACTGTTCAGTTATGTGCAGAGAGAAGGGAGATAATTGGGAGGCCATGCTCTAGTCCTGGTAATAGTACATCAATTGCTATGGCTCATCTGCCTTCTACTTTAAATCGATTAGCTACTTTGTAAGAAATGTTAAGTTGCATGAGCATCTTGTTCACTGTAGCTTCAGTGTGAGGAGTAAATGTCAGGTCCTGGTCTAGTGTGATACTGATATATGTTTTGTCAGTGGTCGTTGGCAAAGAGGTGCCATACTGATCAGTGATGAACAGAGGCCCTACCTTGGTTAAATCTTTGAGGGGTGCTGAAGAGCATACTTTATTTATTTATTTATTTATTTATTTATTTATTTATTTATTTTTGTATTAATGGTCAGTTTATTCGCCACAAGCCAGTTTCAGAATTAAGAAAATTATTTCTATAATGTTTTGGTTATCACTACTACAGCTTTCCCACCTTTAGTGATAACTGTATTGTCCACATACTGTATGCAGTCGAGCTATGGGAAATGCCATGGCAGATTGTTTATGAATATGAAGAATAGAAGAGAACCAACAGTGGACTGTGCTAGTAAGATGTCTTGTGGGCTATTTATTACTGTTCTGGATGCCACACTATCTTTTGGGGAAGGTTGTGATTTTAGTGACCACAGGGTCAGAATAGAACAATGATCAATCATATAATTAGGCAGTATCTGGAATGACCTGAGTTTGTCTGGAATATTGCTAAATATAGCATCTAGTATGGAGGATTTATTTGATCTTGGGTTTGGTCTGCTTCCTTGTGAAACTAGCTGTGTGAGACTGTGAGAGGAAGCAGTTCTTTGCAGATGATATTCTAGTTTACCTTAGCAGACTAGGTTGCAGTCACCTGTTATAATTTGCCAGAAAGGGAAGTGAGTTGTTTCAAGATGTTTAGCAGAAAGCCATTATTAGAGAGAGAAGAGATATAAATGACTGCAATAAATACCTTGGCGTGCTTTCCTAATTGTAACTGAATTAGTAACCAGTTAGGGGCAGTTTCACTAAATCTGATGAAGCTATTAGTAGTGGATATAGATTAGCCCTTTTTATCCACAATTGCCACACTTCCACACTATCTGTTTCCTGCTCTAGTATCACACAAAATGGAGTATTACTTTTCAACTGTAGCTGTGATGTGTGAATTACTCTTGAACCAAGTTTCAGTGGTGTGCTAATCCATATTTCAAATTGTGGCCTATTTGTTATTAAGACTGCCAGAGTTTTGACTCCTATAGCTTGGGTGCATTGATGGGCAGGTGTAAGTGATCCTGGGTTTGTTTGATTAGCCCCAGAATGTAGAAGGGTGAATAGAAACATAAGCATGAACTATACAATATCTTTTATTAAGAGAGTGTAGGGGATGCTTACGTAACATTAGTAAATAGTATTGCCCAAGAAGTGGGACAAAGGACTTAGAAAAGTTGGTCCATGTGACTGAGATAGTTATGTGGAGAGTGGTAGTTGTGTTGTGCCTATACTTAGATGTATCAGTGACGGGGTGCTTTCCTCTGTGTCCTCATTATATTGATATGGAAAGAACAAGGTGAAGTACAGCAAAAGCCAAAACTTTCAGTTCATTCTTAAGATATCAAATGGTTGGTGTATATTTTAAGCTGTTTTTTTGTTTTGAGAAAGTGATGTGTTTTATTTTTCTGAGAAAACATTTAACCATAATCTCTTTAAGCAGATAATGCTGCATCTATAACTGAAAAATTCATACATGCATTTATTACAGTGATTTATTTTACAAACTCTCCAATGACCTCAGCATATCTTCTTTCATTTATTAATTCTTTTTTATCTATTTAAGCAGGCTGATCAGACAGTCCTCAAGGGTCAGATATTACTGAAGTTATGGTGATAGATAACAGTATAATATATATATTTTTTTATTTTAACACCCTTATTGAATTATCACCTATGACATAGGCAAACATACTTTTATATGGGCCTCCTCTGGAAATGGACAGCTCTGTCCAGTTGGACCTCCCCGGTAAACAAATGTAAAATAAATAAATATAAAAAAAACATATTAACATATTCACAGTTACAAACTTTATACATCATATATGTTCTTCTGTACAATAATTCAGTCCATCTTTACATAAATTGTTCAATTCCTGCCTTCCCTTTAACTTCACTCCTCCACCTTCAAAACATTATTTTGTATGTATTTGTACCCACACCTTCCATTTTTTTCTGTGAAATTTGCTTTTACCCTTTTCTAAAGATCCTACTTCCAGTTCTTTTAGTTCTGTTACAATATTCACTACTTCTAGTATGGTTCGTTTAAACTCAGATTTTCATTTTCTAGTAATTGCTTTTTTGGCAGCCACCAGAATTAAACCCAGCAAGGCCTTACCATGTCTAGGCAACTCCAGTCCTGAATCTTAGCTCAAAATAATCCCATTTTCTCACCTAATATTGTTGACAGAGTACTCTATTGCAAAATTTTAAAGTCTGTCAATGCATTATACTCCCAAAATATGTGATTCCATTTACCTATTTCTTCCCTATCATACCACTAACATTTGCCATCTACTTGAGGAAAAATTCTTTGGAGTCTGCTTGGGGTATAATAATACCTATGCAAATACTTTCAAGCAAAAATCCTAAATTTCTAGACTCTGTTGCATATTTTGGGAGCCATAGATATGTCTTCCCATTGCTTCCTTGTGAATTGCTTATCCAATCTCTCTTCCCAGTTTTTTCTAACTTCATCTGATTGATTCCTATACTTACCATGCAATAGTTTATATGCCCTACTAATTAGCCCTTTTTAACAACAGTTTCTGAACTAGATTCAACTAAAAACTCTACAATAGCAGGTATTTCACGTAGGATTCCTCTATCCCTTTCTCTTTACCTATACTTTGATATCAATCATCCCTGATCGGGAAGGCAACCTCTAGTCTGCAGTCCAGATGTCTTCTTGGCCTCTTTCCATTCTCTTACCTTTTTCTGTTTAGTTATTTGCCCTAATACCTTGGTTCCTTTGCAGTTTTCTGCCGTAAATTCCAGCCCCCTCTTAGCTATTATTTATACCCCTAATTGCAGTCATCCATCTCATCAGAATCTACTTTCAATATTCTCATGTTGGCTTAGTTCTTGGAATACTTTATGCTACTTTATGAATATAATAATATGTATGGTTGTTGTTATTCTCTTTAAGGATCTGTATCCAAAATCCATCTCTGCCCTTATTTATTGAATTTTCTTCCTGCTTCATCATCATATCTTTCCACTTTGAATTATAGCTTTCTGCTTGTGTTATGAATATGAGCCGTAACTGTGTAGCTTTAAAATATCCCTTCAAATTAGGCAATCTCAAACCACCTGGTTCTATTGGAAGTATCACCCTATCCCACTTGACTCTTGTCCTCTTCCCATCCCAGATAAAATCCTTCAACTTTTTATTAATTGTTATCCACAACTTCTCTTCGGTTGATAAAAATATACCTGATCTGTGTATAAAACTAAAGGGCTAAAAACATTTTCACTGCTTATATCTTGCTATCCATATCAATAAACAAGAGATTCCAGTTTCTCAGCTTTTGTTTAGTCTCTTCCCCATATCCTTAGTTGCCATAACAGAATTATTTTTAACCCCTACTCCTAAATACTTCAATTTATATTTCCCTGTAAATATGGGTATTGCTGAACTGATTAATTTGTTGGTACACAATTTCTGACTATAGCCTCTGTTTTATCATCATTAATTTTATATCCTGAAAAGACTTGAAATTGTCTTAGAATGTTCCATAACACTAGGATGTCCTTTTTTTGGGGGGGTTATTAGGTACAAACTAATATTGTCAGCAATTAAAGTAAACTTTTCTTAATTACCAAACCGATTATATCCTTGGATTTCTGAATTCCTCACTTTCTTTGCCAATGGCTCTAAATATAATGCAAATGGCAAATGGAAAAGAGGACACCTCTGCCTGGATCCTCTGTTCAGATACAACTTATCAGAGAGGATCCCTCCCACTTTAAATTTTGCCTCAAATCCTCATAATTAACATTATTATTGTATCAGGGAATGCAAATGCTTCCATTGCCCTACTCAAAAGATCCCAGCTTACTCTGTCGAATGATTTCTCTGAATGAAGACCCACCAACAACAGGAGTATTTTTTATATTCTGTTTCCCTCTGGATCATCATTGTTCATTAATGTTGACAAATGCTTGCCTCTCCTCCACAAAACCAGATTTATCCATATCTATCAATTTTGGCAACACCTTTGCCATTCTTTGCTATTATAGACATAAATACTTTACAATCATGCAACAACAGTAAAATGATAAAATCCATACAGAAACACTTTCTGTATGGATGTTATCGTTTTACTGTTATTGCTGTTTGTTTAAGCCATACAGTTCATTGCCAGAGAGTTTCTTTCTACAATCATGGTTTAAAATTGAAAGGGCCTATATGAACCTGGGTTTGATTGGTCTTTACTGTCTTTAGGTATTACAGCCACCATAGCTTTCTTCCAGGATGTTGGTGCACCCCCTCCTTTTAAAATACTGTTAAACAAATCTTTACAGATTGTTGTCACTTTCTTCCCTCCTAGCTTCCAAACTTGCATACTAACACCATCTGTTCATGGAGACTTTCCTGCATGTTGATTATATGTCATGTTTTTATCTCATCTCAACCTACCTTAACTGTTAAGTGTTTAGTGTCATCTACAGCTAACCTTGGCATACTTAAGTCATCCATAAATATTTCCATTTCTGCTATTTCTTGAGTTCCACATTTCTCTGCTTTATACACATTTAAAAAAAAATTCTGAAATATCTCCAATACCTGTACAAGATATTTCTTGTTATAGGCTCCCTAAGTTTTGCAGCAACCCTTTATATTTTCTGTTGCCAAAGTCATTGTGCTAAAGGCTTTTGTGCTTTGGAGTTATTATCAAAAACACTTGCTTAACAGCAATTTGTCTAAACTCATGCATATTATCCAGTTATTCCCTTATTTCTTCTTTTGCACTCTGCAGTTGCACCTCTTCTTGGTCTATAAGATTCCCTTTACTCTCCAATACTTTAACCTTTGACAGTCCCTCCAAATAATTCTTGTTATTTCTTAACCATATCTCATTTTCTTTTATTTCTAACCTGTTTTTAAATTCCAGTTTAATTTTATCCTATTCACTAGCTATACTTTCTTCCCTAATAACTCTGTAATAATTTCCATTACCCGTTCCTTAATTTCTTCTCCTTCTAACAGGTTGGTTGGGAAATGCCAGTGTCTCATTTTTACTTCATTACTGTTTATTATTACCTTTATCTTAGATGTTAATAGTGCATGATCTGAAATAATTATTGAACATTTGTCAGAGCTTTCAATTAAATGCACATGGTCCTGTGAAATATATTTTCTGTGTAGTCTAGCCCAGTTATTGTACTTTGGGGAATAATATGTAAATTCTGAGTTCCTACTACTGAATTTATGCCTTCAATAAAAATATTTTCACAAATTTATTCAGAAATGTATCTTCTGTTGTTATGTTTCTCTTCTAGCTCACCCAGATACATCCTCATTGTAGAAAACCAAATTCCAGCCCCTACCTATATGTATTATTCCCTGCTGAACACTGATTATTTCTTCAAGAAATTTCTTAATCTCCATGACAGCAGGTTTAGGTGGAATATAAATACATGCCAGCATAATACTCCTCCCTTGGCAGTAGACCTTAACTACCACAAATCTACCATTATCATCATGTTTTCCTCTTCTTTCACTATTGGAGCTCCTCTAGCAATTAGCATAAATACTCCCCTTTTCCTTTGTCACTAAGATTCTGCTGAATATCCATCCTGAAATCCTCTTTGTCAAATTCACATGCTCACTTCTTTCCAAATATGTCTCCTGTAGCACTGCTATTTGCACTTTGCATTTCTTAATATAATTCAGTACTCTTACCTTTTTATCTATACTTGTGATGCTATTCATGTGTAGTCTTGTAGTCTCTAGGGAGAACTGCTATATACCTAACTGATGTGATCCGTTATTGGGTACATCAACACACACTCACAGACACACACACACACACACACACACACATATATATATATATATATATATATATATATATATATATATATATATATATATATGAGTGTCTGTCATAAAGAGATTTACTCGACCTGTGGAAATAGGTTGAGAGCAGTCTTTGTCAAGTACTTTATATGTCAAAAGGAGGAATATCTGATGAATGTGACTATGGTAAGTGGCACTTTCTTTTAATGTTAAAATTCTAGATATTCTAAAAGTTTCTTCATTAGTGGTGGAAGTGTGGGTATTTGCAGGTTAGACTAAGAATAAGGGCTGTTTAAGGGTATAGGTTTAGTGCTGTGGATATATGCTGCAATATGTAGTGCCTACATTTCTTATTTAGTGGGAGTGTTAGAGAAAAAGTTATGTGTAAGATAAGGTGTAGGGCTGGAGTTGGGGGAGGCCATGGTAAGAATTATGGCTAGCACACATTAGTAAGGTGCCATCCTTCCTCACCCTCATGTTTTGCATTTGCTGACACTTAAAAAGAAAGACATGGTGGTGCAATGATTAATATCCATGCCTCAAGTCCAGTGTACAGGGCTTGACTTTGGCCTTTGGTCACTGACTGTGTTGAGTTTGCATGTTTTACCTATGTCTGTGTGAGGTTCTTCCCACCTGACAAAAACATGCTGCATGTGTTTTGTGGTGGACAAGTGGGTAAAAAGGTATCACTTCCAGGATGGAAGGTACTGAGCTTGTGCCCAGCCCGCCCAGTTGAACTTGAGTGATCTGCCAATAGAATGCACCTGAAACATGAAAGGAGTCACGGGCAGCAGCACAGACTGTAGGTGATGCTTACTGGGGAAAGGGTCATATCGACCAACCACTTTAGGCAACAGTTGTAATGTGCAACATCACAGGCTGTGCACTGTGTCAAGTATTCCATTTGGTACTATAATTGTATCTAGGTGTCACCTAGTAGGTGATATAGTCATGTCAACTAATGTTGTCAAAGGAGGAGCTTGGGTATTTGCCAGTGATCAGTAAGTTGAGGACATGAACTACACCAGGGGTTCATGCTAATAGTGAGAGGGGACTATACACACCATTGGCCAGTGTGTGTGTGTGTGTGTGTGTGTGTGTGTGTGTGTGTGTGTGTGCTTGTCATAAAGCCCAGCAGCCATGAGGTCAGTAAGTTACTGTTTAGCACCTGTCTAGTTACCCAGACTAGGTTACCTGGGATAGCTCTGTCACATGAAAGCTGAATGCAAAATCAAGCAATATGACAAAAATTGAACTAAAAATTGTTACACTGGATATAGCTTCGCTAATGGGATGTGGCATGGAAGTGGATGGCATGATGGTAAGGAGGAAACTGGATATCCTGTTTATCCAAGAAATGAGTTAGAAGGGCAGCTCTTGGAAGTCTCCTGGCCTAGAAATTGGACTCTGCTATTTAGGGGAGGACAGTCAAAACATTGTATGGGAATCATGGTAAATGTGAGACTCCTAAAAACAGTAAGACATCCATTAATGGCAAACTCAGGGTAATGAAACTCTAGTGTGGAAGTGGAATGGTCATCATGATCTCAGCTTATGCTTTACAGCAGGGCTGCAATGGCAAGGAGAAGAGGGAATTCAGGCAGCAGTTGCAGGACTTTCTGATAAAGTGGTACAAAATAAGTTGGTCTTTATAATGGATGACCTGAATGCAAATATTGGGTTAGACAAAACCAGATAACAGGATTTTCTTGGTGCATTTGGTTGGGACAATAAGAATGAGGGAGATCCTCTGGTCCTCTGTCTGACAAACAGCTAAATGATGACCATACATGATATGCCAAGAGAAACAGTTTCAAAGTCACACACAAGAATGGTTAGCATGCAACTCAGTTACACTTTCTTCTAATAAGGAAAGGGCATTAAGGTTGAATTAAGAGAGTGAAAAATCATCCATAAGGAAATGTTTGCCCCCGCCGCCCCCCATAATAAACCACTGGTGACCGCAGTCATTTGCAAGCAGTAATTAAAGAAGGCTCTAAGAGCAACAGAGACTCAGCTAAAGACATGGAAGTTGACAGTAGCAAAGCACATGAGTTTTATGGAGTATTCATGGCTAAAGCACCAGAGGAAGAATACAAATGTTTTAAAACAGCACATGTGAAAACAATAGAACAGATCTGTGGTTGAGCTAGGCATATAGGGAAAGTTGATAGTTGAATGTAGAAGTTCAAGACAATCTGAAAAGAAAGGAGTGTAGGAAGAAGTGGGAGATAGAAAATATAGCCCAGGATAAGGAGGCATATTGGTTAGCTAACACTGAGACTAAGTCAGTCGTAATAATGGGAAAGAGCAAAGCCTCAGAGAACCTGTACCAGCTTCTGGAATGTGACTTAGCAGATGGTACAAAGGAACTCTGTCAGATTGCAAGAGAAAGATAGAGAAAGAAAGTCAATGAAGATAGTCAGCAGATGTCATTCATAAGGGATGGCAGCAACAATTTGCTCACCAGTCCAGAAAGCATCAAGGGCAGAAGGAAGGAACACTTCAAGAAGCTTTAGAATGAAGGAAAACCCAGAGATGCTGTACGGCTACATGTACAACCTATGATGAAAGAGAAATGAGAATCCACATGAAAAAAGTATGAAGTGCACTGAGGAAAATGAAGTCAGGAAAAGCAGCAGGCTCAGAATGGAGTCACAATAGACATGATTAAGATGCTGGATATGTTAAGGAACAAATGGATCCTGTGGGAACTCATCACAGTGTAAAGAAAGGGAGAGAGAAAGACTATACCAGACAATTGGAGAATATCAATTATAATGCTAGTGTACAAGAACAAAGGGCATATTTGCAACTTTTTTTGGTGGGGGGATATTTACAACTATGAACAGAACAGCGATATTAGACTCCTGACATACTGCATGAAAATGCTGGACAAGGTAACTGATACATAGATATGGAGACCAGTAAGCATCCCAATGTGAATGAAGTCACCATGCTTTTTTTTCTCAGTTATCTACTGTTACCAATATACAGTCACGGAAGTGCCCAACAATGGTTGTATATCAGTGACTCATTTAGTTCCGTGCAATATTATTGTGAACATGTGATACCATCTAGCAGCACTGATGCCTCTCCCTGCATCCAGAATAGACCCTAGGTAGGTGTCTAGTTTTATGGTACCAAAATAACTTCAAACAACTTAGATAAATAGAGAAAATAGTCTCTTTATTGCAGAGAACACACTTATGTGAGAGACAAAGCCATCAGGGTATTGTCTCTACAAAAACAAAAAGCTTCATTCTTTTATGTTATTTTCATCTCAAAGCAATTATATTGTAACTATTAGACTACAGCCACTAACCAATTAAAAATGAAAACCTTTGCATTATTTTTGTTAGCTACGAATCTCCTGACTCTCTGTACCTTACCACATTAGGCTCAAGCTCCGAATTTCATAATAAAACACACCTGCCATGTTGGCATTTTTCATGCTGGCAGGAAATAAATCATGAAACAATCAGGAATCCACCCTGAAATAAGATGAACTTCAAAACAGAATATTCATTAAACATTTTTCCTTCTTTCCACTTCTCCCCTCATACTAGGAAGCATTGTGTTAATTCTGACTCTGCTTGATGTGCTTTATTTATTTTCATTTATTTAAATTTGTTTATCAGGGTAGAGGTCTCAGCTCTGGTATGAGAAACAAGATGCACATTTCAGAAAAAAATAGATTGTAAAGAGATTACATGGCATTTTTATGCAATTGTTAGCAAAACAGGACTAAAACAGATTATGGTATTAACAATATGGTGAAAACAATGTGAGTAATATGACATTTAAAGTGAAAGCAAATTAGAAATATAAATATTCATTAGCAGGTTGTAAGTCCAAACTAATGCACTCACTGTCAGATTAGGACATTAATTGTAGTGGATGTACACTAGTGTTAACCACTTGTGTAACTGGTACTAGGCGAACTGGGCAGCTCCCAGTGCTCATTAGTGTTGCTCGGTAATAAAACGAGAAAATACAATTTGAGGTTCTGTTAAGTGAAATAAAATATTGCACCAACAAATACAGAAACACATTTTGTGTGTGTGTGTGTGTGTGTGTGTGTGTGTGTGTGTGTGTGTGTGTGTGTGTGTGTGTGTGTGAATAAGCTTGAGTGCATTTGTATATATGTGTGTGTGTGTGAGAGACAGTGCCTGAGTGCAGGTGGGCGAGCACACGTTTGTGTGTGCTTGTGTGCATGTGCTGCTCAGGGAGTGGCATCTTACTCAGAAACATACCTGAATATTTATAAATGAAGTGTGCAGTGCAAAGCAAACTGTTACTGCCTGAGATGAATGGATGGGGGAGAGTGATAATCTTCAAGCTACCAGTGCCAAACCAACATGTTCCTTCTTGTTGCATAGAAAGGAATGCAGGATTGTTCATAACATCATTTTTCAAAATAAACGGAGTCATTTTGTGGAGTGAATTCATTTTGCATGTTGACTGTATAGCAGTTACCAGGGATCTTGATAGCTGAGTTTCATTCATGTGGAAAACTATATGTGAGCCAACTTAAAATTCTGAGAGCTTTAGTTTAAAAATAACTGGAATATTTTATAAGAAACATATATCATAATGAGCCACTGAACTAAACTAGTTTATAGTGTTTTTTGCATCTGACATGCATGTTCCTAGGTTTTGTATTGAGATCACATTTATTGCTGGTTTCTTTGTTAGCAGCAGCTTTACTCGCTTATTGCAGTTTCTTGATCCATTTCTCTTGTTCAGGCATTGATTGATTCCCTAGGTTGCCAACGTACCATGCTTACATTCAAATGTCACAGAGTTCTGTTTGTTCTGCTTCCTCGACAGCTTCACATCTCTATTTGGATTGACTAACTAAACAGGGCTAATAATTCTGAAAGCTTGGTCTAGCCTGTACTTTAAAATCTATGTTAGTATAATAAAACGTATCGCATTGTTCTTGTGATTTACTATTTTAGCAGTGGCCAAGCATGATACTATATGCTTTTTTGTTTTTCCTGTCTTGAATACAAATTGTGTCTCCTATAATACTTGTAGTGGCTTTGGATTTTTGTTTGCGTCAAACAATGGAACCCTTCAGTGAAAGCAATAAGCAAGAATGGGATGCTCAATAATGTGATAACTCATGGCTGTAATGGTTTTGTCGCTGTCCATGACAAACCAATGTACACTAGTGCAGCGTATCATTATTATCAGATTGAACAAATGCACCATTAATTTGTAGCTTGCGCTTTTCTATCATCTTGTATGCCATTAGTCTGCCTTTTTTAAAACAAGATACACAAGAAAAATGGAAAAGCTCAGTGGAATTGAGTGGCTATTGTAAAATGAGGACAATATGACAGAATATTTTTTTAAATAGAAGAATAAAGCTATGGGTTAGTCTTCTTAAAACTGCTCATAGAGTACAAGGGTGACAATTCTAGAATGCAGAGAACAGATGTAAAGCTATGGCAGAGCAATGCTGGATGAAATGCATGAGTAACTAGTAGACAAAGGGAGTCTCATGTACTTCCTGAGACCAGATTCTGTAATTCTGCATTCCTCTCCACAGCAGATTTGATTTTTATGTGCTTTTGTGCATGCTCAATCACTTTGGTCTTTTGCTTTTAGTAATTCGTAGTGCATAACCATTCTGTATGACAAAGGTATACTGCCAAAGACAAATTTGTCTTGATGCACCATCTGTACCTCACTAGTACATGCATTAATTTTACCTTCATGTGTTTTATGGTATGTACACAGTGTCATCAGTATACGGTCTGTTTTCTATTATTTAGCAATTAACATCTCGCATGAAAAGCTGCAAACAGTGGAGCATACAAATGTATCTGTTGTCCATAGCTGACATCTGCTGGTCAATTTTGGTGTTGTAGTCCTCCAAGTCCTTGCTTTTAACCTGTTCTGAAACAATGGGTTTTGGTTTTCTTAACTGATGCTTCAAAGAAACTGTTTGGAAACATAATACTTATAGCTAATAAAAATGACTAAATAGGAGCATGCATAAGCATTCAGAAGTAATGAGAAAGAACCACCTGTAATATAAAATGCTGGCAGAAATGGTTACTAACAACATTATTCTGTGTGAGTCAAAATAACATCAAACTTGGATCAAGATAATTACTAACTAAATCAACTTTATTAATGACCTAAAGTAACATGTGAATTTAGCTAGATTATCTGCTGTTGCACTCTTAGAGCTGGCTACATCATTTTGTCTTAACTCTCCATTATTTTGTGCTAAGCACCTAACATTATTTATAAATTATTCATATATCATTAACGCTTTTTTTCATTTGCCTGTCTTATGTAATCAAAGCAGTTAAACAGAAATATCTTATCCATGGCTAGCAACAGTCAACACAGTATACTACTCTCAGGCATCATTTCTTCACAGATATATAACACTCCTATGGTCTCGCAGAATCTTATACCTGAAATGAATGAAGCATTTGATTTAGCTAGTTGTTGCAGGGTGGGACCTGGTAATGATGGTCAGGAACAGATTATAGGAAAGGAACCAGGGAGCAGTGCAGGGCCGCACAGGCCTCATGATAACCATTTGTAAGCATCATTAATGAAGCCACAGCAAGAAAGGGACAGAACTGAGATCTCATCCATTCTGAATGATACAAAGATCTATAAAGAACAGGAAACGATATTATGAAGAGGCATGGCTTACTGGATGACCTCTCCATCCTGCACAGATAACTGGTATTTGTCATTTGCATTTTAGTGACAGAAATGCCAAGTTATATGCCTCTGGTCCACAGATAAGCTATTCATTTAGGTATGTATATGTATTAGTGGAGGGGAAGGATCTTATAGTGACAGTCATAGCTGACATAAAACTGCACAGCATCACAAGACAACATCCAGTATACTTCAAATAAATAAGTGGATTTCCAGAAAAATAACTCATTATAAACAAAAAAATAAAATAACAGTGCTGCTGCCCCGGTTACTGCTGGGATGACTGTTCTGGTGGAGGTATAAAAATGACACAGAATGTATATCCCTGAGCAATGCATGCGGCATGAGACTAATACAAAAGGGAAGAAAATGTAGTAGAGACTTTTGAGATCTTTATGTAACTAAAGAATATTAAAGACTAGTTGGAATCAAGGATTCAGGAAAGTAGAGTATAGTAACAAAGGGAAATCTTCTGGGTGACAAGTATAAACAGGAAGTGAAGGACAATTGCTCATTGAATCGGTTTTGCCAGAGTCAAATGACTTGCCAAACAAGTTTATTGATTGGTTACTAGTATGCAGGCATGCCAGATGGCATACAACAAGGAAGAAGAAGAAAAAAAAGAGTTAACCAGATCTAGTGCTTTTAATTTCATTTCTAATGCTTGGGAGGTAGGAGCGCAATTTGTGAAAAAGGATTGTAATAATTATAGCACTGGATGTTTTGAAGATGGTACTGAATATCCCTGCTAGGATGTTCAATTTTTTAATATTATTTTCACCTCTTTTTCTCCATACAGCCACCAAACCCATACCTTTCAACCTCTTAGTACAAGAAATCTGGGCAAAGACTAAAATAACAGGGGGCAAAGGCCGCAAAATAAGGTCAGATTTTAAATATTGCGCTTAGAAATTTAGAAAGTTGCTAGAATAATGGGATTTATGTTGGCATGCAATTTCTGATGGAAGTGAAATCTGAAACTCAAATGTATGTCATTATTTAATGACTTCAGTCCTCAGTGATTAGTCAGAAAACCACAAAATGTGTTGTAGTCCTATCTCTCGTTCATTCTTACCAGGATGGGTTCGGATCTGATCCTTGGATCCGTCTCGGCCTTATATACAAGCTCAAGGTCTTCCACTAGATCATGGCTAAACCCTATCCCAGCATGCACTAGGAAAGCTCCCTAGATCTCTTTTGCCACTAAACAAGATCAGGTGCTCGTTCTACTGGCTCTGGCTAAGTATACTATTGATTATTACCGCTATTGTTGGAAATTGTTTCTTCTTAATTATTCTTACTTTAGGTAACTAGTTGGTATTAGTTGTGATTATTTCTGCTTTGTTCTACTGATTTTTCTGCTGTTGGCTGTCATTTTCTGCTATGCCTTTTTTCCCTATCCTGGTCTCTATTTTTAATAGCCCGTTTTAGTTAGAGGGCTCTTATTACCTTTGTTTTTCTCTAAAATTGTTTAAAGTCAGTTCATTTAAGTTAGAGAACTGCTTTACCCTTAGCCCATACCTCTCAACCTCTAGATAAGAGAATCAGGGACAAAGGACCTTAAAATCAGGGACATTCAGGGACAAAAAAAATCCTACAAACACTAAACAATTCCCTAAGGTTTTACTGGAAAAACCTCTTGACAGGGAAAATGACAAAATGCTTTTGCTAACAATGACTGGTTATGATGGGGGGCAAAAACAACATTGTGATGTGGCAAACATTATAGTTATTCCCCAGGATTCACGAATCCTCCGTGTAAGACTAAATTAGTCTTACATGGAAACGCCAGTCCAAGAGTAAGATGGCAGCGTGCCATGCATATTAATGAGGGCGCGCTGTCTCAACTCAAAGGCTAACATGGAGCATGCACAAGTGCAGGGGGCGTGTCAGACTGCCGAGCAGTCCAAAAATCCACGCCCCTGCAAGTCTCTCAACTGGGAAATGTCAACTGACATGAGCGAGTCTGCTGAAATGTGTACATACCCAACACTAAACTCCCCCACATTCTAAACCCCAGTAGAATTATAAAATGTAAAACTTTTATTTAATTTTTTTTATTATTCCCGATATAGCTGCCCGTATTTGCGTGGGTTTGCCCATTGCTTAGCTACAGTTAGCAGTTTAGACATCGAAGAGGATAATAAGAAACTTATATGCAAATTAAGCAAAATAGCAATAGCGTAGTGGTAGAGTCTTCACACAAAGAGGAGGCATTCCCGGTTCGAGTCCCACCACTCCTCTTTCTATTTTCTGTTGGAAATCTGTATATAAAAATAATTCCTTACATTTATCATTTAAATTTTAGTAAAAAGCATTGAAATGGCCTATGTAGTAGTGAACAAATTATATATATATATATATATATATATATATATATAAATATATATATATAAGAAGGTGAAATGGTTATGCATACTGATGAATGCATAAGTAACATATCTTAAGCAATGTGAAGCACTGCTAAGCAAAGTTTACCAGTATTAAGCATATTTAAATATAATTGCTCATAGCTTAGCACTGTTTTAACTAGAGCAATAGCTTTGCGTGGAGCTATGCATCATGCAAACTAGCGCAAACAGAACATGTTTGCATGTAGCTGCGCAACGCGCTAACTAGCGTGTCGGACAGCGTCGGGCAATGCTGGGCAATGTCGAGCAACGTAGAGCAACATTGGGCAAGGTTGAAAGTCGGCTAAACACAGCCACACCTCCTAGCTGGTCTGGCCAGTAGTAAAATAAAAAGCAATGACAGGCCTCAAACCTGGGATACTGTGCACCATAATCACAGTACTGAACCACTAAGCCATGACAGCTTTTCATATGCATGCACTTTCAACACACACATACATATCAATGGAAGTTTACCCATTGCTAAGCAGGTGTGCTTTCAGCCGAGTTTTTTTAAAACCGGCCAATTACATATAAGTGCGGGAAATGAGACATATTTAAGCTCCATAGGTGGGAATACTTGCCATAACTGATTGTAGCTACCATCTGCAGTCAGCATGGCCGGTGTTGGAGAGAGCTTTCGATTTTGAGCGCAACGTTGGGGCATTGAGGAGTCAAAAGTAATGGTTTGGCTCCTCGTCCATAATCATAAGGAGAGACTCCTGCAGGGTCAGTTCCAGGGCACCCAATACAAAGTGGAAGCCTGGAACCATCTAGCCCATGATCTCACCAGTGCTACAGGCGTCCCTCGGACTGGTGAGCAAGTCAGACACCACTACTCAGACCTGAAGAGATGCAAGGAGGACCGACTGAAACAGTGGATACAGGAGGCCCGTGGGATGGAAAATGCCCCACTACTGAGTAGGTATTCATGGAATGAAGTATGTAAGAATTGCTATTGTAGTCTATATTATGGATAGGTATGTCTCAATATCACTTCATTTACTTCACAGCTGCAGGTGTCCGTGCTGCGAATCAGCAAGCCTATGCAGATAGGCTGCTAAGGCTGCACCACCAGGCAGGTTAGTAATTATTCTGCATGTATTGTTATATAAAATAAGTGAGACAGCCTGAAAAAAGTGTTGTAGCCCAATAATAAAGGTACAGTAAGTCTTGAATAACTTCTCTGCGTGTACTGTTAAATAACATAAGTGTGAGAGCCTGAAGAGTATTGTAACCCATCAATAAAGGTATAAAAAGTCTCGAATAAGTCTTCTGCATGCACTGTTATATCAAATAAATGAGAGAGCCTCTAGAAAAGTGTGTTATGCAATTAATAAAGGTATAATTCGTGGAGTGTGTCCGTGTCACTTTCTTTGATATGTTGTTGTACTCTTGTATTATAGAAATAGTACTGTTGTATTAAGCGCTGTCAACTCACACTTGGGTAGGCCCATATAAAGTGGATGAAGGGAGTGCCAGTAGCTGTTAAGCATATATACAGTCCTCAACTGTTGGTTCATGCCCAGCATGTACAGGTTAATCTGGCACATGAGTAGCTTGGTATTGTGTTCCCCAGAAATGTCATTGTGCTGGCAGAAATGTAGGGTGCTGTTAACATATAACTGATAATTTCACCTAAACATATCTAGATAAGTATAGGAAAGTAAAGCTGTCAGTGTACCATCTCAGCAGTAGTGTGTCTGAACAACTCACAAAATATGCAGCAGTAACATCGCATCCTGGACAGTTTGTATGTCAGATAGTAGTGTAATAATACATGTAGGGGACATATAACTGCAGTTAATAGGAATGTAGTGTAAACTAGAAGGATATATAAGTTGTTAATGGAGCTATCGTTTTCCACCCTACTGTATGTACATACAAAATGCAATTCCACACCTCAATGGATATGTCTAATCTCAAAACATTTGTTGGGACATATGTCCTATTGGTTTATAAATATCTGCATTTATTTCGATGCATGTGCCCTGCTCAAATACCACAATATTGGTGGCCTGTTGCCATCAATTAAACCTGCATGCTGTTGTAATGTCCACTGTTGTTCTATATATGCATGTGTCATGCTTGCTGTTCAACTGTTGGAACTCTGGTGTGATGGCTTAATGGGAATACTTCTGCATGCTGTTATAACTAATTGGGAATGCTGTTGACTGTTACTAACCCATATTTTCATTAAATCCTCCTAAATATAGAACGTATGGGAAGGCCGGTCCCAGCGGACCCACCTGTCTCACCTCAGCTGGCGATGGCACCTGGCACCAGCAGGTCCGGTGCCCAGCCTGGGACCTCCTCCTCCATTGGCCTTGTGCCACCTTTGGGTGGAAGCACTGCAGGGATGGGGCTCACCCCCCTGTGCAAGCGTGGGTGGAGGAGGGTCACCTATCACCCTCCGAATGGTCCGGGCTGTGGTGCGTATGGAGCTCGAGTGTTCTGTCACTGATCCTCTACGCCAGCTTGAGGCATGAGTGGCACAACTCACGGGTGAGCCTGCCCCTCCTACACAGCCCCCAGCACAGCCACCCTCTGGGCTGTGAAGGTGCAGTGGTAACTGCCCGTGGGTGGGGATCTCAATTCCACTGTTGCCATCTGTGGGCTCATGGGCTTGCGATTTCCAAACATCCTTCCTCGTCAATGGTGTTCACCCACCACATGTGTCATATTTCGCCCCTGTATGCATTTTGTTTGTCTTGTCTGTTTACCTCCCCAACCTACCTCCCCAAATATACCTACTTCCCCTACCCCACATTCTACTCTCACCTGAAAAAAAAAAGGAAATCTGCTCCCAATAAAAAAATTACACCCCATACATAGCTGCCCATTTTGCACACATAGGTTCATAGGTTCATAGGGTGGTACTAGGCTATCAGCCCTAGGGCCTATACAAGCCTAGCCATAACAATTCCCTGGCTATTTCTTCCCACATTATTTACTTTCCTGGACCCCTGTCTAGCAGGGCGACTGACGTGATCCCTGGGGTGAATTTCCTTTCTCCCATCCAATCGTCAAGGTTCTCTTGAAGAGGTCCAAAGAGGCACTCTGCTTGACATCTATGGGCAATCTATTCCAGAGTCTGGGGAGTCTCTGGGTCAAGAACCTATCCCTCCAGCATGTTTTGTTTATTGTGATGACAAGGTTTAGATCCCTGGAGCGTGTAGCTCTAAGGGATTGGGATTTCTTTAAGTGTAGCATGTCCAACAGCTCTGGGTTTGACATGGCCTTGTATGTTAAGCAAAGATCGCCTCTGAGTAGATGATATGTGACAGAGTATAACTGGAGTTTTTTAAGGCGGTCAGCGTAGGGCATCTGCTTTAGGCCTGTGATTCTTTTAGTGAGGTATTTCTGAGGCCTTTCCAGTTGTTGCAGATGTCTTGAGAGGTACATACCAAATGGGGCGTTGTATTCTATAATGGGTCTAATGAGGGATGAGTACAGTGGGACAATGACCTCCTTTTTTCTGGATGAAAAGCCCTTCGTGATGAGGTGTGCCACATAGAAGGATTTCCTGACTGTTGTGGCGATGTGGTTATCGAAGGTGAGACCACTGTCCACCTGTGTCCCTAAGTCTCTTATCACACTTTCTGTGTTTAGTGTACTGCCACCTATATGGTAATTCACTGTACATTTGTACATGTCCACTGGACACATAAACTGATATGTAATTGGCAGTACAACATACTTTGTTGTCCTCACCCCTCTCTTAGGGGTGGAAGGTTTCATATTTCCCTCCAAATTTATTGCATATGCACAGCTGTTGCTGTTAAAGAAATGGGCAGCTATGGATCTTCCCTACACCCATCCTGCACATCCCAAGCTGGTTCCCTACTGTCTTTCCCTCTTTGTGCCCCTTTTTCACCACTTTCCTATCTCCCCATTTTCTTTTCTTTCAAAGAAATGAGTACGGGGGTTAGCAGGAGTAAGCACTATTAAGCAGTAGTTAGCAGGTTTGAGCATCGCGCAAACCCACGCAAACCTCTGTATGTCAGGGCCCTTGTTCTGCTCAGCAGTAAAATAAAACACCTCTGTCAGTCTCGAACCCCGGACCTTGGACACCCTAGACTGCATGAAGTACCACTAAGCCACGGTAGACATACAACAAGTTGGTGCTGAAATAAATATATCATGCATCAGGATGAGTGAATGTAAAGGAAAAATAGGAATGCCATAACACAAAACTTGTTCTGTGGAACTTTACCAGCAGTTGTTGTGGAATTAAATTACATGACTGTGATAAGAGAACCAGCCATTCTAGCAGGAAATAATGTTACAGCAGCACTTTACAACCCACACACAGTATTGTAGCAGGACAAACAGTGACATATCTGATTAGGGCAGAGGACATACATCCCAACTGTTGACTACTTTTTAGGGATGTCCCTGATTTTGAAACATATGTTAGCTGTGTCCCTCTGAATGCCCCTTGAAAAGTACTGACATTAGGCAGAAAGTTGAGGTATTACACTTAATGAATAATGACAATAATAAGAGTTAGACACCGCATGTACTTCAGAAAAGATGTAGTAATCCATATGCACTGGTTCTCCCAAAGTCTCCACTTACTGTGTCTATTATTTTGAAGGTGTACCTCACTTTTACCTACCTTTCTCTGACTCTGTTTAAATATGTACCTGAGTGTTTCAGAGGCCTGACAGAGGCAGAAACACACAGGCATATCAGCTTTTCTGCTGTTACACACTGTGCAAATAGCTTTGGAAGGAGTTCCACAAGCATACCCTTATGTAGGAGTACAACACTGAAATACCAAAGGATGTAGCCATGTACTGGTAGCAACTGACTGTAACAATGCCATTGTACCGGTGTTGAAAAGACCTGTGTGTTGCACAGACAAAGAATAACAGGCTAACATCTGGCTACCATCTGGATAGGTCCACAGTTGGGAGCTATGCAGACAGACTACTTGCCTTGATAAACTAACAGGTACACAGCAACCCTTTAAGTCCAGCAAGATAACATTCACACAGTAATACATAATGCTCTCTGTACGTCTGCATCCCTACCCAAATGTGCAATATACCTGTGTATTCAGGGTCTACCAAGGATGTAGGTAGGCATACTCAATACTGGAATTGTCCAGTTTTCATGAGCAGCCTGTGCTAATGTCAACACTAAAAAAGTACAAACTGTTCAGAAGTGAGTACATTAATATTCACAGTATAGCAGTTCACAAACAGTTCATGTGCCAAATGAATACATCTCAATAACTACTTTTGTATGGCAGTTAACTGTATAAGTAGAAAAGAAACTACATACTCCCATGTATCTTGTGTTAGCATTTGCAGGGGTGAGTACAATTCTACACTGACAAGTGTGTACTGGAAGTGGCAACATTCAGGTCTGAGTACAACATTTAAATCACTGGCTACACCCCTAGCTTCAGATATAAGAACTATACCAACCTTCTGACTTAAACAACGGTGTCCACAGCAAACAAGTATGAGCCCCACTTTGGAAAGCTGACTTAGCAATTTATAGCACTGGGTTGCTATGACAGTGAGTACTGCAATTACCACACAGCAGGCTGCATGCAATTACCAAATGGCGACCACCAATTGGTGCAGAGGCCATCACATGCACATGTGCAGATACCTATAAAAGCAGGCTGTACTTGCTGCCCACACACGCAGTCACTCCATTGCAGACACTGAGAGAGAGAGACAGACATTAACAGCAAAAGCAAACTCAAAAGCAAAAGGAACACGGAAATTAATAATACCAACACATACAAAGGAAAGGTATGTAACAGATATGTATTTACTGGCATGTAGTAGATGTTTTTGAAGAGTACTCTACATACTTTGAAACATCCACATGTGGCAGTCATATGTATCTATGCACAGATGTCCAGCATAACTACTGCCATGGACAAATCAGTGTGTAGCTGTATGCAGGGGGACATAACTGTGACATATGTAGCTCAGCATTAAATGTCAAACATCTGATCCATGTTATCTGTGTTCTGTACTGTAGTGTGGACAATGGCTGTTTGGGGGAGTAGTGCAAACAGCTATATAAACATGGATGTGACAGAGTAACACATGCATGATAGTCATAGTAACGAGTAGCTTAGCATTGGCAACTGTTGTACCAGGCTAGTATGCTAATCTAGCATTTGTAGCTATATACACACCCTCTAATATTACTGTGTGCTCACATGTGACACCTGTTCATGTTGCAGCAAGGGCCAACAGGTCAGCCGTGAGGTCCAGGGACTTACAACATTGTGGACCTTGTGTGTGTATGGCACACACATATGGAGAGATATATATGTGTCAGGTATATTAACATCTGTACATGTGCATAGAGCAAGGGACATACTGTGAAGGGTGGACATATATATATGTTGGTGAAGGTTGTTATGTGCATATTGGTATGTAGGTTGTAGTGTGTGGCAAACAAGACAGCATACAGTGCTGGTATACGACATGTGGTGGTTAAACACTGTGGGTGTGATTTGTTAAGTTTGCAATGTTGCAGCCAGTGAGGCCTGCTAAAGCTACATGGGCTGAGAACACCTTCAATGCATTTCTCACAAGACTGTGCAATATCATTACATCACTGTATACCTCTTTGCATAATTGATATTCCCACCATGAAAGGTGGACTGTATATGTACACCAATGGATGTGTATATATATATCTGTCTATATATATATATATATATATATATATATATATATATATATATATCTATATATATATATATATATAGAGAGAGAGAGAGAGACATAGTCATATATAGTGAAACAGATGCCTGGTGTCAAAGCCATGGCCTCAGGCTCAATGCATCCACTTTTACAAAACATAGTATCCCCACAGTACCACATAGGTATTCGCCCCCAACATGTTGACCAGGTACTGATGTATACATACAGCCAAGTGTTACGTCATCTCTCCTTTGGTAATCACATTTCCAAAGGTATTTTGAAATCCCTCGGTGGATCACATAAGCAATATGGGGGTCTGCATGCATATCCACAAAGGTTGTTGTACACCTATAATGAATAGCCATCATTGACAGACCTTGCTGCATTTGAACAGGTCTGAAATATCTCAGGCATAAACCCTCACTCACACTATTCAATAGAAACCGTAATGAGTGTGTGTGACACGGATGACCTAGGCCAGGGATCACTGCAGTGGCTGGGCTTGTTGCAAGCATACAGGTCTGGAAAGCGGCAGCACACTCTGGCAAAGATAACAGATGTGTTCATGGAGAAAGCAGGGTTCCCACCTATGAAATAATTGAGGTCACATGTACGTATATGTATTTGCCACACAGCTACCTGACATGTGCAATGCACATACTGTTGTCATAGTGATATGTCATACAGTAGTAAAAGCAAAACCCACAATACATTGACCAACAGTGTCACACACATAGAGCACACATACACACACTCACCAAGTGTAGGATTCAAACCCCTACCTAACTACTTTATGATAATAGAGCAGTAGACATTAACACGATGTGCTATGCACATTACTGGAAGTTCTCCTTTCCACAGGTATATTTGTTGGATGGTGACATCATCAGACTTGACAAAGATAAGTATACCACTTTTAATGTGTTTTAGTAGTCTCCAAAAAGGTTGCTTCTCTCCAAGGAGATCACACACAAACACAGTTGTTAAGTGCAGAATTCCAACTCCTACCTAATTGCTTTACAATACTAAAGGAGTATGCATTAACACAACACGCTATACACATTACTAGGAGTTCTCTTTTCCACAGGTATATTTGTAGGATGGTGACATCATCAGACTTGACAAAGATAAGTATACCACTTGTAAGGTGTTTTAGTAGTCTCCAAAAAGGTTGCTCCTCTCCAAGGAGATACATGCACTCATACAGTTGTCAAGTGCAGGATTCAAACCCCTACTTAACTACTTTATGATACTAGAGGAGTACGCATTTACATGATGCACTATACACATTATTGGGAGTTCTCCTTTCCACAGCTATATTTGTAGGATGGTGACATCATCAGACTAGACAAAGTGGGTGACATTAGGTGGGCTACATAGAAGGACTTTCTAAACACTTTGGCCATGTGATCATCAAAGGAGAGTTTACTATCTACCTGGGTCCCTAGGGCCATAATTACTTTCTCCATACATACTGGATTACCACCTATGTGGTAATTTGTGTCCACTTTGTTTTATTCAAAGGGGATGACTATGCATTCGTTGGCATTCTGCTTGAGGGCATTGTTTTGACATCAGGTATCTGTCTCTGTAAGACCCTTCTGGAGGATGTCTGTATCAGCCATAGAGTTGATTATGGACCACAGTTAGCAGTCATCTGCAAACTTGTTCAGCCATAGTCCTCCCGTGCTTGCCTGTACCTCTGAGCAGTATCTACTGAACAGGTGGGGTCCCAGGACCAAGACCTGTGGGATGCCATTTGTGACTGGTTTAGAATAGGACATGGCACCCGCAACTCTGAACATGTGTGTTTGATCTGTGAGCCAGTTGGCCACCCATCCTGTGACATAGGTTCATATTAGGCTATCTGCCCTAGGGCATTTATAAGCCTAGCCAGAGTGTGTTTGGCTTTCGCCACCCATTTTAAATTAAATTTGCTATGCCCTTTTTCGAGGTTAGTATACTGTGCCTCTGTCTAACAGTGACACAGAATTGATACCCGGGGTAAACCTACGATCTCCCATCCACTCATCAAGATTCCTCTTGAAGAGAGTCAATGAGGGACTCTGCCTAACCTGGACTGGGATTTTATTCCAGAGTGAAGGGAGCCTCTGGGTTATGAATCTGTCCCTCCAGCATGTCCTATTTATTTCAGTGCTGAGGTTCAAGTCTCGAGCGTAGCTCGATGGGATTTGGATTTTCTGAGGTGCAGCATGTCCATTAATTCCGGGTTGGACATGGCTTTATACGTCAGGCACAGATCACCTCTGAGCAGGAGGTATGCCACTGAGTAGAGCTGGAGTTTCTTTAACCGGGCAGCATATGGCATCTGTTTGAGCCCTTTGATCCTCTTGGTGAGGTACTTTTGGGTTCTTTCCAGTTGCTGCAGGTGTCTGGTAAGGTACATCCCAAAAGGGACATTGTAGCTGTTAATGTTCAAGCTGGTAAGCTTGTCCATGATGCCAGAGTGGGGAATGGTGTTGAAAGGCCTTAATGAGGTCCAGGTTTGCTGTGTGGACTACTTTCACCTCCATCTATGTCCTTGGTAACTGTTTCAAAGAAGTCAACTAGATTTAGGAGGCAGGATCTTCCTTTAACAAAGCCAAGTTGGGTAGAGTCCAGTGTCTGGAGGTTCCCAATGTCTCTGTTTATGGGTTCCATGATAATTTGCTCCATAGCTTTGCAGACCAGGCTTAGTAGGCCTATAGGGCAATAGTTTCCAGGTTCTCTTGTGGCACCCCCTTTGTGGAGCTGGATGACTGTTGCTGTATGCCATTCTTTGGGTACATAGCCTGTGGTAAGATTGAGTCTGGACAGTGAATGTAGGTGAGGGTGTAGTTCCTTTTGGGGCTGGTGTAAGATGCAGCCTGGGACACCATCCAGTCCCATTGATGCTGTGTTCTTAGCTTTGGAGAGGGCTGTTTTTACCTGCATATCCATGAAGTCTGGGGCTCTGCATTCTTCTGGGATGGACACAGGCCCTTTTGGGGATGATGGGGGGGAGTTTGCACTGAACTTGTCTGCCAGGATGTGGGCAATGACAGTTGGTTCAGTGTATTTTTTACCATTTAGCAGTAGATGACAGCATATTTGAGAGTTGCCACCTAAATGTTTGGTATAGCTAACAAAGGCTTTGTGGTTGTTATTCTTACATTCCTTGGCAGTTTGTCTTTAGAAACTGGCCTTGGATTATTTTATGAGTGATCATTGTTTCTTCCTAATAATGATCAGTGATGCCTTTCCTTTTGTGAAGTTTGCTCTATCATGTGTTCATTACCTCCTTCTGTTGTATAGCTTATTTATGGGCAATGACCACCAGATTGGTTTCTTATGTTTGGAGGAGTGCATCTTGGTTTTATTTGGGATGTCTTGATCCATGCATCCCTATAGATACTCATATAATGCACTTGTAAATGATTCGGCAGATTGTGTAGCATTATCCTATAGCAAGGGGGCTTTGGAACTTTCCACTTTGGTCTTGAGAAGTGTGCAGTTTGCTTTTGAAAATGTCTTCACAGTGGTTTCCTTGACTGGGGGGGGGGGGGGGTGGGATGTGGATGTCCACTGTGATTACTTTATGATTTGATATTACCAGCAAGGGGTTTATCTCTGTTGCAGAACACTGGTACCCCATGTTGGTGATGCTCCAGTCCAGTACGTTGTCACCTCTAGTAGCCATTGTGGCCAGCTGTTTCAGGGTGTTTGAGTGTTTACACTCTAGGAAGCATTGGGCAACAAACATTGTACATCAGTAATTATCTCGGTCAATGTTTGGGTAGTTGTAATCCCCTCATATAATGCTGTTTGGTAGGACCTTTATATTTTACACTGTTCTCAGGAATACTGAGTGAGGTTCCTGAGACATGGTAGGTGATCTGTAGCAGCCTACAATGTGATAAGCAGCTTTGCCCAATGTGACTTGCACTTGCATGGTCTCCAAGGCCTCATGCTGTGCCACTGACCTGGAGGTGTGTGTATCCATAAGGTAAATGGATACACTCCTTCCTTCTGTATTTCACTCTGGGTTTTGTGTCGGAGGATCAGAGGGATTGTGAGTGTTTTACGTGGGGCATGTCCAACAGCCCTGTGTTTGACATAGCTTTGTATGTTATGCAGAGATCACCTCTGAGTAGGCAATATACAAGACAGTACAGCTGGAGCATTTACAGACGGTCTGTATATGGCATGTATGTCAGGCCACCAATGCTCCTTGTGAGGTATTTCTGGAGGCTTTCCAGTTGTTGTAGATGTCTTGTGAGGTACATAGCAGAAGGGGCGTTCATGGTCACCCTCTTACACACATCTGTGCACATCCATCTTTGCCTTATTATACTGTGTTCCTCCTACAGATATATATATATATATATATATATATATATATATATATATATATATATATATATATATATATATAGGTAGGTAATAGGCTATCTGCCTGAAGGCATATATTAGTATGGCCAGAGTGTGCAGCTATCTCCACCCATGGTGTTAGTTCCCTAGGCCTCTGTGTAGTAGAGCTGATGAAGTGCTGCCTGGTGTGACATTTCAGTTTCACATACACTCATCAAGGCTCCTCTGGAAGAGTGTCAGTGAGGGACTCGGCCTACTGTTGGTTGGGAGCCTGTTCCAAAGCAAGGGACATCTGTGAGGTAGTACTGTATCCCTCCAACATGTTCTATTTAATGTTATGATGATGATATCCCTAGAGCATGTGGTACAGTGAGCTTGGGTTTACTACATATAGCGCATGTACATCAGTTCTGCATTGGACATGGACCTGTCTGCTGGGCAGAGATCTCATGAGTAGACAGTATGCAACAGAGTACAGATTGAGTTAAATTCAGTCATGTCACATAGGGCAACTGTCTGAGGCCAGTAATCCTCTTGTTGAGGTACTTCAGTGCTCTTTCCAGCTGCTGAAGGTGCCTAGTCAGATGCATTGCAACTCTGATGTGGTACTCTCATACAGGTCTGATGACTGATGGGCACAGGGAACCTCCTTTGACCTACATGCAAAGACTTTTGTGGTTTGTGGGAACACATAGCATGTATTTCTAACCACTTTGTGAATGTGTTTCTGGAAGTGGAGATGACTATCCACATGTGTCCATATCAACTCCATATTTATGGTGTTGGCACCTATGTGGTATTTGTATGACTGTAGCTCGGGGCCATAATCCTGTCACCACATCTGTCTGACTGTGAACCTTTATAAGGATGTCTCTGTTGTCCCAAACATCGGGTATGACAACATTTGCGCAGTCAGCCATAACCTTTGCTAAACATAGCCCTCGTGTGTTTGACTGTATATCTGAAGAGCATACACCAGACAGGTGGGGTCTCATGACTGAGCCATAGGGGACAGCAGTTGTTACCAGCTTGAACAGGTGACCACATTTCTTACCTTGTGGGATCTGTCTGTGCCCCATTTGGCAATCCATCAGATGACATACATATTTATGCACGGGTTGTTGATATTGTGGATATGACATGTGTCTGGGATGTTTGCAACGGGCTTTACAAGGTCTATGTTGGACATGTGTAGCTCATTTCATTGCTGTATGTCCTGGGTGACTGCTTTGAAAACAGTGTAGCAGGTTTGGGAACCATGATCTGTCCCTGAACAAACTAATATGGCTAGGGTTAGGTGTTTGTAGGCTCCCAATACCTCTGTTTATGAGGTCCATCATGATGGACACCATGGCTTTGCAGATAAGGCTTAATAGGCTTATAAGACAATAGTTTCCATGGTCTGTTGTGCACGAACACTTGTGGAGTGTGCCAGACATTGCTGTAACCCACTCAACAGTTTCATATCCTGTACAGAGGGTGAGGCTCAACAGACTGTTCAGGTGCAGGGTCTATTTGTTCTGGAGTTCACTTATGACACAGCTAGGGAAACAATGTAATCCCATAGATGCCGTGTTTTCAGGTTTGGAAGGAGCTGTTTACCCATTCTATATGTGATATCTGTGCTTTCACAGTCTCCAGGTATGATGATGGGGCCTTTTGTCAGTGAGAGGGGTTATGTATGTATGAGCCTGTCTGACAGGATGTTGGCAATGTCAGTCATTTACAGTTTGCACTGACTCAGGACATATATGAGTGTACATTGCTATTTATGACACAGAGGAAGGAAGCATCATGGTTCTCTATGGACTCCTTCACAGATTATTTTGTCAGAACATGGATTGGATAATGTTTGGAGTGCACATTGTTTATTGACGATACTGATTGCAGGTTTATTTGTCTTCTTTGCTTTTTCACTTTCTGTGAACAACTTAAGTACTTGTGGTACATAGTTTGATTATGACAGGGTTCCATTATATTATATGTGTCTGTTTTCATATAACTGTGTGCACAAGGCAGGATTGGTGAATAGTGACAGGTTCCTGGGGTAAAACATGCAACTGCCAGGTATGTGTGGCCCACTGCTGTACTCAAACATGGCCTAAGTATGTGAGCATGCCCAGTATGACCTTTCAGTATGTTGCTGACTGACATCCACTACATTTGTTGAAGTGTGTGAGCATGACCGGTATAGACATTTATACTATATGTGTGTGGAAAATCAAGTTGTATTTTTACTGCAGGGCTCACCTTTGTGTCATAAATCAACAGGGATCATGCTGTGCCTGCATGCCTTCCCTGAGAAACTTTGCATAGACTTATCAACATTTCTACATACAGGGGGGACAGCTATTCTTTGTACATTTCTACCTGGGGGCACACCTGATTGTTACTGTGGGTGTACATAGGATGGGGGGTTCACCTGACACTTATACACATTTGCTAGGCCTGCACTGCTATGTAAGGTACACCATTTCAGTCTGTACTGTTGCCTATCGTACTGGCTTGAGGCATACTACTGTACTACAGATCTTAGCGTCCAATGTCACGTATATTAGATTACGACTTCATAGCCTACCCAGCCCACATCACACCACCTGGCCTGCTGTTCTCTGTCTGCATAGGCCTGTGGGGGAGGTTACCCATATGCCTCTTTAGGGGCATGATACAGCATTTCTTTGTGTTTGCATTAGTGTACAATTGTCCTGCTGTGTCTGTGCCAGTGAAATGCTGTCACAGCTTAGTGGTTCAGTACTGTGACTATAGTGCACAGTATCCTGGGTTTGAGCCCTGTCACTGCTTTTTATTTTCATGCTGGGCAGACCAGACTGCTTAGGGAACAGTAAAGCAAATATAAGCATGTTTACCTGACTTTGCTCAACTTTGCCCGACCTTGCCCAACATTGCTCAACGTTGCCCGACGTTGCGCTAGTTAACGCGGGCAATTTTGTTTACATGTACTAAATAGTGGTAAAAGCTGCTTAGCACTGCTTTATATTGCTTAAAACATGGCACTCATGCCTCAGGTGGTGCTGCAGGGCTGCCTATGTCGGATGCACATAGTACACTCCCTATACATGTTTGAAAACAGGTAGTGTCAAGTTAGGCATCCCTTTTATTTTATGTGTGAGTCAGAGAGAGGTATCGTTTCCAGGGTTCCTACTGAGCCAGTGTATGTGCTATGCATTGCCTCTTTGCCAAGGCCAAGGCATACTGGGCATGCCTCCTTCTGGGGCAGGCTCAGGTTGTTCCTCCTCCGAGTCACGCTCTGCCTGTGATGGCCTTGGCAATGGTGGGGGGCTGTTTGGCCCTGCCCCATGCTGTTCCTGCTGCAGCTGTTTTCGCAGGATCATATTGTGTAGCATGGCACATACCATGACAATGTGGATACATGTAGTTGGTGAGTACTGCAAGGCTCCACCAAATGTGTCCAGGCACTGGAACCGTGACTTGAGCATCCCAAACACACGTTCGATTACATTTCGTGTTTGTGCATGTGCCTCATTATGGAGTTCTTGTTCGGGTGTGTGTGCATTTCTGATGGGTGTCATCAGCCACGGCTCCAGTGCGTAGCCAGCATCCCCCACTAGGTGACCATCAGGGATGTCCCCATTGGCAAATCTCTGGTACAGCTGCGTCAGATGCCAGATATGGGAATTGTGGTAGCTTCCAGGGCAGCCAGCACACACATTCAGTATTATGCCCTGGGCATCGCACACAACCTGGCAGTTGATGAAGGGGAAGCCCTTGTGGTTGATGTAGGCCCTACCCCGCTCAATGGCTGGTGCTTTGATGTGTATGTGCGTGCCGTCTATTGCACCCACTACCTCAGGGTATTCCACTATTTGCTGGAAAAGACGCATATTGCTGGCCAATGCCTCACAGGAATTGGGGAAATATACATGATCACCGACATGTGCTGACATGGCATTCAGGAACTGGTGCAGTACCCTGGATGCTGATGCCTGTGAAATCCCCATCATATCACCAGTTGGTCTTTGGAAGGTACCTGTTGCTAGTATTCTTAGGCCAGCACATACCTTGGTTTCCACTGGGATGGGTTCCCCTCTGTTGGTTCTGTGTGTGAGGCATGGCTTGCACAGCTCAACAATTTGCTGCAGGAGGTCTCTGTCCACTCTATAGCGCTCCAGTATCTCCAGCTCATGTACCCTGGGTCTGTACACTCTTCTCCATCTCCTCACTGTGGGTTGCTCAGCAGCATTTGCAATGGCACCACCATCAGCATCTTGCACATGTTGGCTTATGATAGCAATGGCAGCCCCTAACATTTTTTTGTCTGAGTTAAGCTTTTTAAGTTTTCGCTCTTTGTATACTGCAGTATTGCAGCATTCTTGAGAAAAACATGGGGGAATGTTGTTTGCAGAGTTTTAAGTGCTGGGCTGGGCTGGGCTAGTGTACTGCCTGTGTAATTGGCTGATTCTGATTTATTTCACCTGGCAGCTCTGCTAGTTCTCTTTAGTTAACTTCCTACTACTTCTTTTCCTTCCTTTTCCCTTTCTGTTTCCACAAGGGGCAGTGCCCCGCAAACAAGCGCAAACACACGCATACAAGTGCACACGCACACACACATGCTTACACAGGCTTAGACGGGTGCACACGTGCACACACAGGCTTACACAGGCTTAGACGAGTGCACACGTGTGCACACAGGCTTACAGGTGCGCACACGCGTGCACACGGTGTAAGCACGTTTGCAAGAAATTTCAGATATATCCACGGCATACACCTTCGATTTCTGGGTTTCAGCTAGGACAACTGTAGACACGCCTCTTGCAATCCTGAGCAACTCATGGCAAACACAAGCCACTCTGCTCCAATAAGCTTACAGTCTTTCAGACATACCCCCTCATGATGTCACCTATCTTCTACTCTACTACTCCCCTACTCCTACACTTACACTCTAGGGACATCGCTCACATACCAGGGAAAATTGGGATTCACTATCCTTATCCTCATTTGCATAGGATTGCCTACTAATGCTTGGTTACATCTCTCAAACTAAGTTTCTCCCCTTAGCAACCACTACTCAGTAGCCATGTTGTCTTCAGCCTGCCATTCACCTGTATGGCAGAATAATCTTTTTATTAAACATGCCTAGTTTTGGCTACTTTTTAATTATTTTCTGTTTTTTAAAGCACCGCACATTTGCACGATGCTGCGCGCTATGCTTAAACATCAGAGATCGGGGAAAAAAAATAAAAATTAATTTTTATTAATTTTCAACCTATAAAAATGCCAATGGCCTTATATTGGCATGCTTCCTCAACTGGATGCATCCTTTATTTGGAGCGGTCATAGCTCCATTTAGCTATTTGCAGAACGGTACTCCGCTACCAATGGAGTACATTTCTGCAAATAACACTGCTCTTCCATGGACAGGTTAGTGGTTCCTGGATTGCAAATTTACCTCATTTGCATACATTTCAGCAGCAAATGAGGTAATTTGCATACCATAACACTGTCCGTGCAAGAGTAGTTTTAGGAGCTCTCATGCACACCCCTGCCGGCTATTGCTGAATCGCTCGGCAGACATATTGCCTGTCTGACGTCTTACACTACTCTTAGACTCCGTGCAAGCCTTCGTGAATCCGGCCCAATGTCTTACATGGCAATGGAAATCCTCCTGTTTTCAGACAGAGTCAGTATGTTGTTGACTATGGAAGGAAATGCTAGGGTTGGAAATCAATTTTTACATGGAAGTAGCTGCCCCCCCCCCCCCCCCACACACACACACACACGCATTTACTAACTTCATTACCTTTTGGAGAATTTCTACAACTTAATAAACTTTGTAATGTTGATTCAGATTTTGTATTTCAGGCAGGTTGCACTGCAAATATGTTTATACAAAGGGGATATAATTATACTGTTGTTCGCAATGCCCTGCATAGAGTAATTTGAGAATGCAGTAGTGGGATACGTATTAAAGAAAAGGCATCTAGTGATGATTTATACATAGGGAAAAGGTCAAAACTTCCATATCTATATATCAGGTCAATAGAAGAAGTGAGACAAGTGACATTAGGAAGAAAATGTATTTTGTCTCTGAATATATTGTTATGAGTGATGAAATTGTAAAACTGATATTTTATTACTGGCCTATGCTGTTTAAGGATAATTTTCTAGTGAAGACTTTACAGAAAAAAACACTAATTTGTTTTAAAAGCGATCAGAGTATTTCTGACTTATTAGTACGTAGTAAATTTGTAATCCCAGATGTGAGATGTACTGAAGGGGTGGTAACTGTGAAAGGTACTTTTGCATGTGGCAAATGTTCAATTTGTCCATATATAATTAATTGTTTTTCTTATATTAATTGGGTTCCATTCTGCCCTAATTCTGTTTTTTCTTGTTGTAGTGTGGGGGGTCATATATATTTTGAAGTGCCCCTGTGACAAATATTATATTGGACAGACTCAAAGGATGTTTAATACCAGGTTCCAAGAACATATTAGGGACATCAAGAATGGTAACTGTGACAACCCCTTAGCTGTAAACTTTAGAAAATACCACTCTGGGAATTATTCATTATTGAAAGGATATATTTTAGAACAAATGAATGTAGGTTTTGGTGGGGTTCTATGTATTAAAGAAACATTGCTGCATAAGGAAGCTGTTTTTATGCTTAAATATAACACTTTATCCCCACAGGGACTTAATACGGATTTTAATTGAAAGTATTTTATTAATTGATTGCTGTTAGGGTTATGTTGATTGTTTAATTGGTTTATTGTTTTATGTATTTAAAGGATGTATTCTTGTCCATTACTTCAGTCCTTGAAGGCTTGTAGCCGAGGCGCTAGAGTGAAATAAATTTTCTTATTTGAGGTTTATTCTGTGACATGTCATTCCTCATTGTTGCTGTTTGGAGTTTGTGGTCTAAACGTTTTATAGCCAGGACAATGAACTATCTACTATACTAGTCTACCCTTAAGGTTGCACAACACGTTTAAGCATCAACACAATGGGAAATGACAAAGGGTACTATTCCGTTTGGTTGCTTTCAGTTTTAGATGTTAGTCTAATTTAATCTAGTTTAGTTTGACCATATTGAGTGATCTGATCAGTTTAGCTTTATGTATTATGTTTAAGCAGGATTTATCTAGGTAGGAAAATTTCTGAATATGATATCAAAATTAGAAGTCAACAGCATTATTGTTTTTTAACCTCTTCCATGACTACCTTAATATGGTCTGGATTCCAAAACAATTTACTCTTAGGGCAAGGTGTTACTCCTAAGCTTATCATAGCTTCCAGACATATGTGTTTTGTAAAAAATGTAGAAACTGAATACAATAAAAATGAGCAAATATTGGTTCTTCACCATAAATGATGGACTTATTAAAATGATTCAGACAGATGGTAAGTGCTTCATATAAACTTTGTCAGACCTTTTTTCCAAGGAGCAAGTCTAAAAGTTTGTATTTACACCATCTTTCCATTTGAGGTAGAAATGAAAATGGAAAACTTCTCAAATGAAGAAATAAATGCAAAGAGATTTGCTCTACTAATTTTACATGTGAAAGACCATTTAGGAATCACTCATGGATTCAACGCAATTAGTTGCTACAAACTCTTCAACAGAAGACCACAGTAGCTGGTCAATAAAACAAAGTAAATCAGGTTAACAGCCAGTCAGGAGGTAGCCACTGGGATACTCGGCTGTATGGTGATGTAGCTAATAAGAAACTTAAATTTGTGTCTGAACTTGCTGGGACTAAAATCTTGCAGCAAACAACAATAAGAAACCTATAAAAAATGCAGCAAAAAAACAGATCAGTGGTAGTCAGCTAATTAACACTGGGGATTAAATCTCTTTCTATCTATCTAACTTATCTTGCTGAGCTCCATTTGTGCCTGACAAAGAGTACTTCTTAAACAATCTGAATTACAGAGCTACATAAGTATATTTTTCACACTTTATTTAATCAGAGTTTCTTATCTGCACTGGTTGTATTTATTTGCTTATCAGTACTGCATTGTTTTTTATTTATTTGTGTAACAGCTCTGCACTAGTTTACTGCACTTTCATTTATTTGTTTGACTGAATTATTTACTTTTCTGTGTCTCCATTTATATAATTGCTTATCTGTGGTTGAATTCTTTGTATAGTTTGCGGCTGCTCGACCCTACTGGGAGTTTGTGATGTACTCAGTCCAGAGAGGTAAAACTGGCCAAACAGCTTCTGTTATCTCTTTGTCTCAGGGTGTGACTTTGGAAGGGTCTTTAATGTTGTTGTGTTTATTTTTTTATTTTTATTATTTATTTTTTTTTTATTTAACATTTGTTGACCGGGAATGTTGGACTAGGTTCCACAGAGCCTGTTTTCAGCGGAGGCCCAGGGAGAAATTCTCCAGATGCATGTCTTTGGAATGTGGGAGGAAACCGGAGTACCCGGAGGAAACCCACGCAAACACAGCGAGAACATGCAAACTCCACACAGAAGGCACCCCAGCCAAGAATCGAACCGGAGAACCTCTTGCTGTGAGGCGATAACGTTAACCACTGCACTACTGTGCCGCCCATTTCGGCTTTTCCCGGTTAGGGGTCGCCACAGTGGAACTCCCGTCCGCTAATGACTGGTAGTTGATTTTTACGTATCGAGTTACCAGCCCTGACGCACAACCTTCAACGAAGGTACGCCCATTCACGCATGTCTCCACGCAGAAGACACTCTAGCTGAGAATCGAACCGGACAGCGTCTTACTGTGAGGCGACAATCTTTAATCTGCTGGTATAAAAATATTACATTTGAGTTGAATCCCTGCTTACCTTGCTGAGCTCCATTTGTGTCTGACGGAGAGTACTTCATAAGTATATTTTCCACTCTTTATTTAATCACTGTTTCTTATCAGCACTACACTGGTTGTATTTATTTGCTTATCAGTACTGCATTGTTTTTTATTTATTTGTGTAACAGCTCTGCACTAGTTTACTGCACTTTCATTTATTTGTTTGACTGAATTATTTACTTTTCTGTGTCTCCATTTATATAATTGCTTATCTGTGGTTGAATTTTTTGTATAGTTTGTGGCTTTTGCGGTTGCCCGACCCTACTGGGAGTTTGTGGTGTACTCAGTCCAGAGAGGTAAAACTGGCCAAACAGCTTCTGTTATCTCTTTGTCTCAGGGTGAGACTTTGGAAGGGTCTTTAATGTTGTTGTGTCTTTCGGCTTTTCCCGGTTGAGGGTCGCCACAGCGGAACTCCCGTCTGCTAATGATTGGTAGTTGATTTTTACGTGCTGAGTTACCAGCCCTGATGCACAACCTTCAATGAAGGTACCCCCATTCACGCATGTCTCCACGCAGAAGATACTCTAGCTGAGAATCGAACCGGACATCGTCTTACTGTGAGGCGACAATCTTTAATCTGCTGGTATAAAAATATTACATTTGAGTTGAATCCCTGCTTACCTTGCTGAGCTCCATTTGTGTCTGACGGAGAGTACTTCATAAGTATATTTTTCACTCTTTATTTAATCACTGTTTCTTATCAGCACTACACTGGTTGTATTTATTTGCTTATCAGTACTGCATTGTTTTTTTATTTATTTGTGTAACAGTTCTGCACTAGTTTACTGCACTGTTTTATTTATTTGTTTGACTGAACTATTTACTTTTCTGTGTCTCCATTTATATAATTGCTGATCTGTGGTTAAATTTTTGTATAGTTTTTGGCTTTTGCTGTTGCCCGCCCCTACTGTAAATTGCTAAGGGACACTCCTCCCAGTCCCATCTCATTAGCTCATTCTGCCTAATACAGAGATCATTTGGGAAGGTCAAACCCCTTAGTTCCTTAACCTTGAATTTTCTTCTGTTCCTCCTCTCTCCCTTTCCACTTTACTAACAAAAAAAAAGAAAAAAAAAGAAAAAAACACTTTATTCAGCTTCTTTTACTGTATTTGTGTTTCCTCCTCCTGCTCCATTACTTCATCTTGCTTTTTCTGCTACTTGCTGCGGCTTGTTCTCTAAAATGCTCAATTGCATCTTTTCTGTTGCATTTGTTACTGCTTGTTTATAGCCTATTTAAATTGTAAGTGTTATTCTAAGCCTCTTAGTTTTGGTTTAAGCACTTGGGGTTTAGGCTAACCCCTTATCTCTCCCTGGCATTCTCTCTCAGATTCTGAAAAATATGGATGGACAATTTCCTACAGTTTCTCCTGCCAGTCTGGTTGATATGGGCATCCTGAGACAGTGTAGCAACTGCCTTATGTACACAGACAACCACCTACTACTACCGCATAGGAACACAATTTGTGAGAGATGCAATTACATTAGGAACCTAGAGTCCAAGCTCTCTCACTCACAAGCCAGTATATCTGGCACTGAGAAGGTTGTCAACACAATCACTACACCTCAAATACCACCCACACCTACACAACACACACCCACATATGTGGAGGTCCTCAACAAAAACATACCCAAACAAAGGAGACCTCTGAGGCAAAACCACACGCGATCTCCACAGCCCTCCACACTACATACCATGCATAGTTCACACACCTGTATCTTACAACCACTTAACCATAAATCCAACATATTAGTCATAAGTGACTCCATTGTGAAACACACAGATGTGCCTCTCATCAGGCTGGATAAGGAGAAAGTCATGGTTAGTTGTCTGTCAGGGGCCAGAATCCGCCATATCACAAATGCACTCAAGTCTCTCAACAACAGGTACTGTTATGACTTTGTCATAATCCATGTTGGTGTGAATGACTTATCTCCCTGGACTATATGAAGAGAGACGTGATTGAACTCGCTGAATATGTGTCCCAGGCAGGTATGTCCCTAGCCTTAAGCAGCATTCTACCGTCTCCCAGAATGATGCCTGAATGCAAACAGAAAATTATTGACTTCAACAATTGGCTTAGTCATTCCAGGGGGATCCAGTACCTGACAGCCTGAGAAGATAAGATCAACAAACCACAATGCCTTGCCAGAGATGGCCTGCATCTATGTCATCTGGACTTCAGAATTCCGTCAAAGGGTCTTGCCTCCCCTATAGTGCCTTTTTTTAGGAAAAGTGATGAGCTTAAAACTACCAACATAAAACTTTCAACAAAACAAAAATTAAAGGTCATGCTGCTAAACGCTAGGAGTCTAAACATGATACTGCACTCATTGCAAGCATTCCTAACCCTGGAAAATACTGACATCTGTGCAGTCACAGAAACCTGGTTCAAAGCTGTGGAGATCACCTCAGTCTTACCTGGTTACTCATCCTATCATACATTCAGACCCCAAACTGTGGGTAGTAAAGCCAAAGGAGGTGGAGTTTCAATATATATTAAAGACATACACACCTCCAGGCTGGTCCAACAGTATGATGCACACGAGACACTCCAGGTGCAGTTAACTATTGACAAGACCCCTACACAAATCATAGCTAGCTACTGGCCCCCAAATCTGACCCAAGATGCCCAAACTGCATATCTAGACCTCTTTGAATCTATCAAGATTCAGCCCTTTACCCTGATCCTGTGTGACTTTAACTACCCAAACATAGACTGGAAGAACTACTCTTTCCAGAACACAAATCCCCAGAGATTCCTCGATTTTGTCAATGCAAATGCTTTGGATCAGCTAGTCGATACCCCCATAAGGGGTGATAATATCTTGGACTTGTATTAACCAACATGAGTAATGACTGCAGCATCACTGCAGTATCATCCTCCCTTGTAAGATCCAACCATAAAGCAGTCATGTTCAAGGTCACCATCTCCCCAGACCCTCCTCTAGCTAGGGTCAATCAAAAAAACTTCTCCAAAGATGATTACAGCCTCCTGAGGGATGGTATAAACAGGTTAACAGCCCCCTCCCCCTCTCTAGGAACTGGCACCAGTATCCAAAACTATACCAACCAAATTACTATACGAAAATTTATATAGATGCATGGAATCAGGAATACCTGACAAGACTAAATCATCCTCCGCAAGGAAGAGTAAACCTGTCTGGTGGACATCTGCAATAAATAAACTCTATAACAAAAGAAAAAATTGCTATCCAGGACCAAGAAGGAGCAGGTGTCCAATTGGAAGCAATTTCTCCTTAGCCCAAACAAGCAAATAAACGCATGAGTGAAATCCTCCAAAGCAAACTTCGACTCCAAATTGGCCACATCTACTAGAGACAATCATAAGGCCTTCTTCACATATGTCCGTATTCTCAAAGGTAGCACCCATATCCGTTCAGAACTGGTGGTCAAGTAATTTATGGAACTAAAATATTAATGGCAGCTTTTGCTGAGGATCTTAGCATTTATTGTGCATCTCCATTATCAGATACTGAAAAATTATTGAAGGCTATTAATGAGTTCTCAAAAGTGTCTAATTATAAAATTAACTTGAAAAAAAACAATATCTTCCCTTTAAAGACACCTAAACCCTTTTCGTTATTGTCCTTAGTGGGACAGGTATTTAAAGAAAATATTAAATATCTAGGTATTGAGTTCTCTACTGATAATAAAGACTTTTATAATAATAATATTAAAGCAATCTGGGAACAAATAATTTCTGATTTTGGGAGATGGAAAAATTTACGACTGCCAATATTAGCAAAAGTTTCAATTATCAAAATGAACATATTACCGCGATTACTGTATATTTTTAGGTCAGCCAATTTATTACTTTCGAAGTCGTTTTTTAAACGGATTCATAAAGAATTGGCTAAATTAATTTGGGAACCAAAGAAAACCAGGATATCTTATGATAAATTAATGACCCCAAAAAATAGAGGAGGACTGGAATTATCTAATTTTGAAATGTATTATTTAATTGTAAATTCTAATAGAATTTTAAGAATTGCCAATTATGATATAAATAATACTAAGTGGACACCACCTTGGGTAGTTCTGAATTATAAATATATTCTAAAGTTAAATATCAATCATAAAGCAATACTTTTTTTAGGTAAGGATACATTGAAATTCTATGGGATTATTGAACACATCAAAATGAACATACTCTCTTTACATAATTTATTTCATTTATTAGATGTGGTTCAACATATGATGGTTTTTCAACCCTTTCATAAGAATCCTAATTTAAAATTGAATAATCAACTAATTGATCTCAACAAGTTTCCATTGATAGTTAATCTAACTTTGATTGATATATATAAACATCTTGACAGTTCGGCCAACCAAATAAGACAAGAACTTAACTTACCTAAAAATTATCTGGTTATTCTGAGACAAATTACAGAACTCACTATAAGCTATTTTAAAAGTTTTAAACCGGAAGAAGAGGCTATTAATAGATGCTCTTTGTTGTGGCAAGCTCTCCAACAGGATCTTAAATATATCACGACAGCAAATCAATTAATTAAAGAATTTCAATTTCATGATAAAATTTTGTTATCAAACTACTAGGAAGAGAAAATCTTACTGACAGATAGAAGTAATATGTCAAAAGCAATTGACTTGACCATCAAATCTACTTCTCTTCAAAAATTAATATATACCCAGTTGATGATTTGGAACAATGCATATTATACACGTCTTACCCTGCATAAATTTAATCCCAAAAATTCACCAACTTGTCCATACTGTAAGAATCAACCAGCTGATCTTCTTCATATGTTCTGGAGTTGTAAATGTATTTTCAAACTTTGGAATTCCCTTAAGATCCAACTTCAAAAGGTGGGTTACCAGAGTACAACGTTATCATGGAAATTTATGATTCTGCATATTCCCCCGAGAGAGATCCCTAAATCACAAATTATTATATATATTAATATTTTTCTATTAATGAAGCTTTATATAGCTTCAAATTGGTTAGACCCATCTAAAACTTCATGGCAGAACTTTAGAGTTCTAGCAACAAAACATATACTGGCTCATAAATTACTATTAAACCAACAAAATAAAAATGTTAATAATCCAAAAATTTGGGAACAGATTTTTAATATTATACTAGCATAGTATTTTCAACTTGGAAATATTAATAATTATTTACATGTGTGGAGAGAATTTAGTAATCAACTGTCTATTACTTGCATTTATTCTTATGCTTTTTTATATTTAACTGTATTACATGGAAGCATTCTTGTAAATATTGTATATAGAGTGTGGTTATTAGTGATATTAGTTAATGCTTGATTTGTGAATATATGTTATTTTTGTTCTTATTTGTGTTTGAAAATAATATAACAATAAAGATTTATTATGGAAAAAAAAAGAACTGGTGGTCAAGGACACCACATATACAAATGCCGTAGATATAGCAAACTTGCTGGCTGATAGATTTCTCCAATGGGTTTGCCCGGTTAACAAATGACTACAGTTCTTACAAAATGACACATAATACAATACAATACAATACAATATATGGCAAAAAAGCAAATGTTAACTATTACATACAAGATATATAACTTAGTATATAAAGAAGGAAAAAAAAGAAGGAACCCCCCCCCCCACCCCCCTCAACAGATAGGTCCTGGAAGTCATTATAGTCAGAAAGTTACATTTCAGTTTTACTGTTGCACTGATAAGCTACTGGGTCTTCAGATAAAAAACCCAGAAGTTTAGATTTTGCAAGAAGACCAAAAAGGCACTACATATTGAGGACAAATGAATCCAGTTGTAGCAACATTTAGCCAGGAGAAGAGAGGCAGAAGCATAGTTTGGAAACAAAGAGGTGAGTCCTAAGGTTTACTTTGAAGTATTTTGGATTTATGATTTGTCTTAGGCCTTGTGGGAGAGTACTTCATCATTTGGATACATATGAGGAATACTTTGCTTCACCATGTTTCTTGTTTGGTCTACTGACCTGGGCAAAATATGTGTTCCTAGACCTTATAGATCTTGATAGGGGTAACATAGCATTACTGTGTTCAGTGCTTGCAATTTGTCTGTGTGATGAAGTATACTTTGGACCAGTTTAAGTTGAGTAAATTTTTGATAGTTGGAGAATTCCAACATGTTTACTTGAAATGTATGACTAAGTACTGCAAAAGTGCATTTAAATGAGACGTGTATGTAAGCAATGAAGATGAGGACCACTAAAAATAAACAAAAAACATGCAGAATAACAATCCAGGTGAATGGTTCAGTAAGGTGACCCGGCCATAACTTAAAGTCGTATTTATCTAGGCAGACAGAAGGTCTGGCAGCTTTTTAAAAGTGGAACCAAACAAAAAAAAACATGCTATCATAAGCATATGCATATAGGCAGAAGGAGGAGTGGTTGTAATCCTAAATTATGTGAACTGGCTTTCAGCTGAGACTCCCATTGGCTATCTGCTGACTGGCTGTTTAAGTTTTCTACATGTTCCATTATTGTATTGAAAATATAGACATCAGGAACAGAGATTGGTAGTACTGTAAGGTGATAAGCCTTATTCTGCAGATGCTTGATGTTAGTGGGAGGAAGTCCCAACTAGAGCTGCTTGGTGTTAGTGGGAGGGAGTCCCAATTAGAGCTGCTTGGTGTTAGTGGGAGGAAGTCCCAACTAGAGCTCTGGTATTCAGAATTTTACATTGTAGTACTTTTCTGACTGGAGCTATGACATTCTGTTTTGCTCTATGAATGAATGGAGTTGTAGTACTGACTACATGTTAACCACTTTGTTTATTAACTAACATAATTCATAAAGGTTGGTCATAGTAAGTGCTTTATGAATTAAGTACATTAACAAAGTTGTAATGATAGCCATGCATGTCTACAACTTCATTTTTTCATTAACTCTTAGTAAATCATTTTCAGTTCATTTATTACATCTACAGTGCAGTTAATACTCCATGAATTCCTTTATCTTCCTGCTTTTGCTATTACCCTCTGCCAAGTGGTCATCTAACCTAGTTAAGTTGTCCCTTCTGTCTTCTCCAGTCAAGCTCTTTGACAGCATTTTTCAAGTCACCTTCCTCACCCCTCCTCATAGCAATATTCTCATTGTAACAAAGTTCTGACAAGCCCACGCATGCCATTTTACATTAAATTCAGGGCAAGTGTTGCATCAGCCTTACTATGGTCATCATGGGTATAATGCTGAACACTACAGACCAGAACTGCAAAACCATATATACTGGACAGCAGAATACAGAGAGCTCAATATGTGAAGAGTAATTTGACTGCTGATGCAATGCAGATATCAAATGTCAAGTTTATTGTGTTATGTTTGTGACCCGAAGAAGGGAAATGGCAAATCTAGAATGTCCTGTACTTGTGACCCAAAGAAATGTAAAGGGGAACTGTAGAATACTTAATGCAGCCTGGGGTAGGCTATAAAAAAGTAAGACTGGCTATATGTTCTGATTATGCATTGCCTCCAGATGACAGCTGCCACATATAAATGAGTAGTATGTTCAATATAGGTCCTCAGATAGACTAAGGCTGATGAGCACATCACTAATAGAGGTGGTCATTTTGCATGAATGCACAGTGCCACAAACATGGCAGTTATACATATCAGGGCATAAAGAATCAACCTAAGGCTGGTCATAGTAAGAGCTTTACAAATTAAATTTATGAATGAATGAAGGTATAATACTGATGACACGTCTACACCTTCATTCATTCATTAACTTCACCCAAAACTGGTGTAGCATTCATGAAAGGAAGGAAAAACTCAGGTCTGCTCTATTAACTGAATCTGTCCTTTAGATAAATTAACCAGGGAAAAAGAATGATTTCTAAGTGTGCGCCTTTGACTACTCATAAAACTCTTAGTATGGATCAAAGATGCACACTTAGAGATTGGTTCTGAACGGACAGTTAAAAATAACACAGATCACTAACTCAATATACATGGTACAGAGGAACCAGGCATGAGTGTCGTCTTTCCTAGTATTTGTATTCTATTTAGAATCATTGGCAAAGAAAATAAGGAGCTCGGAAATTGAAGGATAGAATAGGCCTGGTATTGAAAAAATGTTGGCTTTATTTTCAGATATTATCTTTTACCTGATTAAACCAGAACAGGACATCTCAGTGTTGTGGAACACTCTGAGACAGTTTCAAGTCTTTTTGGGATATAAAATTAATGAAGATAAAACAAAGGCTATAGCTGTAAACTATGTGTCCACTCATGAACTGGTTCAGCAATACCTATATTTATGTCTCATGATAAAATGAAGTATTTAGGAGTATGGATTAAAAACAATTCTGTTATGGCAGCAAAGGAAATGTGGGAAGAGACTAAAGAAAAGATTAATACAAAAACTGAGAAACTGGGAGTGCATGCCTGTGGATACGGATAGCAAGATACAGGCGGTAAAAATATTTTTAGTCCTATTAGTTTTATACACAGGGCAGGCATATTTTTACCAACCAAAGGAGAAATTGTGGATAGTAATTGATAAAGAATTGGATGATTTTATATGGGAGGGGAAGAGGGCAGGGGTCAAGTGGGATAAGTTAAAGTTAATCATCTGATTAGAACAAGGTAGTTTATGATTACTTGATTTGAAGAGATATTTTAGAGCTACACAGTTAAGGTTCAGATACATAACACAAGCATAAAGCTATAATTCAATGTAGAAAGGGATGGTGATGATGCATGGGGGAATTCAAGAAATGAGGAGAGAGTGGAATTTTGGATGCAGATCCTTGAGGAGAATAACAAAAAATATACAGAATATTATATTCATAAATTTGCAGACATTATTCTAAGAGCTAAACCAACACAGGAATGTAGAAAGGAGATTTTGCCAAGAGGGGTGACTGTAATTAGGGATACAGAAATTAGATAACAGGAGGCTGAAATTTCTTGGAGAAAATGGCAAAAGAACCAAAATATTTGGAACAAATAACTAGAAAGGTAAAGGTAATACAGTAGGATGATGATAAGAAGAAGTTTGGACTGCAGGTTAGAGACTGCCATCTCTTCCATGTATTGATATCAGAGTATATGCAAAAAGAAAGGGATAGGGGAGTTCTGTGTGAAAGACCTGTTTTGGTAGAATTTTTAGTTGAATCTAGAATGGAAGTTGCTGTTTAAAAAGAGATAGTTAGTAGGGCATGTAAAATATTGCATGATAACTATAAGAATCAATCAGAGGAGGTTAGAAAATATCAGGAATCTACAAAGACTTAAAAAAATACATAAGGGAACAATGAGAGGGTAAATGTATGGCTTCCACGTATGCAGCAAAGTCCAGGAGATTTAATGTGTTTGTTTGGAAGTGTTTGCGTGGGTATTTGTATACCCCAAGCAGACTTCAAACAATTTTTCTTTAGGTAGATAGCAAATGTTGGCGGCATGATGGAGAAGAAAGGAGTAACTGGGAATATATTTTTGAGAGTGTAATGAGATGGTATATATTTTTAAAAAATCTCTTCAGACTACTCTGTCAGAAATATTGTGGGAGGAAATGGCTATAACTAAGGAAATTATTTTTTGAATTGGAACACAGGATCTGAATTGCCTAGACATAGTAAGACCTTATTAAGTTTAATTCTATTGGCCAAAAAAAAACATTTACTAGAAAATGGAAATCAGAATTTAAACCAACTGTAACTGAAATATTGAATATTGTAAAAGATAAAATAACTGGAAATGACAGCTTTAGAAAATGGAAGGAGGAATTTACATAGAAAAAATGAATTTGTGGGAACAATACATACAAAATAAAGTTCAGAAGGAGGATTGAGGTTTAAGGAAATACAGAAAGTGAGCAATTTATGTAATGTTGGACTGAATAAGTGTTGTTATACAGAAATAAAACATGCATGTAATGTATAATATATTTAAGTGAAAAAATATTAATATGGTTTGTTTTTGTTTCTATTAATGTAAGTATGCCATTGTCTTAAGTGTTAATTTCATAATGAGTTAAAAAGCAAAATGATGATGACCTGCAGACATATGGGAAGCACTGAGAAAATGATACCAATGAAAAGGAGCAGAAAAGGGAAGGGGGTACACATGGACCCATCTAGAGAACTAATGCAATATTCTATGTCTGTTCTTCTGTTTCCATCCCAGTTCTTTTAGGGTGAGTGCCTTGATCAATTTTTGAAAGTAGCACAAAGTAACTGAACAACTAGCAATAAAGCATAGCAGGGTCAAGGTTAGAGAAGCACTAGCACTCCCCAACCAGAGGGACAGCCATAGTTGTGTAAGACTAATTCAATGACCAACTATTCTATCCTGGGAGGACATAATAGTCCTATGACTGCATGGTTTTCCCTATGTGGGAGGCCAAGAGCTAATCTCTAGGCACCATGTAATGGAAATGGATGTCTAGATGATAGTCAACACCCAGCAGAATGAGTCTATTTCCAATCTTTGTGCAAACCGCACCCAGCTGTGGAAGCTAGAGCATATATAAAGAGACATTGGAGGACCTGCAGTATTATGTCTGCAACTTATTGACTTCCTCATCTTATACCATATGGTTGCCTAAAATCAAAACTGTAAGACACTTCCCTTACAGAAGGGAAAGATCTAACTTATCAGATCTGATGGATGTTCAGAGCACTGCCCATGAGAACTATATTGTTTTACAGTAATAGTATCTGTCAAACCATTAAATGTTCATCATTTAATCACTGCTGTAAAAGCCTTGGCTGTATGGGTTATATCTTGCATAGGATATAACAGCTGGCCATCATCCAAAACTTAAGGGCATCTTCCACATACCCAAACCAGTATCAACTTAAGCACAGTTGAATAAAAGCAATGATTTGGGTGCCAAGACATCAGAGCATTCATGCTGCTGAAAAATGCTCGTCTTCCAGGCTTTTGAGGCTTGATGGTCAGCTAATGGTTCCATATTGGGGATAAAATTCCGCATTTCATTGTTATTATAGAAACGTAACCTTTTCTGTGAAATAACTTAAAAAAGGCTAAGAAAGAGTTTCATGGAGTGCCATGTGAATTCAGTCACTTTTTTTCGGTGAAGTGTGACTTTTTACTTTTGTGGAAAAAGTTGTTAAAACTTTGTATTTGTTGTACTTACTAAAACTAGTGTTAAATTACTTTTGGGGAGCTGGGGTAAGTATTTAGTATGCTTTTCATTGTAGTTTTGGTTAAAACATCTACTTTTTGAATACCTACCTGTTTCACCAGGGCAGAATTTTAGCTTAACTATGGAGCAACAGACTGATTTCTCAGTTCTTCCTTCTTACAACCACATAAAGATGAACATTTCCAAACAGCCTTTGCCCCTTTAGCAGGCCACACATTTGACTCAGCCACAGACAGGTGACTCTGTTGTGGCCATTTATGGTTCCTTAGACCATTCAACTTTTTTCTTGGCTCCCTCTGGTATTGTTCCTTCAGCCACAATGGACCAGGGGATAGACATGTCCTCTGTGGCTGTTTAAAGGAGCACGTAATGCTTCTCTGTCTAGCCAGACTTGGATGACTGTCCCCAGGGAGGATTTGCCTCACGGGAATCAGTCTGATTCGATAGAAATTCATGTCAAAAAGAAACAGAAAGTTAAACACATTTATCTTCCCCTGACTCTGTTACTTTGGACAGGAGTGATTTATTGGGCTTAGCCCAGACTCCTGACTGTTCTATTTCTAGTCTTACTGGTAAAAAAAAGTAATTAATTTTCTGATGATTCACAATATACTGAACAGGAACATTATTTTGAATGGACAACTTCTGGTTTCTCTCCTCAGGTCACCAATTCTGAATCTGAGGAGAGGATTTCTTCTGACAGTGTCTTAGAAGGATTTTTTCGGAAACTATATCCAGAATGAACCTTTTTTTTTCAGTGGGAACATGATGACATTCCACTGTTCCTAAAAAAAATATTATGATTTATTACAACTAGAATGTCCTGAGCTCACACTGTTTCCTTGTAGCCCCCCACTTATTTTGAGTACATATTGTCTTTTGGAGAGAGTTAGTCATTGCTGTTGTAACTATGCATGTCTATTGTTTAAAATATATTGTTTTGAAGTTTTTGGTAAAATGCAATATAAAACAAATAAGTTGGGGGGGCTGTGCCCCCCACACCCCGCATAATTATATTTACTAACTCCAGGATCGCACTACAGTGGTGAAAGGGCATATACCTTTTACTTACCTTGCAGTATTCTACACAGTGCCATATATACTAAGTTCAGTTCAGTGAAATGAGATTCAGTGAAATGAGTTTTCAGTAATTTGAGTTTTCAGCAATGTGGTCAAGGTGAAATGAAATTCAGTGAAATGAGATTCAACAAAGCAAAGTAGACCCATATTTATATCTATCTATATATATGGGTCCACTTCACATGACTGAAAGCTCAAAATGCTGAATTGCAAAATACAAAATGTTAAGCCATAGACATAACGTGTGTTTCCCTTCACCTGTGAATTGCTTAACATAACAAAAAATGCACAGACCCATGAATACCAAACATTTCATCACAAATAAAATTAACATTCACAAAACCAAATAAACCATGCAAATATCACCAACAATTCATCTCAGCAAATAAAAACTATAAAAGAAAAAAATGCACACTTACAACACTAACGACTAACTCTTTCCAAAATTAAAAACCACCTACTCACCTTATTAACAAACAATAGACGACATAAAACCAAACTAGGTGGGGGGCCATGTCCCCCTTGCCCCAATGTGGGGTGCTGCACCCACACACCACCAAACTATATATACTAACCCCAGAATCGCACTACAGTGGGCAAAAGGGCATATACCCTTTACTTACCTTAAAGTACAGTATACACTGCCATTTTGTATTTCGCAATTCAGTACCGTAAGCTTTCAGTATTCTGAAATTCAGTCAAATGAGTTTTTAATATTTTGAACATTCGGGATTGTGGACTCAGTCAAATGAATTTCAGTATTTTGAGCTTTCAGTCATCTGAAGTGGACCTAATATATATATATATATATATATATATATATATATATATATATATATATATATATATATATATATGGATTCACTTCAGAAGCTCGAATTTACAAAATCTCGAACTTCAAATAACCAAAACCAAAACATCAAGTTTTGTAAACTCGAACTTATGAAATGAAACCCCAAAAAAAAAAAAAAAAAGACAACTGCAGGGGCTTCACCCCTGCATTCTATAGGGCTGTGCCCCCCACACCCCCCTACTTAAATATACCAACTCCAAGGTCATGCTACAGTGGGGAAATGGGAAATCTCCCGTCTTGCGCTGTATGCGGAAGCGCAAAACGGGAGATTTCTCATTTCCTGTCAACACCACACACAAAAGAAAAACATTACATACACACAGAGCGTACAAGAATCCTTGCCTCTGTGTGTACGCAATGTATTAAGGTAAGTAAACTTTTATTTTTCAACACTACACATATTCGATTTACTGAAATCTCGATCATATGGTCCCGACCATACGAAATTCGAGATTTCAGTAATTCGATTATGTGAAGTGTACCCATATATATATATATATATATATATATATATATATATATATATATATATATATATAAAATATATGTATATATAATAAGTAGGAGAGAGAATGAATTGCAGAGTAAAAAAGCCCTCTGGAAAAAAAAAAAGATTTAACGGTGTTAATAATAAATTTCAGATTTTCTATTTTCTTATTTGAATCTCATTTTTTTAAAGATTGTGGAGTTGCAAAATTGGGCCTCACACTTTTGAAAGGGAGCTCTGATGGATTACCTTCTTCAGCTGCTCTCACTGATGTCAGGGTTGCTTCCAAAATTTAGTTATTAGTGTTACGGACAGTTCCCTTTGCTCCTACATTAATGGGTCAGCTGGCATCAGGAATGTTTCATTGGGACTATAAATACTGGTTTTGAAATACATAAAAGCTATAATTTATCAACCCACAAGAAACTTGTATCGCGGGCTTCATAGAGATTCACAGTACATGCGCTGGTACTTTTCTAGTAATGCATATAGGAGGTGCGAGCAATTGCTTGTAGATTTGTAGTCACTATCTAGCATTTACAGTGGTGCAATGTACACTTGTCATACTGCCACAACCCTATAGTTGGACAGAAAGTCTCTGAATTGTTGAAAAGCATGTAACTCATCACACAATCTTTGGCTAATAGCATATTATCTCTGGGGCAGAAAACACAAATCCTTCTTTTATGTTGAGATTTAATACCTGCAGTGCTGACATCTGAGTCCTGTACAATAGGCACATTGTACGGATGTAGTGTGCATCATTTCCTTAACATGTTAAACTGAGATCATGTCTATTGATGTTGACACTTGTCCAGCTAAAAGTAAAAGCCAATAGTACTGTTGTAGCCAGTTCATGCAGTTTCCAGGCTATCACTTCATTGCCATTTTCACTCACTATTCATGTAAAGCTGCATTCACTTATTTTATTTTTCAATTATTTTGCTTGATTGCTAACTGGATAGCCAGGTTGTGCTCACCATTAGTGTATTTTTGCAAGTGTGATCCAGAAGACACAGCTATACATCTGTACAGTTAAGCATACAGTGTCTACAAAATACAATGAAATATGAACAGTAAAAAAATGAAAAAATATGTAAGATCAGCAAGGAGCACAGCAATAATACATAGGTTAGCTGAACTGTTAAACACTGATAAATATTGTAAGGATGATAATATATGACAAAACAGAATTATCTATGTTTTCTCACAATCAGGTGACAAGTACTTTATGCCAAATGAAAATTCTTGAGATTGAAAATTGTGGCTGACTCAATGTTTGGAAAGTGATTATTTCTACCCTTTGGGCTAGTGTACTCCATTTCTGGGAATTTTCGAAACAGTTAATAATAAGGCTATGGGGACACTGGTGGGTATTCAGTGGTTGATTAAGTTAGATGGAGGGCATGTGCTGCCCTAACTATGCAATGAGCAAGCTAGAACTGGCTGTAGAACAATCTAACTTCTGAGAGTGATTATCTCAAAGCAGAGAAAAGGTAGTCTATTAGCATCTGAACATGAGCCTGCCAATAATTATAGCCTTCAGCAAAAGAAATATATTCTTCCAGGGTCTGGTACTTTATGAGCACCAGGCAAACACTGGTCAGTGCTCTGATGGTGGAGCTTTTTTCCCCAACTCTATTTGTAAATAGACATAAAGTCTTTGTAGAATGGTGTTCACTTAAAACTGCTGCCTTACCATTTTGTTGATGTACTTGGTATGTAAACCATGCTCATCCTTTATCCACTCATTAGTTCCTTCAACATCCTGCTTGTACTTTGGGCTAATGACTATTATAATCATCACCGTCTTCTGCAGATTTAAACAAAGAACACAAAGAACAGCAACATTACTTTTGCATGTGCTACTACATTCAGGGAATTGTCTTAACATTCATGACAGTACCAAGAAAAATGCAGTTTTATAAAAATTTACCATAACTGTAGATATTCATATAGATCATTGTTGCATTATTGCTCACTATTGGATAATATCTTGCCAAGGGTACTATATGTTTGCCAGTATACCAAAGCTTGGGCGCCTTCATCTTATGCCGTACGTCTGACTTATGAACTACGCAAAATATGTGCTAGTACATCAAGAACATATTAGAGTAAATTTCCTCTTTCTAATAAAAACTTAGGTGCCAGACCAGGGGTAAATTTATGATTCTCCATCCACTCATCCAAACTGTGCTTGAATAAGTTCAGGACTTTGTTTCATATGGATGGGAAGCCTATTCCAAAGAAGGGGTGGTCTCTGAGACGCATACCTATCCATCCAGCATGTCTCATTTATGTTGCAGAAGAGGTTTAGTTCTCTGGATCATGTGTTTCTGATGTCATTTGTTTTCTGTATGTGCAACAAGTCCATTAAGGCTGGATCAGAGCATGCTTTGTAAGCCAGGCATAGGTCACCACTCAGCAGCCTGCAGGAGACTGAGTATAAGGATAAGGCTTTGAGGCAGTCCATATAGGACTTGTTTTGCCCTAAAGTATTTTTTTGTGAGGAACTTCTGTGGATATTCTAGTTGTTGCATATGCCTGGTGAGGTACATACCAAACAGTGGTATTGCACTCAATGACTGGTCTAATGAGAGCTGAGTACAATGGAATCATTACATCTTGGAACCTGCATGCCATACCCTTGCTTATAAGTTCTAAAACATAGACACATGATGGTCAAAGGCCAAGTCATTATCTACATGCATTCCCAAATCCCTGACAACTAAGTCTACTCTAGTCAATGTAGTCTTTGAGTCTAGTCAATGTAGTGATTTGCAGGGATAGCCATCTTACTGAGAGACGCTATAATGCACTTCTTGTCATTGCGTTTCAGACCTTGACTCTGGCACTAATTATTACTTTGTGTCATCAGGTGATTCAATGAATGCACCTAGTTTCCAGTCATCTGCAAACTTGGTCAGATAGAGGTCTTTGATGTTAGCCTTGACTCCAGAGAAGCAGAAGCCACACTGAGCCCTGAGGTACTCTGCTAGTGAACGGCCTTTATGTGGAGCTGGACTCCTCTGTCCTAACTTCTTAGGTCCTATTTATGAAACTACTGGCTATGTAGGGGTTTAGACATGATTTAGTAAGCTTGTCTACAATGCCTGAGAAGAGTATTGTGTTGAATGCCTTGGCGAGGTCAGGGTAGGCAGTATACACCATTTTGACCCTCATCCATTGCTTTAGTGACCCTCTTGAAGAAGTCCACCATGCTGAATAGGCATGACCTACCTTTGATGAAACCAAACTGAGGTGGATCCAATGTCTAAAGGTTTCCTATGCAGTCATTTATCATATGTATGATATGCATGTTTTTGATGTAACTAGAGACAGCTCCTGTGTCCCTTTCTGTGCAGTAGCTGATCTAAGTGTGTAAAGGTATTATAGCCCTGCTCTCCATGGCTTATATATATATATATATATATATATATATATATATATATATATATATAAAGTATTTTTTGACTGCCATAGCACATTATTTATTTATTTATTTAATTTATTAACTGGGAAAGTCCAACTTGGAATAAAGCCAATTTTCAGCAGAGGCCCAGGGAGAAATGTTCCAGACGCATGTCTTTAAATGTGGGAGGAAAATGGAGCACCCAGAGGAAACCCACATGAATGCAGGGAGGACATGCAGACTCCACACAGAAGGCAGTCCATCCAAGAATCGAACTGGAGAACCTCTTACTGTGAGGAGACAACACTACCACTGCACCACACATTATGTTTCAGTCAGCAATGGTTACAATAATAATAGTGATATGTCCTTATTATGTTTCAGAAGGGCAGGATGCCATACCTGACTTCCAGAGTCTAGTACCCTTCCCCCTCCAAGTATGGTGGATGTACTACCATCTGTGATGTCTGGATACTTCCACTATAAAACAGGCATCTGCTCACACCATATTTGATCATTCATGCTGCATTTCACAGTGATATTGCCTGCAGACTGGTGTGATTCAGCCCATAACAAAGCTCAGGAGAGATACATACCCAGTGGGGAACCCCTTATCCTTTTCCAATTGCTCTTGTTTAGGTATTTTCCATTTGGAATATAGTTTTTGTTTTGTGGATATCAAAATGACAACTATGGGTCTCCAAGACCTAGATGTCAGAAATATGCCAGGTCATAAAAAGAGTAACTGTTCCTGTAGGAGACAAATCTATCACAAAGACTTTTGCAACTATTGTGTTGTTTTGTTTAGGCTCAGAGCACAACATTCAAGGCTGTAGATTCTCTCAGCATTTCACTACTAAAACTCTAAAAAACTGGCAGTGTTCCTGACAGCACTACAGAAGAGGATCAAAGCCTTCATCTAGTCTTTGATAGTGTCCTCAGGCTCTTCAGCCTCCATTGTCCTTGCAAAAAGAAACGTCCTGAGGAGAAGGCAGAAAGAGATGTGGGGTAATGCAACTAAGATATCCAACATCCCAGAGCCTAGCATGTGTCACCTAGTGGAAGCATAGCTGATTTAACCAGTGCCTTGGGCCAGTACTATGAACCAATGTCCCAACCCCCCCCCCAGCTCTTTAAGTGAAGAGCAGAACAAAAAAATGGACCAGGTGGCCATATGCACAACAACACCCACCCGCTTCAGTTATTCAGTTCACATTTCTGTGTCCCTGCCCCCAGCTCTCCTTCAACATACCCTGCCTGCAAGGAGTGCTACAGTGCTCATGCTTTAGTTTAAAAATTCTTCACTTTAAACTGTAGCAAACAGTTGCTGCTGTTTATACCCTATATGACTGCAAGAATGCTACAGTTCTCAGGTTTTAGTTAAAAGAAAAATATTTTTTTCTTTTGAACTGTAACAGACTGCTTGTTACAATGTAGCACACAGTTGCTACAGTTTAGACCACACAAGGAGTGCTACAGTGCACAGGTTCAACAACAAATGCAGTATCAACTTTTAATAACCGGCATTGCATAAAAGAAAGATCTGGATAGGCTGATCGCACCCTCCCACCACCACCACTTTGCACCCAGGCAGTTGCCCCTCTTACCCCACCTTAGCTACACTACTGCTACCTAGCCAGTGGCTAGGGTTTGGCTTTTATATCAGATGCTCACTCCCACGTGGTCATTGTTGAAATGTGTTTCAGTTTCTGAAGGGGATGACAGAAAATGCTCTATCCTCATGGGTGATGTTACTGGCTGTGAAGTGGAAGTTGGGTATTACCATTCACAGGCTAAAACTTCAAAGGGAGATAATCCCTGTTAAAAGGACTCAAAAGATGAAACAAAGATCATTGGCCCCAGACTGCCTGCAGATTTCTGATCCCTAGACTATGGACAGGTCCTTCCCTCTTTCCCAGACCAAGGCTTTTCCTGAACAGTGGATAACTCTGTGTCAAGGATTTTCACAAACCCTGCAAAGACTGCATCCATGTTGAGATCCATGTGTGTGTATGCAGTCCCATCTGGAAAAAGAAATAGGGAGCACTCTCTTGAAAAAGGTATAAGCAGGCTCCCCAAAGAGTGAGGGGAAAATACCCGGATTCTTCTTCTCAGATGTCTTACCCCTTTGGATATGAACATGACACAGGATACATTCTTTCTTCTTTTTTTCTTAAAGGGAAAATCTCATTTGGAGAAACTCTTGGAAGAATGAAAGAAGACTTCAAACTAGAAACAAAGGAGGCATCAGATGCTGAGAAGAGATGTTTTGTCTTTACTGGTCGTGGATGTCCTGAAACCTGCAACTTTTCTTTATGTTTTTTTGAGCTGTGGAGGATGCCTTTTTTGTAGCATCAAGAAACCAAGCACTCAACCGCCTCCTCCCTTCAAGATGCCTGATAGTGTTTATAGGGTCCAAGTGTTCCATAAATACCTTTACAAGACTCCTGTCATGAATAAAGCTGTTGTGTCCATAGATCCAGTGAAGGGGTCCAGAATGACCTCTGCTCCCAGTTCCTTCTCAAATGTCAAGGACAACAGAATACTAAACTGATCTGGGAAGAAGGTTTAAACAGCTGCCACTCTAGTCTTTAAGTCCATCAATTGTCAAGTTTCAAATATAAATTTAGAGAAAAGCTAGTGGAGATATCTGATGTGGGTCTAAAGGCAAAACTGATGGCATTTACACCCAGACTTCTAGTCAGATAGCAAAAAACACTCTCTTAAGTGTGATTATGATGCTATGAGTGCATCCTGGGCAGCAGCTGTTGGTTCTGTAATCAAAAGCCATGCCTGGGTGAGGCTACAACTCCTGCCAGTAGATGCCAAAATGCAACTCTTGACTGCAACCTTTGAGAAGGGGCTGCTCTTTGGGAACCCTACAAATAAAAAGTTCAGGAAAATAGTGGGAAGGGGTAAAATAATGCAGAATGGTAAGCAGTTTTGTTATGCTCCCATGCAAAGGTATGACAGAAACTATCCCTCTAAACCTCTTACTGTTCCAGACAAGGTAGAAGTAAGCAAGCAGAAGATAAAAAAGATAGTAGAAGGAAAAGAGCTGGGGGACCACAGAAGAAAGCCTGAGAGACCACACTTGGGAGACCACACAAGCCTTTGGTCCCCAGGAAGTAACCAAGACTACACCAAAATTTTAGGAAGATACATAACATGTCCCCAAAAGTGGAAATCCATCAGACAGAGCATGTGAGCCCTACAAATAATTTCTCAGGGTTATGGATTACAATTTTCAGAATGAACCAAGGATTCATCCAATGCCATAATATCATAGCCACCTTATTTCTCTCATTCTGGAAGACTTTCTGGGATTACGGGAAATAGAATCAGTAATATTAAAACACCAAAACCAGGATTCCTATCTGAGGTTTTATCTAGCCTCCAGATGGGAAGGGCCTTGGAGACCAGTACTTGTATTTTCAAAACTCAATACCATCATCACCATCCCACCATTTAAAATGTCAGCCCTGCAGGCCCTTCTTCCCCTCCTATTCTCTCAGACATTGATGGTTACCTTAGATCTCATGGGTGTCTATGTCTACATTCCTATTCACAAGCACTACAGGTGCTTTCTCAGATTTTCAGCAGAGAGCTGCCCTTTCAATTTAACTCCTTGTCCTTTGCACTGACTATTGCTCCCAGAGTTCTTTGCCAAGAGCCTAACACCAGTAACTGCATTTTGCAGAAAAACTAACCTTCATGTTTATCTACACTTAGATGGCTATGTCCTTCTGGCACTGTTTCAGAAGGAGGTAGAGAGGGTCTTTACTTTTATCATGGAATACTTCCAAAGTCTAGAGTTCTCTTTCAGTATCCCACAATCAAATCTTACCCCTTCCAAGACACTGATATTCCTATGCTGCATTTTAGACTCCAACTTCAGAAGGCCTTCATTCAACAAGAGAAAGTGGAATATTTAGAAAAATGCTTCTTGTCTAAAACTGGAAGGGAGGGTATCAGCAAAGGAGCATGTCAGAGTTCTGGAATACATGGCTCCATCTTCTTGATGATGCTTTTTGCCATACTGCACATGAAAAAAACTACAGTGATACACAAGATCCACCTGGAGCCACCATTCTAAGTCCATTAAATGAGTTACTCCCATTTCATTCTATATCACCAGAGAGCTGAAATGGTGCTCAGCCAACTCAGAGTGAATGTGGAATTTTCTGTCCCTCAATGTCCAGATATTAACAACATATGCTTCAGACCTAACCCAGGAATTCAAAGCCCATTGTGGAATGCAATCCAAAGGAAGAAGTATATAAATGTGAAGGAGATGATGCCCTTGATTCAGATTCTCAAGGCTTTCAAACCAATATGTAAATGGGATGTTTACTTAGTGGTAAAACAATACTATGGTCATGTGGTATATCAAGAGACAAGGAGAAACATGGTTGTACCCCCTTTGCTGTCTAGCCATGTGTGCCTTTGACTTAGCTCTGCAGTCCTACATGACCATAAAAGTACTTACATTCCTTCACATCAGAATACAGTAGCAAATCATTTGAGTAAAAAAAAAAGAATACAGTAGCAGATCAATTCAGCAGGTGGAAGCCAGTCCCACACAAATGGATGCTGCAGATGGCTGTCTGCCCTTAACTAGTATTAAACTGGGATCATGACCTGCTTGCATCCCTGAACAACAGGCAGTTGAAAAAGTTTTGTTTAAGGAAGCTTGGGTACTAGATACCTTTCCCTTCAAATGGAGAGGTCTTTTCCTATAGGCATTCCCTCTGATCACCATACTCCCCAGAGTGATACAGCATGTAAGACAGGAGAGGTCAAAGATGCTATTAACATCACCATTTTGACCCAGGCAGCACTGGTTCTCCCTCCTCAAGGAAATCTCCAGGGAAAACATGTTCTGCAATTGCTAGTTGCTCTCCGCACTCAAGATAAGGAGGCTCGCATGCACCTTAGTTAAACATTACAGTTCATAGCCTGCATGATCTAACTTTCAAACATCATTTCACAAAAATACTAACTATCTAAATGGGAAGTGTTTTCCTCTTGGTTCCATAGAGGTTCATAGGTTCATAGGTAGGTATTAGGCTATCGGCCCAAGGGCCTACGTAAGCCTAGCCAACAAGGTTCCCTGGCTTATGCCACCCAAGAAAGTTATTTTCCTGTGCCACTGTCGAGCAGAGACACAGAAGTGATCCCCGGGGTGTATTTCCTATTTCCCATCCACTCATCAAGATTTTTCTTGAAGAGTGCTAATGAAGAACTTTGCTTGACATAGATGGGTAGCCTGTTCCAGAGTATGGGAAGTCTCTGGGATAGGAATCTATCCCTCCAGCATGTCCTGTTTATTGTGGTGACAAGGTTTAGATCCCTAGAGCATGTAGCTCGGGGGAAATCAGATACTAGTCTGACAACTCCACTCTAGCATGGTTCCAAAGTTAACTATCAGATCAATCACAAGCCGTGATATGGCAATCCATCTGCTCCTCATTCCTTCCATTTTCAGTCAGTGTTCCTCAAGGTTCCATCCTAGGACCACACTCTTATAATGCCTTCATAAATAACTTATGCATTGCATCCGTACATGCCAACGTAATAGAATACACTGACGATTCTGCTCTTATTTGTTCTGTCCAAAAGCACTCTCATGTCCAACAAATCAAAAGGAATCATTCACCTCAACTGAAAATTGGCTAGCTACAGCAGAGGCATTTCTGACCCTAAAGAAAACAAAACTACTCTTTTTCACCCCTACGTCACGTCTAGTAAACTTTAAAGTTATCTCCAGTAACCACACAGTGAATGAAACTGTGCCTCAGGCTAAGCTTGTGGGCATCATAATAGATAACAATATGAAATCTGACATTTACATCCAAGAAGCTATTAAAAACACAAAAACACTAGATCTCCTATACAGAGTAAAACAGATCCTGAACAACACCAATACAGCTACCCTGGCTACTGTGTATCTACTCCTCCGTTTCATCTGTGCTTCCCTAATCTTTACCCATCTGCAGTCAACACTAAGAAAAAAAATTGGAGCAGTACTATAACAAAATAGCAAAGTTTGCATCTAAAACCTGTAGTCTGCACATAACTGTGTCACCCTCAAAAACCTCACCTGGTTTGAGTTTCCTCACTACCTCTCTTTCTCTCAGCTACTAGTTACACATAAGCTAGTCCACTTCCCAGAAAAGAGTTATACCCTATCCACTCTGCTATACTGATATTCTACAAATAGATTTCTATGGTCTAGTGAGAGATACCTCCTAACACTACAGAATGCCCATAATGCAGTTGGTGATGCACTTTATGATAACTATTATCTAAATTCCTGGAACTCCCTACCCCTCTGCCAGGCTAATTTATAATCAGTTTAACATCAAATCTACACTAAAACAATTTCTACTTAGCTTATGGCTTTGCCCCTGTCATCCTCCAGGCTAAAACCATTATTACTACTCAACCTATTTTCCCAGCTCGCTCCCATTATAATTTTACCTTTAATTACACCTACAATACCATGTCTGCAGATATTTCTTATGCTGCCTTGTAAATACTGTAAATGTAGATAAACTGTTTCTACTGAGCTGCATTCCTTGTAGGCAAAGCAGATTACCACTTCTCCTGTTAAAGGTGCTTTGATAATGCTTCCATCTAAATTAACTCCATACACTCTATGAAACTCCTTGTCACCTCATCCTCCCAATAGTTCTTCTAAACACACTGTCCCTCCTTACAGTTTTTACTCTTACAGCAACTTGAGATTATATCAGTTTATATATATATATATATATATATATATATATATATATATATATATATATATATATCAAACTCTCTCTCTGTATTGAATGCAATAAATGGCATACAAAATCAAATACTTTACTGAGTTCCAATCAGATATTACTACTTAATATCTATCTGCTTTTTAGCCTCTCATTGTATTATATGTAAGAATTATATATGTAATAATATGATTAGGAACTTCAAAATGCTGTACTTTTTTCAGCTTCACCACCTCTCTCATTTCCTAATATACTGCAGTTTATGATGTAAAGTCAAAGTCAAAGTGAACTTTATTGTCATTTAGACTCCTAATCCAGTTTACCTATTTATGGACAACATGTCTTGCCTATTTTTGTATCACGTGCCCAAAATACTTTTGATATTATGTATGATGTTTTTTATTATGTATGATATGTCTTATCTATTTTTTATCATGTATCCATAGGTTCATAGGATGATACTAGGCTATTGGCCCAGAGGCTCCTATAAGCCTAGCCAAGAATTTCACCCATGTTCCCACAAAGTCAGCCCTGTTTTCCCTGTTCATCAGGGACACAGGTGTGATCCCAGGGGTATATTTTCTGTTTCCCATCCAGTCGTCCAGGTTCCTCTTAAAGAGGGCTAGTGAGGTACTCTACTTGACATGGAGAGGAAGTCTATTCCACAGATGGGGAGTCATTGGGACACAAATCTATCCCGCCAACAAGTTCTATTAATGTCACAGACTAGGTTGAGACCTTGCATGTGGGTTGCGTGGGTGGAGTATGACTTACAGATACGCAGCAACTCCATCAAGGCTGAGTCTGAGACAGCCTTGCATGCCAGACACAGGTCACCTCTGAGCAGTTTGTACGAGACTGAGTAGAGGGACAGGGCTTTTAGCCTATCTGTATAGGATAGGTGTTTGAGACTCTGGATTTTCCTGGTTATAAACCTCTGTGGTCTCTCCAACTGCTGCATGTGCTTGGCAAGTACATGCTGAAGGGGGCATTGTACTCAGTAGTGGGTCTGATAAGGGAGGAGTACAGGGATGTTATGACCTCTTTGTTCATGGATGAAATACCCTTACTTATGAGGTGAGCCATGTAGAATGCCTTCCGCACAACGGAGGCAACATGGTGGTCAAAACTTAGGTTGCTATCAACCTGGGTGCTCAAGTCCCTCACAACTGATTGCGTGCTTAGTACATTGTTATTAATGTGATAATTAGTGGGGACACCATTTTCCCCAAAGGGGATAATGATGCATTTCTTAGCATTCAGTATGAGACCGTGCTTTTGGCGCCAGTCATTAGTTTGGTTAAGGCGCTCTTGGAGGATGTTCACATCACTAGGGGAATTTATGTCAGTGCTCAGCTTGCAGTCACCTGCAAACTTTGTCAGCCACAAAACACTTGTTTTGGCTTGCACTTTAGAAAATTATACCCCAAACAGTAGAGGCCCCAAGACCGACCGATCCTTGGGGTATGCTGCTTGTTACAGGTCTACTACTAGAGGTGGCTTCCCTTATTTTGACTGAGTGGGTTCTATCAGTGAGTCAGTTAGCTACCAATCTGGTAACATATGGGTTGATGCCTAGCTGAGAGAGTTTATCTATTATGCCTGAGTGGGGAATAATTTTGAAGGCTTTGGCTAGGTCAAGGTAGGTGGTGTGCACTGTCTTGCCCTTATCCATAGCTTTGGTGACTGTTTTGAAGAAGGCAACCAAGTTTACCAGGCATGATCTCTGTTTGACAAAAACAAACTTGTGTGGGATCAAGCATTTGGAGGTTGCCAATGTCCTTGTTTATGAGGTCTATGATAATGCGTTCCATGGCCTTGCAGATCAGGCTAGTTAGGTTGATGGGCCTATAATTGCCTGGGTCGGTGGATGTTCCTCCTTTGTGCAGTGGCTGTCCTCCATTCTGCTGGGATGAAGACGATGCACAAGCTTTGGTTGAATAGGGTGACTAGTGGTTCTGAGAGCTCTTTCCTGAGTTCATGTAGGACAGAGCCAGGGATGTTGTTGGGTCCCTTGGAGGCTGTATTTTTTGCCTTTGAGAGGGCAGTGATGACTTGCTCCCTAGAGATAAGGATAGGGGGGCAGGTACTGAGGATGTCCTGTTTTACTGATGGGGGGTAGAGGAGTGAAGTTTTCACTGAATCTGTCTGCCAGCAGGTTGGCTATATCTACAGAGTTTCTGTATGTGGTGTCCTTGACCACCAGTTCTGAGCAGATCTGGGTGCTTCTCTTTAGATTGCTGACATATGTGAAGACGACCTTATGATTATCTTTAGTAGATGCGGCAAGGTTGAACTCAAAGTTTGTTTTAGAGGATTTCACTAGTGCTCTTATTTGCTTGTTCAGACTAAGGACAGACTGCTTCCAATTAGGCACCTGTTCCTTCTTGGTCCTGGATAGCAATTTTTTCCTTTTATTATAGAGTTTATTTATTGTAGATGTCCACCAGACAAGTTTACTCTTTCTTGAGGAGGAGGATTTCATCCTGTCTGGTATTCCTGATTCCATGCAGCTATATACATGCTCATATAGTACTTTGATGTAGGTTTGGACATAAGTGCCAGTTCCTATGGAGGGGAGGGGGTTGAGAAGCTGTTTATACCTTCCCTCAGGAGGTTGTAATCAGATTTGGAGAAGTTTTTTTGTTTGACCCTTGCTGGGAGGGGGGGGGGGGGTGACTTCAGAAATGACTGCTTTGTGGTCGGATCTTACCAGGGATAATGACACTGTCCAAGATATTGTCACTTCTTGTGGGGGTGTCAACCAACTGGTCCAACGCATTTGCATTGACAAAAGCAAGGAATCTCTGGGCATTTGTGTTTTGGCATGTGTATTCCTTCCAGTCTATGGTTGGATAGTTAAAGTCGCCCAGGATCAAGATAAAGGGTCGAAAATGATCACCCCTGCCAAGTCTTGAAACTGGGACCCTGCAAACTAGGGGATAGTGCATTAGCCCACTAGGCCACTCAGCCTCAGGGATATAAAGCTATGTGTCTGATACATTAGTATGAATTCCTTTCATCCATTGGTGCTGTTGACATGCTATTTGCACTGGTCATTTACAGATACTGTACTTTGCCATTTATAATGTGGATAGCATAATAAGTTGTGTATGTAACAATGGATGCTGTTTTAAGGGCTGTGGAGTCCTACAATGAAATGTGTCTTATGGAAATGTTTATGTTTCACTTTCAGGATTTTGTAGGACACACCTATGGGTACACGTCTACAATCAACCCATCAACGTCAGAGCATAGGACTAAATGTCAGGACAGAAGACAAATGTCATCAGAAAGGTAATAAAGTATAAGTTCATGAGTCCATAGGTTTATAGATGTTTACTAAGCTAATGAACATAAGGGCTACTTTAAGCCTAGCCATGCATCTCAAATGTCTGACAAGGTCTGATACCCTTGATAAGTGTAGGCAGGGTTTTGGGAGATGAAACAATTACCAGCGGGGGCCTGGGAGATGAACCATTTATAGTTTTCCCTGTGTCCATTAGAGACATAGGTCCCAAACCAGGGATGATTGTCCTATTCCCCTTCCAAGTGTGTAACTTGCACTTGATTTGCGTTAGGGTGGAACTCTGCTTCACATGAATAGGGAGCCTGCTCCATATAGGGTGTAGTCTCTGGGATACATACCTGAATGTCCAGCACATCCTATTTATACCGCAGGCAAGGTATAGGTTTATAGAATGGGTAAGTCTGGTGCTAGTTGATTCGCAGATATGCAGGTAGTCCACAGTGGAGTCTGACAATGCCCTGTATGGCAAGCATACATCTCCCCTTCAAAGCCTGTAGGAGACAGAATACAGGGATAAGGCTTTGATGCAGTCTGTATAGGACATTTTATGTATGCCCTGTATTTGTTTAGTGAGGAACCATTGTGGATGTTCCAATTGTTGGATATACCAAAGGTGGCATTGCACTCAATGATAGGTCTGATGAATGCTGAATACAGTAGAACAATGACTTCCTTGGATTTACATGCCAGACCTTTATTTATAAGTTGTGCAACATAGAATGATTTCCCCAGTGTGATGTCAATATGATAGTTACCAGGGCTGGATGACTTCCCAAAGGATAGTATTGTGCATTTATTGGCATTTAGTGTTAGTCCATGGCTCTGACTCCAGTTGTATGTCTATGTCAGCCCCTCCTGGAGAACATTTGTATCAGTGTCAGATTCAATGACAGCTCCTAATTTGCAATCATCTGCAAATTTAATAAACCAGAGACCACTGACAGTGGCCTTGACTTCAGAGAAGTAAATGTCTAAAAGGAGCGGTCCGAGGAATGATTTGTGAGGGAGTTCACGTGTTTCTGGCCTCCTTGTAGAGGTAGACTCCCCAATGCTAACTTCTTGGGTCCTGTCTGTGAGCCGCTTGGCTATCCATTGGCTAATATACTAATTTGTACATAACCTTTTGAGTTTGTGAACAATGCCTGATGGGGGTATAGTGTCAAATGCCTTGTCAGGCCATGGTAGGCAGTGTGAACCATTTTTCTCTCATCCATTGCTTTGGTTACCTTCTCAAATAGGTCCACCCGGTTGGGTAGGCATGATCTGCCCTTGATGATACCAAACTGGGTTTGGTCCAGTGTCTGGAGGTGTGCTACATTTCTATTGATCACTTCCATAATAATTCTTTTCATGGCTTTACACATTAGACTAGTGAGACTTTTGGGTCTGTAGTCTTCAGGGTCTGTAGATGACTGACCTTTGTGGAGAGGGATGACTGTTGCTGTTTTCCATTCATGAGGCACGAAGCCTGTTTGGTGGCTCCGGTGATATAGTAATTCTAGAGGTCCTGAAAGGCCATGTTCATACTATTTAGAAGGCACGCTGGTATATTTTCTGGGTCCATTGATGCAGTGTACTTGGTCTTAGATAGCATTAAGGACCTGTTCCCTAGTGACAGTAGTGGCACTTATATCTGATGATATTTCCTGAGGGAAGGTTGAGGGAGAGAGAGAGGGGGTAAAGTTGGGGCTCAATTTATCAGCCAGGAGGTTTGCTATATCTTCTGCTTCATTATAGGTAGTTCCATTTACAATGAGCTCTGCACACAATTGTGTCTTGCGTTTGAGGTTGCGGACATAGCTAAAGTATGATTTGTTGTTGTCCTTGGCCTGGGAGATAAACTTACCTCAAATCTGGCTTTGGTACACTTCATTTGTCCTCTGATTTTTTGTGTACTTTGATGAGAGTGCTTTTATCCTGCTGTGTGCTGCACCTCCTAAGTTTTTCAATGAGTTTCTTACTTCTGTTATACAGCCTGTTGATTCTGTGATTCCACCAGGGTGGCTTGATTTTGAGTTAGTCCTCTACTTCTCTGTAGTAGGTACGGCTGCCTCTGTGCAGCTATTAACATGCTTGTACAGGGTTTCTGTGAACATTTCTGCACAGGTCACAGTGTTCTCAGTGTTTATGGGGGGGGGGGGTTGAGATTTGGCCAGTTTATCACCTAATAGCTGGAGGTTAGCCTTAGAGTAGTTCCCGAATATTCCATGTTTAGCTGGAGGTCCATGTTTTATTTTTACTTCAGAGGAGACCAGTTTGTATTCGGACCTTGCCAGGGAAGACATTATAGTAGGGGGTGTGCATGACTCTCCCATATTGGTGAGGATCAAATCTGGTTGGTGCATTGGCAGTTGTGTTCTTATAACTTAGTGGCTTTGGCCGCCTCTTATTATAAATTTGTTACTGGACACTCCTCCCAGTCCCATCACATCAACTCTTTATACTGAGTACACTGAGACTATTTGGGAAGGCCCACCCCCTTAGCTCTTAACCTTGGAAAAAAACTTACACTGTATTCAGCTGCTGTTACTGTGTTTTACTATACTTATACTGTGCCTTTTCCTACTTCAGTACTTTATTTTGCTTTTGCTGCTATTCTTAAAAGTGTTCAATTGCATTTATACTGCTTCTTTTATTACTGCTTGTTAGTGGCCTGATTACATTGAGAACATTGTTCTACTGAATTGCTGCTTTATACTGTTTTTTTGCTGTTGTGAATATGATTTTAAGCACTTTAAATTTCAAATACCTCTGCACTTAGCATAGGCTAGATTCAGTCTTACGGAATCTAGACTGTCTTGTATCACTTGAGGACTAAAACCAGCTCTTCACTGAGATACTGAAAGATCTGAGGCATCCGTTGCTTCCAACTAACTATAAGTGCCTGTTTCTGCTCTTATATTGCTCTCTTAATTAGTAATTGGATTCTACTGTCTGTTTGAATTGTTGGAACTGTTTTTGGCCACATTTTACTGCATACTGTACTAGTTCGGCTGTAGCATAGCCCAGTTCCAGGCTTGCTGTATCTGGGTCTGTTTTGTAACCTCTGAGCATCAAATTCAAGCCATCCTTGCTGGAGAAGGCCTTTCTTCATAGGTTCATAGGTTGGTTCATAGGTTGGTACTAGGCTATCAGCCCTAGGGCCTATACAAGCCTAGCCATAACAATTCTCTGGCTATTTCTTCCCACATTATTTACTTTCCTGGACCCCTATCTAGCAGGGTGACTGACGTGATCCCTGGGGTGAATTTCCTTTCTCCCATCCAATCGTCAAGGTTCTTCTTGAAGAGGTCCAAAGAGGCACTCTGCTTGACATGTATGGGCAATCTATTCCAGAGTCTGGGGAGTCTCTGGTTCAGGAACCTATCCCTCCAGCATGTTTTGTTTACTGTGATGACAAGGTTTAGATCCCTGGAGCGTGTAGCTCTGAGGGATTGGGATTTCTTTAAGTGTAGCATGTCCAACAGCTCTGGGTTTGACATGGCCTTGTATGTTAAGCAGAGATTGCCTCTGAGTAGACGATATGCGACAGAGTATAGCTGGAGTTTTTTAAGGCGGTCAGCGTAGGGCATCTGCTTTAGGCCTGTGATTCTTTTAGTGAGGTTTTTCTGAGGCCTTTCCAGTTGTTGCAGATGTCTTGAGAGGTACATACCAAATGGGGTGTTGTATTCTATAATGGGTCTAATGAGGGATGAGTACAGTGGGACAATGACCTCCTTTTTTTGGATGAAAAGCCCTTCGTGATGAGGTGTGCCACATAGAAGGATTTCCTGACTGTTGTGGCGATGTGATTATCGAAGGTGAGACCACTGTCCACCTGTGTCCCTAAGTCTCTTATCACACTTTCTGTGTTTAGTGTACTGCCACCTATATGGTAATTCATGGATACATGTTTTTTTCCAAAGGGGATAACAATACATTTCTTGGCATTAAGCTTGAGCCCATGGCTCTCGCACCAAGCATCTGTTTCTGTAAGGCCCTTTTGTAGAGTATCCACATCATTTGGTACCCTTGTGGGAGGAGAGTGCTGTCTGGGTTCCATTTAATCGGGGGTGATTGGACTTGAGCTCGGCGAGTGTGTCCTTATTTGCTAGTTTGAGTTAAAAGGGTTATTTCTTGTTTTATATAAGCCTCTTGTCTGTGTTTCATGCACCAACACTTGCTTTAAAACCTGCTGGAAAGCACTAGGAAGTCTTAAACTGATACAAGCACTCAACTCTCCTTGATAATAAGGAGAAATTAATCGTAGGCACTAAACAGCCTATAATTGCAAAGTATCTTGCTAAGGTAAGGGAAAACAGATTTTGGACTTTACAAAACCAAACCAGGTATGTCCAAGGGTCAGCTTCTGGTGATTTCTCCTGTCCACCTGGTGAATCTGGGCATACTGGGGCAATGCAGAAATTGCCTCATGTACACAGACAACCCTCTTCTCCTACCACCCAACACTACAAATTGCAAGTGATGCACTTACATAGCCGAACTGGAAGCAAAGCTCTCTCCACCCAAGATTGTGCTAGACAGTCAAGAGGAGAAGTTTAACACTCACACTACACCTCATGCAACACATAGCCCTTCTAAACCCACACCACCAAACACCCACATATGCAGCGGCCCTTAACATTAACCTGCCCAAGCAACGAGGACCTCCGAAGCTGAAACGCAAACAAACACCAATTACAACCAAAGTGTCACATAGCTCACAACACCAGTGTATCACCCAACAACAGCCCCTAAGGCAAGACAACGTACCCAACACTTTAGTCATAGGTGACTCTAGAGTCAGGCACACTGATGTCCCACTCATCAGGCTGAACAAGGAGAAAATTACAGTCAGCTGCCTGTCGGGTGCCAGGATTTGCCACATAACGTATGCACTCAAGTCACTCCACAACAAGTACAAATATGACTCTGTCATTGTCCATGTTGGAGAGAATGACTTGAGAGGTACCTCCCTGGATTACATGAAAAGAGACATGGAAGAGCTCTCGGATCATGTGGCCCAGGCAGGTATGACCCTAGCCCTGAGTAGCATCCTGCCTTCGCCCAGAATGATATCACAGTATAAGGACAAAATGATTGACTTCAACAATTGGCTAAGCTTCTGGTGTCATTCAAAGGGGATCCAGTATCTGTCTGCCTGGGACGACATGATCGACAGACCACGATGCTTTGCCAGAGATGGTCTGCACCTGTCACCCCTGGGATTCAGGTTACTGGCTAAGGCTCTTGCCACCCCTATAGTGCCTTTTTAGGCAAAGTTCAAAGGAAAAAAACACCACTGTAACAGGTACAAGCATGCAAAATCTGAAGGTAATGCTACTCAGTGCTAGAAGTCTAAACCTCAAAATGCACTCTGTCAAGGCACTCCTAAAAATGAAGAACATCGATATCTGTGCATTAACTGAGACATGGTTCAAGGCTCCAGAGAGCACCCCAGCAATACCAGGCTACAACTCTTACCACCCTTTCGGCCACCAAACCAGGACCGAAACACTAAAGGTGGAGGAGTGTCCATATCCACAAAGGATATTCACAACAACAGGCTAGATGCCCAACACAATGCGTCTGAAATTCTCCAGGTGCAACTAACACTAGGTAAGACTGCAATCCAAATTGTAGCTTGCTGCAGATCCCCCCCCATGCCCCAATATTCTCACTACATCTTTCTAAACATACTGGAAAATATTAAGATACAACCAAACACCCTAATACTGGGTGATTTCAACTACCCTGCCATTAACTGGGAAAATTCATGTACCAAGGAGGAAAGACATCCCTGATCAGTATCAGTAAGAAACTAAGGTCCCTCATAAAATCCTCCAAGGCTAACTTTGAAAGATAAATAGCCAAGGATTCAAAAGATAACCACAAAGCCTTCTTTAGCTATGTCAAGAATCTAAGTGGCAACTCGCAGGTATGCTCTGAGCTAGTGTAAAATAGCACAAAATATACTGAACCCACTGATATTGCCAACATCCTGGCAGATAGATTCAGTGCAAACGTCACCCCCCTCTCATCCCCAAAAGGGCCCACAATAATACTGGAAAAGTGTAGTGTCCCAGAAATCAAAGAAGCACAGGTGAAAACAGCCCTTTCAAAAGCCAAAAGCACAGTGTCAGTGGGGCCAGATGGTGTCCCAGGCTGCGTCTTACATGAACTACAGAACAAACTAACCCCCCACCTAAACACACTGTTCAACCTCAGCCTCTCCACAGGCTACATGTCCATAGAATGGTGCACAGCAACGGTTATTCTGCTCCACAAAGGAGGGGCCACAACTGACCCTGGTAACTATCGCCCCATAAGCCTGACTAGCCTGGTCTGCAAGGCTATGGAGCGCATCATCATGGAACTCATTAACAAAGACATTGGGAACCTCCAAACACTTGACCCGACCCAGTTCGGCTTTGTTAAGGGCAGATCATGCCTACTAAACCTGGTTGACTTCTTAGAGACAGTCACCAAGGCCATAGATGAGGGGAAGGTAGTTCACACAGCCTACCTTGACCTTGCCAAGGCTTTTGACACCATTCTCTACTCGGGAATTATAGAAAAACTCACCAGCCTGAACATAAACCCCTACGTCACGAGATGGGTTGCCAACTGGCTTACAGACAGAACTCACACAGTAAGAGTAGCGGGCTCCAGGTTCAACTCTAAACCAGTCACAAGTGGTGTTCCACAAGGCTCGGTCCTGGGACCCCTACTGTTCAGCATATACTTCTCAGAAGTACAGGCAAACACAGGAGGACTATGGCTAACCAAGTTCACCGATGACTGCAAACTGGGAGCCATAATTGACTCTCCAGCTGACATGGACATTCTCTAAAAGGGCCTTACTGAGACGGATACCTGGTGTCAAATTCACGGTCTCAAGCTAAATTCCAAAAAAATTTGGGAAAAACAAAACACCCATGAATTACCACATAGGTGGCAGCCCCCTTAATACAGAAGAGGTAATAAGAGATCTGGGGACCCAGGTAGATAGTAATCTCTCCTTTGACAATCATATTGCCAAAGTAGTTAGGAAATCCTTCTATGTAGCCCATCAAATTACTAAAGGGTTCGCATCTAGAAATAAAGAGGTTATAGTGCCCCTCTACTCGTCACTCATCAAACCCATCATAGAGTACAATGCCCTGTTTGGGATGTACCACACAAGACACTACCAACAGCTGGAAAGACCACAAAAGTACCACACCAAGAGGATTACTGGTCTCAAACATATGCCTATGCAGCCCGACTGGAAAAACTCCAGCTGTACTCAGTGGCATATTGCTTACTCAGAGGTGATCTCTGCCTGAGTTACAAAGCCATGTCCAACTCAGAATTGATGGACATGCTCCACCTAAAGATATCCAAGTCACTGCGAGCCACTCGCTTTAGTGAGCTAAACCTCACCACAACAATAAATAGAACATGCTAGAGGGATAGCTTCCTGTCACAGAGGCTCCCCATGCTTTAGAACAAAATTCCTAACTACATTAGGCAGAGCCCCTCACTAACACTCTTCAACAGAAACCTTGACAATTGGATGGGTAACAGAAAATATAGCCCTGGGATCACTTCATTGGATCTTCTTGACAGAGGCTCAGTTAATTAATCAATGGGGCGGTGAAAGCTGACACACTCTGGCTAGGCTTATAAATGCCCTTGGGCAGATAGCCTAATACTTACCTATGAACCTATGAACTTATGAACCAACACCTTTACCCAACGGTTCTTGGAATTCATAAATTCCAACGCCCTGGATCAATTAATCCTTAGTCCCACCAGGGGCTCCAATATCCTAGACCTGGTCATTACCAACATGGGAAATCCATGCTCCACACCTATGGTCACCCCCTCGTTGTTCAGGTCTGACCATAAGCTAATCACCATTGACATCCACATCCCACCCCCACCCCCCAGTAAGGAAACCTCCATAGAAAACTTCTCCAAAGAAAACTTCATGCTACTCAAGTCAGAAGTGACAAACTTCATGATACCCATGCAGACGGAAACTGAAAGTTCATAAAGCTGGAACAACAGGAACCAAACGAAGTAACAAACAACAGGAACAAGTTCCACCAGGATTTATTATAAGCACAAAATCTCTCTCTCTGACGTCTCGGCCAAAGCCTTCAAGGAGAATAAAACACTTACATAAAGCAGCAGCTTATATACATAGCAAAATGAGACAATTACATAATTAATCAATTAGTACAGCAGTTCAACAAGCTAATGCTCTCCAGTTGAGCTCTTCATTTAGCCCAAAAGGAAACATAGTTTTAAATTTTAAAATATATACAGTTTCTTTCTGCACTAACCTAGTTTTAACATCAATATCACTGAACATAGAAACACAAACTTGTTCTAAAATAGTTCCTTTCAAGCCCTCATTACATTTATCATGTGCTTCTAGAAAATGTGCTGCAACTGGGCTGTCTTCTTTACCATTTTTGATGTCTCTTAAATGCTCCAAAAATCTTATTTTAAAAGCCCTCTTTGTTTCCCCGATGTAAAATTTGTTACAGGGGCATTGTAAAGCATAGATAACACCCTCAGAATTACAACTAAATATACCCCGACTATCAAATTTGACATTATTAATAAAGTTAAAATTAGATACAATATGTTTACAGACCTTACATCTCCCACAGGGAAAGGTCCCAACTTTAACAGGTTCCATATACATTTTTAATACAGGCATCTTAATCTTAGATCTTACAAGAAAATCTTTTATATTCTTGCCTTTGCGGTAAGAAAACTTCATGTTTACATCAAGCCATTGTTGAACATTTCTAAGAGAGCAAAAATAAAGCCAATATTGGCTAACAATATCAAGGAACTGTTTGGTAAAGCAACCATAAGTAGTAACAAAATAAATTTTTTCTTTAGTTGAACCTAAATTATCATGTTGTATTATATTACACTTTTTCTGATGAATAGATCTTTCATATCTAGGTTTAACCCCTGTACACAATCTTGTAAAACTTTTTTCCAAAATATTTTTACCATAGCCTCGGGTGGAAAAAGATTCCACCAAGAGGCACATTTCTTTATGAAATATATCAGATCTATTACATAGCCTGGAAATACGTAGCATTTCACCATAGGGTAAAGCCTCAATAACATGTGATGGATGACCACTGTTTCCATGTAAATACTGACATGTCCCTTCAAATTTTTTATTAGGCCAGGTTATAATATTCTCACCATTTGAGATGTCCAATACTACATCTAAAAAAGGAATAATATGACCAATATAAAGGCCATCAAATTTAATATGAAATTTATTAACATTAATTTCATTAAAAAATCCATTGATTGATGAAACTGAAAGTTCGACTGCTGAATCCTACACTAAGGCACTGTACGAGCACATCCACTCGTGCATGAATCATGCCATCCCCAATAGAACTAAGATGCTCTCCTCTGAAAAAAGGAAGCCAATCTGGTGGTCCCTTGCCATAAACAAACTTTACAACAAAAGGAAAAAACTGTTGCAGAAAAGAGAAAAATCCCAGGATGCAAAAAACTCCCTTACCAGCCTCAGTAAGAAGCTGAGATCCCTCATAAAATCCTTCAAAGCTAGTTACGAAAATAAAATTGCCAAAGATTCCAAAGACAACCACAAGGCATTCTATAGCTATGTCAAGAATCTAAATGGCAATGCTCAGATCTGCTCTGAGCTACAACAGAATGGCACTAAATATACTGATCCCAAGGATATTGCCAATATCCTGGCAGATCGATTCAGTGCAAACTTCACCCCCTAAAGGACCCATCTTAATACCGAATGATTGCCAAATTCCGGTAATAACAGCCACACAGGTAAACATCGCACTCGCCAAAGCTAAGAATACAGCATCCATGGGACCAGATGACATCCCAGGCTGTGTACTACATGAACTACAAAATAAACTGGCACCTCACCTGACTGTCATGTTTAATCATAGCCTCATCTCAGGCTTCGTGCCCACTGAGCGGCATACAGCTACAGTTATCCCACTCCACAAGGAGGGATCCACCTTGGATCCCGAGAACTACCACCCCATCAGTCTGATGAGCCTGATCTGAAAGGAAATGGAATGCATTATCATGGAACTTATAAACAAAGACATTGGCAACCATCAAACACTGGACCCCACGCAGTTTGGGTTCATGAAGGGCCGATCTTGTCTCCTGAACCTGATTGACTTCTTCGAATCAGTCTCCAGAGCCATGGACAAGGGTAAGGTGGTCCACACAGCCTATCTGGACTTTGCCATGGTCTTCGACACCATCCCCCACTCTGGAATCATAGATAGACTTACTAAGCTGAATATTAATCCCTACCTCACTCAATGGGTTGCCAACTGGTTTACTGACAGAACCCACATTGTAAAAGTAGCCGACTCCAAATCCAGCTCCAGACAAGTGACAAGTGGAGTACCTCATGGTTCAGTCCTGGGACCGCTCTTGTTTGGCATCTACTTCTCTGAAGTACAGGCCAACACTAACAAAGTTCGTAGATGATTGCAAACTGGGAGCCATTATTGAATACCCAAATGATGTGGATATTCTACAAAAGGGCCTTACAGAAATAGATGGGTGGTGCCAGAGCCATGGGCTCAAGCTCAATGCCAAGAAATGTATAGTTATACCCTTTGGGAAAAAACATGTACCTGTGAATTACCACATAGGTGGCAGTACACTAAACACCAAAAGTGTGATAACAGACTTAGGGACACAGGTGGACAGTGGTCTCACCTTCGATAACCACATCACCATAACATTCAGGAAATCCTGCTATGTGGCACACCTCATCACTAAGAGCTTTTCATCCAGAAAAAAGGAGGTCTTTGCCCCACTGTACTCATCCCTCATTAGACTCATTATAGAATACAATGCCCCGTTTGGTATGTACCTCTCAAGACATCTGCAACAACTGGAAAGGCCACAGAAATACCTCACTAAAAGAATCACAGGCCTAAAGAGATGCCCTATGCTGACCATCTAAAAAAAACTCCACCTATACTCTGTCGCATATCGTCTACTCAGAGGCGATCTCTGCTTAACATACAAGGCCATGTCAAACCCAGAGCTGTTGGATATGCTACACTTAAAGAAATCTCAATCCCTCAGAGACACATGCTCCAGAGATCTAAACCTTGTCATCACAATGAACAAAACATGCTGGAGGGATAGGTTCCTGACCCAGAGACTCCCCAGACTCTGGAATAGACTGCCCATACATGTCAAGCAGAGCACCTCTTTGACCCTATTCAAAAGGAACCTTGATGATTGGATGGGAGATAGGAAATTCACCCCGGGATCACGTCAGTTGCCCTGCTAGACAGGGGTCCAGGGAAGTAAATACTGTGGGAAAAAATAGCCAGGGAATTGTTATGGCTAGGCTTGTATAGGTCCTAGGGCCGATAGCCTAGTAACAACCTATGAACTTATGAACCTATGTAGCACACCACCATAGCTGTAGTTACCATTGGTGGTTATAGTGGCAAACATTTTGCTTGTTAAATTTTTCCTTAGCATTTTGCTTGTGGCCCTCCAGAGGTTTTTAGTGGTTCACCTCTACTGTCAGGTAGAACACTAAGCCTATCCTCAGAGGTTCCAACACACCTCTCACCCACTAGCCACTCCTAAGTGTGACCACTCTTCCTGACCATATAAATTTACCCAGCACTATGGATTCACAATTTCCCACAGTTTCTCCAGCCAGTTTGCTTGACATGGGAATCTTAAAACAGTATCTTAACTGCCTCATGTTCACTGATGACACCCCTCTGCTCCTAGAACACACAAACTCAACATGTGAGAGATGCAGCTATATTAAGAACCTCAAATCAATGCTGTCTCACACACCAGTCAGTACATATGACAATGAGTGGGTCATCAGCATGCACACCTCACCTCCTACTCCACGCAAACCCACATCCCATATACCTACATATGCGAAAGTCCTCACCAGAAACATACCTAAACAACAGAGACCTCCCAAACACAAACACAAGCACGCTACACATAACACTTCCTCTGCAGAACACAATGCACAGTATAACTCACTTACCAGTGTCTCACCTGTTAAGCCCTTAAGGCAGTGGTTCCCACACTTTTTTGATTCTCGGCTCCCTTGTTGAATCCAGGTTTTCCCAAGGCCCCCCTCCCCGTCAAATTCTAACAAGTATACTTTGCGAAATAGCTAAATAGGAAATAGAATATTTGTTTAAGGGCTGGGCTATAAGTGAACAAAGCCTCACCTGCCGCTTTTATTCCTGACGTGATGTCAATCAGCCACGCCCAAAGCGGCATGAACTTTAATGAAAATTAACAATACTTATCAGCTGAGCAGCATGGAAAAGGGGGCTATAATGGGAGAAACTCTAGGCTTTTTTTTTTTTTTTTAAAGGTGTGGTGTTAAATCCAACTCTTCAACATAAACTTTAGCAATATGTAAAGCAAAATAAATAATATTTCAATTTCACATGATTGAACCACACTATGAAATGTTTAGTGCATGCACATTAGCTTTGATTTTTTGTAAGGGGGTGGGGGTAGAGAAGCAGTAGTGAGCTGGCTAGTACCGGAAAGTACTTTGGCAGGTTTTGCACTGACTGCAATTCCCTTCCCCTCACATGAAATGGTGTAACTTAAATGACTGAGCAATGCGATTACAAACTCATGTTTCTTGACAAAAAAGGAGCCCATTTTTGGATGTCTGTCCCAGTATCTTGAATAAATACTAACAGTGTTAAGGCAACAGTTTGACAGGACAACGTCCCTATTAGACTTAAAAGACACTGGCACAAGAAAATCTACGACAAAAAAAAAAAAAAAATCTTCTCTTTAACCCACCCCTGCCAGAGACACAGATGGGGGAAAAGTCACAAGATGTTTCAGCAACATGGGTCTGCTAACCAAATATTTTTTCTTGCATCAGGGTACTCATTGATAACCAGAAAAAAAAGTTAAAACACAGAAACTACACCACATTGACAAACATTTCTTTGTGGTCCCCATAATCCCAACATAATAACATTTCCTAATATATGTGCAGACTACATTTGCCACATAATCTTACCTACAGTAAGTACATTCGAGGCATGTTTAAAACCACACTACCTCTACACAATACATTTAACAGTTCCTTACCTATTTCTGTTTCTGTCATATTGAGACTATGCTGCTACAGCCCCCAATTACACCTACAAACAAAATTCTAGCACTACTTAATTTTACACTTTTCGAATCAAAGACAGCACAGTAAACTTCCACGTGGTCTATTAATATGCTAATTAAAAAGTGCCCACTTGATAGGCAGATTCTGCAGCCATGGGGACTGACATACTCCAATCATGCATTTGCATTGAACATGTTAACAGGTGACGTTCTGGCTGTGTCCATAAGTTAATTCTAGTATAAGTGGCCGCAAAATAAACCATGAACTGATAAGCGTAGTATCTAAGCTTATTAGTTTGTGGTTTATTTTGCAGCTAAGCTTATTAGTTCGTGGCTCCCCTGTGGGGAAGCCGCAGCTCCCCAAGGAGTGGCGGTGCACACTTTGGGAACCCCTGCCTTAAGGAAAAATACAAAACCAAACTTTCTAGTCATAGGTGATTCCATTGTGAGACATACAGATGTCCCGCTCATCAGGCTGGATAAAGAGAAGGTCACAGTCAGCTGTCTGTCAGGTGCCAGAATCCATCATATCACACATGCACTCAAGTCTCTCAACAACAGGTACTGTTATGACTCTGTCATAGTCCATGTTGATGTGAACGACTTGAGATGTACCTCTCTGGACTATATGAAGACACGATTGAGCTCTCTGACTATATGTCTCAGGCTGGTATGTCCCTAGCCTTAAGCAGCATTTTACCTTCACCTAGGATGATGCCTCAATACAAACATAAAATGATTGACTTCAATAATTGGCTTAGTTTCTGGTGTCATTCCAAGGGGATACAGTATCTGTCAGCCTGGGATGACATGATCGACAGACCTCAGTGCTTTGCCAGAGATGGTTGTCATCTGTCACCCCTGGGATTTCAGTTACTGGCTAAGGCTCTTGCTACCCTGTAGTGCCTTTCTTTAGGCAGTGTCTCACGGACAAAATTCCTAATGTAAAAACCCCATCTAAAAATGGATTCACTTTAGAAGCTCGAATTCCCAAAATCTCGAACTTCATATGGTCGAGACCAAAAGATCGAGTTTTGGAAACTCGAACTTTTAAAATGAAACCCAAAAACAAAAAAGTCAAACATCGCTTTTGCAGGGGGGCTTTGCCCCCCTGCACCCCCCCCACTTAAATATAGCAACTCTGAGATTGCGCTACAGTAGGGAAAAGGGAAATCTCCCATATTGCGCTGTATGCAGAAGCACAAAACGGGAGATTTCCCACTTCCTGTCAACACCGCAAAAAAGATAAAAACATTACGTACACACAGAGCGTACAAGAAGCCTTGCCTCTGTGTGCACGTAATGATTTAAGGTGAGTAAAGTGTTATTTTTTAAAACTTTACATATTCGATTTACTGAAATCTCGATCATATGGTCTCGACCATATGACATTCGAGATTTCAGTAATTCGATTATGTAAAGTGCTTCCCTGAAAACAACCTCAAGGTTATGCTGCTAAATGCTAGGAGTCTCAACATAAACCTGAACTCACTGGAAGCTTTCTCCCTTGTAAGACGCAGACATTTGTGCAGTCACAGAGACATGGTTCAAGGCTGTAGAGAGCAACCCAGCCATACTGGGTTATACCTTCTTCCACATGTTCAGACCTCAAACTGAAGGCATGAAAACTAAATGAGGTGGTGTATCAATATTCATTAAAGATAAATACGCCTCCAGACTGGTTAAACAGTATGATTCCCTGGAGACACTTCAGGTGCAATTACGGTAGGGCACCTATTCAAGTCATTGCCAGCTACAGGACCCCATCCATGAATCAGGACACCCACTCTGCTTATTTGGATCTACTTGAGTCTATCAAGATACAGCTGAACAGTATGGTTTTGTAGGGAATTTAATTACCCATCCAATGACTGGGTAAATTACTTGTGCTCAGACTCACTTGCCCAGAGGTTCCTCAACTTTGTTAACTCCAGTGCCCTGGACCAGCTGGTTGACATCCCCACAATGGCAGCCAACACTATGGATCTGGTGCTTACCAAGATGGGGGATCACTGTAGCGCCCCTACTATGAAGTACTCCCTAGTGAGATCTGACCAGAAATTGGTCTCATTCGAAGTAACTATCAGACCTAACCCCCCCCCCCTCCAGCAGCAACTAAACTAAAAAACTTCTTCAAAGCAGATTATAACCTCTTATTTATTTATTTCTTTTTTATTTATTTATTTATTGCAGTTGGTTTACCAGGATAGTCCATCGGGCCTTGAAGAACCCGTTTTCAATGGAGTCCCGGGGAGAAAAGCTCCAAAAAAGAAATAAATGTACATTAACATTTGACAGTAATATTTAGATACATGCTAGCAAAAGAACATAAGCAAAACATAAATGTAAATTAACATTTGACAGTAACAGTCTTGGTACATGCTATCAAAGGAACAAAAGCAAAACATAAATGCAGATTAACGAACAAACATAGTAGATGAAATAAGGTAGATTATGATATTACAGGGCATTAAGTAGAGTTGGTTATGTGGGGTGGGTGCAAGAGCATTCCCATTGAGATGCTAGGTGTAAGAAAAGTGACTTCTTGAAGGTAGAGTGGTTAGAGGTAATGCGGATGTTTAGTGGTAGAGAGTTCCAGAGGCGAGCAAGGCTAAAGGAAAGAAGGTTTTTGCCTGGGGGATGAGTAGGTTTGTGCACTTCTAGTAGATTTTGATTATTAGACCTTAGAACTGTGTTTGGTAGGTGCATTTTAAGGGCAGAGGAAAGGGAGGGACAGTTGGAGGGGTTTAGAATAAGCTTGTGGGCTAGAGTTAGTTGAGTATAAGTAAGATAGTTGGGAAGTTCTAACCATTTTAGTTTATGGAGGGAGAGACAGTGGTGAGTGGAAGACTTATGAGCCGTGGCGAATTTAGCAATTTTGTTATAGCAAGAGGTGAGCTGTTTTTTTTAACAAGGACTGAAGATTAGTAAGTAGTGGGGCACCATAGAGAAGGGAGGGGATAAGGAAGGAAGTAGCTAGAGTGATTTTAGTGGTGGATGTGAGGTAGGCATTTTGTCTATACAGCATGCTAAGTTTTTGATGTTTTTTTGTAGGTGGGAATTTAAATTTTAGTTGGTTGTCAATTTGGACCCCAAGTAGTTTGGTCTCTGACACTATTTCGAGAGGTGAGTTATTTTGACTAGTAACTAAGAATGAGTTCATGTTGGGAGGAGTGAGTTTGGAGGGAGTAAATAACATTAATTTGGTCTTGGTGGCATTGAGAGCTAGATGATTGCTTAGCATCCATTGCTCTGTGGAAGAGAAGGCGTCTTGAGTAAGTTTTTGTAGTGTGGAGATAGAAGAGGCAGAGCAGATGATAGTAGAATCATCTGCATATTGGATGATGCTAGAGAAAGGGATAGATTTGTGGAAGTCGTTAATAAAGATATTGAAGAGTAGAGGACTCAGTATGGAGCCTTGTGGAACTCCGGTAGGGGTACTTAGGAAGGAGGAAGTTGCTTTTTTCCATTTTACAGCTTGATTTCTGTTGGATAGATAGCTAGAGAACCAGTTCAGAGAGGAGGAGGATAGGTAGAGTTTGGAGAGTTTAGTTAAGAGCAGGCTGTGAGAGATAGTATCGAAGGCTTTGGAAAGATCAAGGAGTAAGGTGGAAACGATTTGTCCAGAGTCGCGGGCTTTATTGACGATTTCAAGGAAGGAGAGAAGGGCAGTCATGGTGCTATGATTTGGTCTGAAACCATGCTGTGTGGGGGTTATAAGATTGTTGTCTAGGAGATGAGGAAGGAGTTGGAGTTGCACACATTTTTCAAGGATTTTTGAAATGGGGGACAGGATGGCTATGGGACGGAAATTAGTAATGCTGTTATTGTTACCACCTTTGTGTAATGGTATAATAAAGGCTTGTTTCCAAATTTGGGGAACTGTGCCTTCTGGTAGGGAGCGGTTAATTAAGATGCTAATGGGGTAGGCAAGACTTTCAGCAGCAATGCTAAGAAAGTAAGAAGGGATATTATCAGGAGCATTGGTGCATGGTTTCAATTTCTGAAGGAGTTTCTTAATAGTAGCAGTAGGAATGGGATTTAAAGTGAAGAGAGTGCAGTCGGGGGGCGTTGAATTTTGGGGTGGTATAGATGAGGATAGAATTTGTGTAGAAGAGGGGGTAGTGGAATTAGTGGGTTGGGAGTAGGGTGTGGATGTAGAGATTATGGGGGTGGGTGAAGGGGTATTAGATGATGGGGAGGAGATAGAGAATGAGGAGGTCAGTTTGGAAATAGAGTCAATAAAGAAGGAATTAAATTGGGTGGCTAAATCTAGTTCTGGAGCATTTGGATCTGGGGTAGGAGTATCTGGTTTGCTGGGGTGGAGGAGAGTAGAGATTCCTTTCCAGAATTTTTGAGGGTTGTTTTTGTTTTGGTTTTGGAGTGTAGAGAAATAGTTTTGTCGATCAAAAGAGATGTGTTTCTTAACTTTATTGCGGAGCATTTTGTATTCATTAAGGAGTGGGGTTGCCTTATGTTTTTGGTAGCGTGCCCACACTTTGTCTCTTTGTCTCATGGTAGAAAGAGTAGTTTTAGATAGCCAAGGGGCTGATTTAGTTTTTATTCTCTTTGTCCGTAGGGGAGCTTGGGAGTCAAGTAATTTTAAGAATGTTGAGTTGAAGTATGAGACTGCATTGTCTAGAGATAGCGTTTTTAGACAAGTCCAATTTACTGCTTTTAGTGAGTTTGAAAAGGTTATTGGGTTGAAGTTTTTTTGGTCACGGATCGTAATGAAGTTGTGGGTCCATTGAAGGATAGTGGGAAGTCGATGGGTAAAGGTGGGTAAGTGGTCACCTAGTGGGTCGGGAAGGATGCCACTGTTGGTGAAATAGTGGGGATGAGAAACTAGAATCCAATCAAATATACTCCCATTTGAGGGGTTTTTGGCTGGGTGAGTAGGCAAGTTGATCAGTTGTGAGAAATTGTAGAGGTTGATATTAGTGGTGTTTGCAGGAGCCTGGATAAGGGCCCAGTTAATGTTTATGTCTCCAAGGATTATGATTTCATTACTAATGTTACTGGATAGCCAAGAAAGGATAAGTTCAAGTGTAGAGATATTATCCCCTGGGGGATATAGAGGGAAGCTATACATATGTGTTTGTAATTATTGATTTGTAGTAGAGTAAGGAGAAGTTCAGCGTTGTTAAAGTGTGGGATAGGTTTGTTGTAGGGAGAAACTACTAGGGAGGAGGAATATATAAGGGCTACTCCTCTGCCTTTTTTGAGAGGTCTGTCTTTTCTTATGATGGAGTAGTTTGGGGGAACTATTTCAGAGTCCTTAATATGAGGTTTTAACCAGGTTTCAGAAATAGTCAAGATGTCAGGTTTATTGTGTATAAGCCAAGCATGAAGGTTTGGGACTTTGTTAACGATACTTTGCAAGTTTAAGGAAGTGAATAATAAGGATTTAGTTGTGGTGGTTATAGTGGCAGGGCCTGGGTTGGGATGGATGTCACCTGATATGAGAGTACTAATCAGGTGTGGTATATAATAGTTTAGGTGAATAGATAGCAAGGTGGTGAGATTGGGGTTTATTGTGAAATGGAGGGATTTGCTAGTAGTTATAGGAATGGAGATTGTGTGATGGGAGATAAGTTTGTATCGAAAAAGAAGGAGGTTGTCTGAGGGGTATAAATAGGGGGAAATAAGAGAGTATGATTGTGATGGAGGTGAGTTGTGGTGGTTAGTTATATGAAAGGATTGGAAGTTGAAGGAATTAGTGGGCTGGGAGAGATGGTGGAAATAAGATAAGGAGAGGAGAAGTAGTAGTGAAAGGAAGATGGAGGAGTATTTAGAGAGCATGTTGTAAAAGAGTAACAGTAGAACAGTAATAGAATAGTGTTGTTTGGTATATAGGAGACAGTTTTATATAGAGGAAGTGTATGTTATCTTAGAAGTGAGGAGAGTAGTATTAGTTATAGAGGGGTGTGGTCAAGAATAGGGAATGGAGTAGGATTGGTTAATAAGATGAAAGTGGGGAGTAGAGTGAAAGTTGGTTTTGGCGGGAAAAAAGGAAGGTGTGTTAGGAGGTACGAATACTGATTGGAGTAGAGTGGAAGTGGGAGTGGTTGTTGGAGGGATAAATGTAGACGTGCTGGGGGCGGGTGGGAATTGGGGGCAGGGTAGGGGAGCGGAGTGAGCCCGCAGGGCGAACGGAGTGGGTTGAGCCCAAGAGCAGAAGAGGAGCGAGAGACTATCAGAGGAGCAGTATTAGTGAAGTGTAAGTAGTAGAAGGTTAAGTGGAGAGGGTCTGGACAAGGTGTGAGGAGTGGGCTAAAGGTATTAGGGGAAGAGTGAGGGACAGAGATGTGGGAACTGTGAGACAGAAGGAGAGAGTTGTTAGGTTCACTTCTTATCCTAGCACAAAGGAGAGTTGTAAGTTAAAGTTTTAAGCTCAAAATCAATGGAGAAGGGATGTTCTCTAGTGGACAATGCAGGAATGCAATGGCTCACCAGGGAATACTTGGGCTGATGGGATAGAGGGAGAAGGGAGCAATAGTAACAAAGAACAGTGAGAGGTATGGAAGATAGAGGAGTGGAGTTGAGTGGGTTAGGCTGCTGGCAATCCTGACAGGGAGTATACTGCTACTGCTAGGAGAGCAAGAGTGCAGTAGTTCTAGCTCAGCAGATGAACGTACTTTAAGTTCTTTTAGAGTCTCTTGGGTATACTTTTCTTCGAAAGGAGTTGAAGCAGCAGAGAGTATTGCTTTGGCAATAGGGAGTACAGCTCTAGTTAGGTCCAAATATCCACCCAGGCAAGAACACAGGGGGAAAAGATTCAGGGCAAGAAAGTTTAAGTTCTTTTAGAGTCTCTTGGGTATACTTTTCTTCGAAAGAAGTTGAAGCAGCAGAGAGTATTGCTTTGGCAATAGGGAGTACAGCTCTAGTTAGGTCCAAATATCCACCCAGGCAAGAACACAGGGGGAAAAGATTCAGGGCAAGAAAGTTTAAGTTCTTTTAGAATCTCTTGAGTATACTTTTCTTCGAAAGGAGTTGAAGCAGCAGAGAGTATTGCTTTGGCAATAGGGAGTACAGCTCTAGTTAGGTCCAAATATCCACCCAGGCAAGAATACAGGGGGAAAAGATTAAGGGCAAGAAAGTTTAAGTTCTTTTAGAGTCTCTTGGGTATACTTTTCTTCGAAAGGAGTTGAAGCAGCAGAGAGTATTGCTTTGGCAATAGGGAGTACAGCTCTAGTTAGGTCCAAATATCCACCCAGGCAAGAACACAGGGGGAAAAGATTCAGGGCAAGAAAGAGAGCGACACACTCACAGCCGAGGATGCACAGCAGCCAAGAACGGGCTAGTATGGGATAGTATAAATAGCCTCACTGCACCTCCTCCCTCAGATGGAACTGCTATCTCTGCCGAGCTCTACACCAATTCTTTATACAAACACCTGTATAACTGCATTGTCTCAGACATACCTGATAGGAGCAAAACAAGCTCCTCAAGGAAGAGGAAATCTACCTGGTGGACAACTGCCATTAACAGGCTTTACAATAAGAGGAAGAAATTGCTGTCTAAGAGCCCTCCTATACTGGAAACACTCCCTCCTCAGCTTAAACAAGCAAATAAGGTGTCTTGTGAAGCCCTTCAAAGCAAACTATGACTCCATATTAGCTTCCTCAACAAAGGACAACCACAAGGCATTCTATAGTTACATCCATAACCTAAAAAGAAAGGCTCAGATATGTGCAGTACTGGTAGTTAATGATACCACTTATAATGAGCCTGTGGACATAGCTAACCCAGTTGGCTAACAGGTTCTGTGAAAACTTCACTCCCCTGTCCCCACCACACATATCCCATGACATCCCTTCCATGTGTCCCCTACCTTGTATCTCTAAAGACCAGGTGGTAAATGCCCTCGCTAAGGCCAAAACCACAGCATCTATGGGACCTGATAACATCCCAGGCTGCATCCTACATGGGCTACAAAATGAATTAGCAATATCACTGACTACTCTTTTCAATCACAGTCTAAGCACCCTCTTTGTACCAGCTGAATGGTAAACAGCCACGGTTATTCTCTTGCACAAAGATGGTGCATCCACTGACCTCAGGAACTATAGATCTATTAGTCTGAGTAGACTTATCTACAAGGCCATGGAACGAGTCATCATGGACCTTATCAACAAAGATATAGGTAATCTCCAAACACTTGACCCTACTCAATTTGGATTTGTCAAAGGTTGATCATCCCTGTTAAACCTGGTGGACTTCTTTGAGACAGTCACCAAGGCCCCGGATGAGGGGAAATCTGGGCATACAGCCTACCTGGACTTAGTCAAGGTGTTTGACACTATCCCTCACCCAGGTATCAATGATAAACTCACCCAACAAGGCATCAACCCTTATTTCATAATTAGGGTCCCTAACTGGCTCACTGATAGAACTCATATAGTCAAAATAGGGGAATCCACCTCCAACAGCAGACCTGCAACTAGTGGTGTTCCACAGGGTTGAGTCCTGGGACCTCTACTGTTTAGAATCTATTTCTCTGAAGTTCAAGGAAAAACTACAAGTCTGTAGTTGACAAAGTTTGCTGATGACTGCAAACTGGGAGCGGTCATAGAATATCCAAATTATGTCAACATCCTACAAGAAGGTCTTACACAAAGAAATGATTGATGCCAAAGTCATGGCCTTAAATTCAATGCAAAAAATATATTATCGTTCCTTTCAGCAAATGTAATGTTCCTGCTAACTACCACATCAGTAACAACACCTTAAGTATGCACTCAGTGGTGAGAGATCTGGGCACATAGGTTGACAGCTACCTTACCTTTGACCACCATATCTCTAAAGTGGCAAGAAGGGCATTCTATCTTGCTCATCTCATAAGTAAGGGAATTGTCTCCAGAAAAAAAGAAGTTATAACCTTACTGTACACTTCCTTCATCAGGTCAATAATTAAGCACAGTTCCCCTTTTGGTATGTACCTTTCCAAGCATCTGCAGCAATTACAGAGACCGCAAAGGTTTCGCACAAGGAAAGTTCAAGGTGTTCAGCATCTGTTTTATGGAGATTGTCTGAAATCATTGTCACTTTATTCTGTTTCATACAGACTAATCAGAGGTGATCTCTACCTTGTATACAAGGCAATCTCTGACTCTGCTTTATTGGAAGTGCTGCATATCTGTAAGTCAAGTGGTACACGGGTTACTCACTCTGAAGTCCTTAATCTGGTATGCGACATTAATAAAACCTGTTGGAGGGACAAATTTGTCTCCCAGAGGTTGCCACACCTTTGGAACAGACTCCCACTTCATGTCAAACAGAGCACCTTATTAGTCCTCTTCAAATGCAGTCTGGATGATTGAATGGGTGACTGTAAATTTTCCTGGGGGTTCTATATTTGTCCCTCTTGGACAGGGACAGTAGGTGCTGATCATGGAAATAAGGGTAAGAACTTGACTAGGCTTGTAAGGGCCCTAGGGCCATTAGCCTAGTAACTTCATATGATGCTATGATCTCATAGGGTGATATAAAATGCTCTGACTAACATCCACACACACCAAGTTGGCTGCAGTGAGACGAGTATCACTATACCAAAACCTTTCTACATTTACATAACAATGCAGAGCACACACACAGCAAGTTGGCTGCAGTAAATGCTCTGACTAACATCCACAGAAAACATGTTGACTGTAGTGAGAATAGTACTATTACCTACCTACATTTACATAACACTAAACAGCACATACAACAAGTTGGCTGCAGTGAGAATAGTACTGGTACCTATCTACATTTACAGAACACTGCACAGCACATACATACACCAAGTTGGTTGCAGTCAGAATAAAACCCCTACGTATTTAAGTTTACAGGCTACAGAATGCACAACATATTGCATGCACCCTGCTCAAGTCTGACATTAACTTGGCTTTAGATAATCATATGGTAGATGACATCAGCAGGCCTTGTGGAGGACAAGAACTTGTAGGTCTGCATCACCTGCAAGGCCCAAACAGTGCCAATTTGAGATTCACACTTGTTCAGTAGGAAGATGCACACACACACACACACACACACACACACACACACACACACACACACACACACACACACACACACACACATACACACACACACACACACACACACACACCAAGTGGGCTGGAGTGAGATTAGGACCTCTACCTCTCTAGTTTTATAGACTACATGACAAAGTACTTAATGCATGCCCCACAACTCACGTCTGATGTTAACTTGGCTTTAGGTAATCTTATAGTACATCACATCAGCAGGCCTTATGGGGGACTAGAGTTTGTAGGTCTGTATCACCTGCTAGGCCCAAAACAGTGTAAAACACTGTAAAACCATGCCAGTTTGGTATTCATACTTGTTCTGTAGGGAGATGTACACTCACATAAACACCAACTGGGTTGGATTGAAATTAGAACCCCTACCTATCTAGTTTTACAGATTACATAACACAGTACTTAATGCATGTTCCACAGCTCAAGTCTGATAAAAAATTTGGATTTAGGTAATCTTATAGTAAATGACATCAACAGGCCTTGTGGAGGACAAGTGTTTGGAGGCCTGCATCAACTGCAAGGGCCAAAAAGTGCAAATCCATGTCAGTTTGGGAGTCACACTTGCTCTTTGGGGAGATACATACACACATACACCAAATGGGCTGGAGTGAGATTAGAACCCTTACCTATCTAGTCTTATACACCATACTTAACCCACTCATCACAGCTCAAATCTGGAATTAGTATTGCTTTACATAATCTTATGGTAAATGACATCAGCAGACCTTGTGGAAGACATGAGTTTGAAGGCTTGCATCAATTGCAAGGGCCAAAAAGTGCAAACCCATGTCAGTTTGGAAGTCAGTGTGAGATTCACACTTGTTCTTTGGGGAGACACACAGACACACACACACACACACACACACACACACACACACACACACACACACACACACACACACACAGTTGGCTAGAGTGAGATTAGAACCCCTACCTATCTAGCCTTACCCACTACAGATCACAATGCTTAATGCACATGCCACAACTCAAGTCTGCTTTATAAATGACTGCAGGCAAACTAATCATATACAACATAAACAAGTCCTGTGTTGAACAGCTTGGGAGACCTGCAGAGTCAAATTGCTTCTTAGTGTCATCTCAGTCTAGTAGCCTAGCAGTCAGATAACTGTTTTGTAGCCTAGCTATGTGACAACAGTACCTGTTTTGGGCATATGTGTCTGTCTGCATTTGGATGGGCAAGCATGTGGCCAAAATCGGTTTGCTTTGTTGATGAGTGAGCATACAACATTATACATTACACAAATTGTTTAGTTATTGATGTATGCGTGTGGTGAAACCCAGGAGACACAGGTGGCTGTAGTGACTGTGGGTGTTGTTGCTGGAGTAGATACAAGCATATGGCTTCATATGTACATATTCATATATTGTGCCATACATTTTCAAGGTTTCCACATGCTGTCTTAGGGAGACGTGGTATGACTCTCCACTCACCAGATGTTTACAGCAAGTACACAGGTTTGACTCATATTTGTGTGTGTTTCATACTAAATTGTGGTTTGCTGTCAAATGTGGCATCACTTACACATAATGTGAGAGAAGCCTGCCAGAAATCTGAACTTCAGATGTCCCAATAGTCCTCTAAATGCACCAGATGATATTCTGTGCACTTTCACATTTTGCAAGTGCATTATCTAATGTTGAGTCCTTACTTTTGGTTCTTTGTCCAACATTATATGTGTTGTAGAGCAGCTTTACTCTTCATGATCTGGGTATGTAGGGCAATACAGACATACACACACACACACACACACATATATATATATATATATATATATATATATACATATATATATATATATATATATATATATATATATATATATATACACACACACACACACACACACACACACACACACACACACACACACACATACACACACACACACATATATATATATATATATATATATATATATATATATATATATATATATAGAAAGTCATCATCTTCTTTCGGCTGTTCCCATTAGGGGTCGCCACAGCAGATCACCTGTTTCCATTTCTTCCTGTCCTCTGCATCTTGCTGTGTCACACCAACTACCTGCATGTCCTCTCTCACCACATCCATAAACCTTATCGTAGGCTTTCCTCTTTTCCTGTTACCTGGTAGCTTCATCCTTAGCATCTTTTTCCCAATATACTCAGCATCCCTCCTCAGCACATGTCCAAACCAACGTAATCGTGCCTCTTTGGCTTTGTCTCCAAACCTTCCAACCTGGGCTGACCCTCTAATATACTTATTCCTAATCCTGTCCACCCTTATCACACCCAGTGCAAATCTTAACATCTTTAATTCTGCCACATCCAGCTCAAACTCCTGCCTTTTTGTCAATGCCACTGTCTCCAACCCATATAACATAGCTGGTCTCACTACCCTCTTGTAGACCTTCCCTTTCACTCTTACAGGTACTCGTCTGTCACAAATCACTCCTGACACTCTTCTCCACCCACTCCATCCTGCCTGTACTCACACTCACCGTTACTCTGAACTATTGACCCCAAGTATTTAAACTCATCCACCTTCACCACCTCTACTCCTTGCATCCTCACCATTCCTCTATCCTCCCTCTCATTCACACACATATATTCTGTCTTAGTCCTGCTGACCTTCATTTCCCTTCTCTCTAGACCATATCTCCATCTCTCCAGGGTCTCCTCCACCTGTTCTCTACTCTCACTACAGATCACAATGTCAAATGCAAACATCATAGTCCACGGGGACTCCTGCCTGATCTCGTCTGTCAACCTGTTCATCACCATTGTAAATAAGAAAGGGCTCAGAGCTGATCCTTGATGTAACCCCACCTCCACCTTAAACGCATCCGTCACTCCCACAGTAGACCTCACCGCTGTCACACTACCCTCGTACGTATCCTGTACCACTCTTACATACTTTTCTGACACTCCTGACTTCCTCATACAATACCACACCTCCTCTCTAGGCACCCTGTCATATGCTTTCTCTAAGTCTACAAAAACACAATGCAACTCCTTCTGTAAAACATTTGTCTGAAGAAGGTGGGGAAGTTTTCCCTACCGAAAGCGCTCACATATTATCGAATAAACGGCTATCTGTTTTTTTATTTGTTCAGCCTTGAAGCTTGCCTTTTCTTCGTGTGGCCGTTTTTATTATCATTTAACCTCACTTTCTAACATCTCTCTTGAATTTAATTTTAATTTTTTAATTTTACATTTGTTACCCAGGGGTGTCTGACTGAGCCGAAAAGGCCCTTTTAAGCTCCACAAAGAAAAATTACAGACACATTTAGTTATTTAGACATGATCAGTATACACACAAGTTACAGGAGACATGTTTTTACAGTGGTATGTGGCACATAAACAGTTATAGTGGAGAGAACAAACAAAAAAATATTAATTTTAAAAATAAATGTAATTAATAGATTTGTGGTGTACAGCTGAAATTTGGAACATAGGTAGAATACATACATAGTACACAGGTACAGTACATACACTGTAGATTAGCCAGTGTTTGTGAGTAAGATTGAAAACTATTATCAAGTGCTCTAGATTTTGTATGTATGTGTTATCCACTTTCACTAGCCTGGGGAGCAATCATGGCACTGCCAACTTTCCTTGAGATGTTGCCTGATGAGGTCTTTAAAGGAGGCTTTGGATGATGTGTTTTGAATGCTTGTAGGGACAGGGTTCCATTTTTTAGCCACTGAACTACTATATAGTGCATCTCCAAAGCTATTGTAGCTGTTGGTGACTTCTAGTAGTAGTTTGCTTGATGATCTAAGAGGCCTTTTGGCTGAGTGATGTTGTATAGGTTTTTGAGGGCAGGACACTTATTGGGGAGGTAATAAATAGAATGACAGAGGCAGAGCTGATTGTAGGTTAGGAGGTTGGGCAGTTCAAGCCAGTGGCGCTGTCTCAAAGCAGTACAGTGATGAGTTCTATATGAGCAATTTGCAACAAAGCGGGCAATTCTGTTATAGCAGGCTTCCATTTTGCTTAGTTCAGTTTTGTTGAGATTAGTCAGAATGGGAGCTGCATAGAGTAGGGTGGATAGAAGTTGGGAGCGAGCAATGGCTGATCTTGTGTTGTTGGTAAGAAATGGTTTGATATGGTAGAGTGACCCCAGTTTGGCATGTACTTTTTTAATAGTTAAGTTGAGATGACTATCAAATTTTAGGTGGGAGTCTATGGTTATTCCCAATAGCTTAGCCTGTGCCACTGGAGCAATTGGAGTAGCATTAGTGGAGTAGATAGTGAATTGACTGTTAGTGTTTTTGTTAGAACTGGTTATAATCATAAGCTGAGTTTTGTTCCAGTAAGACTACATGAATATTCCATGCATGAGGCCTACTGATTACAAATGGAGGTGTGATAGTGGAATAGGTATCTGTAGTCCAATGTGGATGCCATTTCTGTCCAAATAGCCCACTGTAGTTACTTGTATAACATACCAGGTCCATAGCTACAATGACATATCATAATAATCCGCTAGACTACTGTGTAGGTTACAGACTCACCTTGCAAATGCAGCAGTTGACACAACTGTAGTTCAGAGCTGACTGTGTCTGATGCAAGCAGTACACAGCCAATACATGGATAGGTACAGGAAGTGTGAGTTGACTGGCACTAATTTTAATGTATGTATGTGAGTAGGAGTAAGGTGTTAGTCCCTAGCTCCCTAGATTGTCAGTGAATGTGCTATGCGTTGTCTCTTAGCCAAAGCCAGGGTGTACAGAACACACCTATATCTGTCTACAGGGACTTCAGCAGGGGGGGTTCTCTTCCAAGTCCTCCTGTGACTGTGGTGACCCTGGCAGTAGTGGGGGGGGGCTGTGTATCCCTTCCCTTTGCTGATCCTGCTGCATCTGTTTCTGCAGGATCAGACTGTGTAGCCTAGTACATACTGTGAATATCTGTGCACATGTGCATGGAGTATACTTCAGAGCTGCACCAAATATATGGAGGCACCAGAACCATGACTTCAGAAGCCCAAACACACCCTCTATTGATGTTCCTAGTTTGTGTGTGTGCCTCATTATGGCATTCTTCCATGAGTGTGTGCGCATTTCTGATGGGTGTCATCATCCATGGTTCCAGAGCATTGCCAGCATCCCCCACTAAATGGCCCTGTGGGATGTCATCCCTAGCAGACATCTGGTACAGCTGTGATGTGTGCCAGATATGGGAGTCGTGATAACTGCCAGAGTTGCCAGCACACACATGCATGATAATCCCCTGGGCATTGCTCATGACTTGAAAGTTGATGCAGTGGTATCCCTTGCGGTTAATGTAGATTCTACCCTGCTTACCAGGTGGTGCCTTGATGTGTACATGAGTGCAATCTATGTGATCCAGTACTTCAGGGTAGTGTGCTACATGGTAGAAGTGTTGCATAATGCTGGCTTCACCTCAGGGGAAAGGGGAAAAGATATGTGGTCACTGGCATTTGGGAGCATAGCATCCAGGAACTGGTGGAATATCCTGGATGCAGATGCCCGTAACACTCCCATCATGTCCGCAGTTGGTCTTTGAAAAGTGCCTGTAGCTAGTATCCTAAGGGCTACATATAACTTAGTTTCCATTGGGATGGGGTCCCCTCTGTTAGTTCTGGCTTTGAGTTGAGGGCGGCAGAGCTCACTGAGTTCTTGTAATATGTCCCTGTCCACACTGTAGCACTCTACAATCTCGAGCTCATGCAGCTCCTGAAAGGTTACCCTGGGCCTGAACGCTTTTCTCCTTCTCGGCCTGGGCCTATGGTTAGCAGCAGCAGCAGTAGTATTGACTTTAGCATCTAGCACATACAGATGTAGAATAACTGCAGCAGCCCCTAGCATTATCTCAGTTAAAATTTCCAGTCTCTACTCCAGTGGTTCAGTGTACTGAGAGAAAATCAGAATGTAGGATGTATGCATACTTTATACAGTTGTGGTGTAGTTCCACCATGTGGGATTGGCTAATTCTGATGCAGTTCACCTGCTTAGGATATAATTAACATGATTTAAAGGCCCTACTTTAGTGCGCAACGCAGAGCTAAGTGTAGTATCTTGCAGCATAGATTATACAAAACTATATATTATTAATTGAATATATCCGGTTTCCATTCATAGCTGGCTACCGCATGACTGTGACTTGGGTGGTCTGGTTGCATGAACACACTAAGCTATGCCCAAACCATTTGCAGCAAGTAGCATGCTATGTAAACATGTGCACTAAGAACAAAATATCCTAAAAGTAGCATGACACCCCCCGATGTCATCCACATCCAGTGGGAATATAAACACCGTGTAGAAGCCCACACAAAGTGGATATGCATAAATGGTTTCTCCCTTTAGCGATTCAGCACATCCAAGGCATTTACCCGTTATTTGCGTAATATTCGGGCTGACAGCCTGGAAACTACATGGTTCATAGCTGTGTAAGCTGGGTAACAGCATGAATGCATGACTGTACAGCCCGATGCAAGGTCCTACAGTACATCTGTCTAAAGCACATTATAAGTATTATTTTACAATTTTTTTAAATTTTTATATTAAGAATGTTTGCTCAATGTGGCACATAGTGCAAACGTGGAAATTAATAAATAAAAAAAAATATTGATGTCACAATCTCTGCCATTTTCAGACACCCAAAATGTATGTTTTGCACATTTATATATGTGATCTTACCTTTTCAGGGGAATTATGTGCATATTAGTGGAGTTTTACATCCCCTTCTTTCAATGTAGGCTCCTGTACTTGGAAAATTTCCACGTACAGTACTAACACTGACGTGGAGTCTACACAGATGCATTACAGCTTGCTGGATTGCTCCACCTGGTTAATCTGCATAAAATCCAGCTAATAAAGGCAAAATCTGCATGCACGAAAGGTTTCTTAGCTGCACTTGCTTGCACGCCGCTACATGGAGTTTACTGAATCTAAAACTGCGCACATGTATGCATTACGGCGTAATGCATACATGATAAAATGTTTCATGTTAGGCTTATTGAATTTCCCTATATGTCTAATTTTTAGTTTTTAAAAGTTTTTTTTAATGAAAAGTAAATAGTGTAAGTATATATATATATATATATATATATATATATATATATATGTGTGTGTGTGTGTGTGTGTGTATGTGTGTGAAATATATGTCTAATTTCAGTTTTTAAAGATTTTTTTCAAAGTAGAGTTTAAACAAGTAGAACACACACATATATTTGTCTGTTTATTTTTATAAATGTTAGGTGCAAGTCATTGGTGGGCATGTATTTACAGTGACTCACCATACACAATTGCTGGGCATGTTTACCTGGTATGCATCATCAATGGGGTGTGCCGTCACATTGGAGGGTAAATATTGGGCAAGGTTTGCTACTGGTCATGGCTGTTTTTGCTTTGTTGCTCTTGACTATTATATCCTACTGCTACATGCAGTTGCATGTCTCTTACTTAGCATGTACATTATTATTTATTTATTTATTCATGCATTTATCTATTTGCATTTGTTTACCGGGAGGGTGAGCACGTTTTCAGTAGAGGCCTGGGGAGGAAAGCTCCAAAAAACAAAACATGAAAAAGCTACAGAATCAAAATACAGAAATCAAGCAGTGATGGTACAGAACACTACTTTACAGAATAGTTGATAGAATAAAATAGATAATACTAGCTATACAGATGTTAGATTTTAAGTATGCAAGCCAAACAAGAATACAATTGATGACATGGGATAATAAGGAATGTGTGTATTGCAGTTTTGCAGTAGAGAGGGAAAGATAACTAACTTTCTTTCTCTGTTAGTAACCTGTGCTTAAACTAACATCCTAAACCCTCATCTCTACTACTATGGCCCCATCCTTTCTCTCCTCCCTCCCATTCTCCACACTATTTATCTCCCACCCACCACTTCCTATCAATGTCTATACATTGTCCTTCTTTTGAACAATGATTATCTTTTTTGTTTTTACTCTTATATGTAGTAAATTTCAACCACTGCTATCAGTGCAAACCTTAATGTTCATAATTTTTCTTTTGTTTCTCTCTATAATTAATTTCATATTTGCATTGTTATTTTTAATAGTTTTTGTCCTGTAGGTTTATCTTTTGCTTATGTTTGCTGGGGCTCTTCCCCCTTGGATCTCCACTGAAAATGGGTTGCTTTACTACCAATGCAATGCAAATAGTTAATAACCTTTTCTTTTTACAATTATTTTGTATTGTGATTTTTATTTAATATTTGTATATTTTCACTTTATCTTTATTTATGTTTGCTGGGGCTTTTTCCCTCGGGTCTCCACTGAAAATGGATTTGTCTGTAAACTCAGTTGGACTAACCTGGTTAAAAAAATTGTGAAATAAATAAATAAATAAAATATGAAGAGCAACTGATTAAAGATTCTGCAAGTAAGGTATAGCCTTGGAGCTATTGCTATATAGGCATCAAGAATGAATAGAAGATATAGCAGGTAACTGATATAGTAGATTATGTGTGGCTGGGTGGCACATGTTGGACTTAATAAGTTGGAAGCAATGAATGTATATATGAGGAGTCTGAGCCATAAGTGAGATGGGGAGGAAAAGTAGGAAGGCTAGGAATATTTGTTTTTTTATAGATAGTTCTGGTACATGTACATAGCCAATGGGAGGACAGATGATGTTTCTGCAAAGTCTTAAAGCATTCAGGGTTGCTAGTAGACCTAATTGAAGGAGGGAGATCATTCCATAGTTTTGCTATAGTATATGGGTAACGCATTTGATGGGCAGAAAGGTTAGGCTTTGCTACATTAAGGAGCATCTGATTGACTGATCACAGAGGTCTGTTTGGGTGATACATGGTGAAGAGAGAGGAGAGGGCAGGACAACTAGAAAGCTTATAGATTAACTTGTGAGCTGTGGTTAGTTGCATGTATGTTTGAGGTTGGAGAAGGTTTAGTCAGTTTAGATGATGGAGTGATACTCAGTGGTGGGAGGAGTGTTTGGTGCTGGTTACAAATTTTGTGATTTTATTGTAGCTTGAGTCCAGTTTGGATTTTAGAGAGGATTGTATATTAGTAAAGAGAGGTGCACCATAGAGTAAGGATGGAAGTAGAAAGGAAGAGGCAAGGGACAGTCTTGTTGCTTAGGTGTGGAAGTGTTTGTGCCTGTACAGGATGCCTAGTCTCTGATGGTTTTTTTGATTTTTATGTTAATATGCTGGTCGAAAGTTAGGTGTTCATCTACGACACCCCTAGACATTTGTTACATGGGACTATTTCAAGGCAAGTGCTGTTGAGTGAGTTGATGGAAAATTCATTTTTGGTTAGGGGTGCTGTTTTTTTTGGGAGGTGAATAACATGAGTTTGGTTTTATTAGCATTTAGGACTAAATGGTTATTATACATCCAAATTTCAGTTGAGGTGAAGGCATTTAGGGTGAGTGTAAGTAGTTCTGAGGTAGACTTGGCCATGCAGATGATGATGGAGTCATCTGCATATTGGATGACATTAACATGGGGTATGCTAGTATAGAAATCATTAATGAAAATGCTGAAGAGCAGTGGACGTAGTATGGACCCTTGCAGGACTCCGGTATTGATGTTGAGGAAAGGAGAGAGGGATTAGTGCCATCTGGTTGCTTGTTGTCTATCTGTAAGGTAGTTGAAAAACCAGCCTAGGGTAGGGGGAGATATGCCTAAATTGGAGAGTTTGGTCAGAAGTAGTGGGTGGGAGACAGTATCGAATGCCTTGGAAAGGTCAAGAAATAGTGAGGAGACAAGGTATCCTGAAACCTGAGCATGGTTGACTGTATCCAAGAAAGATATAAGAGCTGTGGTGGTGCTATGACTAGGTCTAAACCCATGCTGGGTTGGGGAGAGGAGGTTGTGGTATGGTAGGTAGTTAAATAGTTGGCTATAGATACATTTTTCCAGAATTTTGGAGACAGGACAGAGGATGGCAATTGGATGGAAGTTAGATATATCATTATTGTTTCCACCTTTGTGGAGAGGGAGGATAGATGCCTTTTTCCAAATTGTGGGAATGAAGGACTCTTGAATGGATCTGTTTAGTAGTATGCTAATGGGATAGACGTTAGTGTCTGCTGATATTTGGAGGAATTCTGGTGGTAAGTTATCTGGAGCATTAGATACAGGTTTTTTTTATGGTGGAGGTAGATATGGGTACAAGAGAGAGAAGATTGGTCTTGTAGCAGATGGGTCTGGGGGCAGTGGGTTGATTAGTGGGAAGTTGGCAGTGAGGTTGACTATGCTGTTTTTAAAGAATGACTTAAAAAGTGAGGCAGTTTCAGCTGGGGCCATGTCTGGATCAGGAGAGGGATTATCATTTTTGCCTAGGTATAATAGAGAGTTTACGGACCTCCAGAACTTTTTAGGATTTTGCATATGGCCATTTTTCAGAATGTAGTAGTCTTGTTTGTTTTTGATGATGTCGTTTTACTTGATTATGCAGATGTTTGTATTGAGTGAAGGCTGAAGAGTTTTTACTTGTATGCCATAACTTCTAGGCCTTATCCCTAGCTTTCATAAGTTGTTTGGTGGATTTGGTAAGCCAACTGGCCTGTTTGGTTTTCACTCTGCTATGTCGGAGAGGTGCAAGATTGTCTAGTACATGGAAGAATGTTGAGTTAAAAAATTCAACAGCATCATTCAGTGGTAGGACTTTAAGCAGATGCCAGTTGAGATTTCATAGGATATTGTTAAAGGTTGTTGGGCAGAAGTGAGATAGGTCTCTGGTATGCTTACAGTGGTATATATTAAGCACTGGAGTTGGTTTGTGAATTATGTATGCCGGTAGATGATCACTAATGCTTTTAGGTAAAGTGCCAGTAGAAGAGATTTGACTAGGGTCAGAGACAAGGACCCAGTCTAATACTGACCTGTTGTTTTTGTTGAGTCTGTTTATGGTATTAATGAGTTTGGTGTACCTAAACAGATTGATACTGTTTGTTGGGTGATGATGTATGATGTCTAACCAGTTAATATTCACATCACCAAGTATGATTATTTCATTCTCTATATATTTGGATGACTAGGCTTGTGTTTCTTCAAGTATTGGGATATTGTTACCTGGGGGTGGTATATGTGACTATAATGCAAATGGTTTTACTGCTGTTCATTTTCAAGTAGGATATTAGTATTTCAGCTGTAGAAAATGTGGGAGTGGGTTTATTACATGGGACTATATTCAAAGTGTTATGGTATATGAGAGCAGTGTCTCCACCTTTTTTCTGGGCCTGTCTGTTCTCAGACAAGAGAAGCCTGATGGGAGGAATTCAGAGTTTTTAATATATGATTTTAGCCAAGTCTCAGTTGCTGCTACCATATTTGGCTTATAGTGTTCAATCCAGACATGGAGATCTGGAATTTTGTTTCTGATGCTTTGGAGGTTGATGGTAGTGAGGTTAAGGGTTTTGTGACAGTTCTTGTGATAAAGAGGGGAGTGAGTAGGCCCGGGATTGGGCTGAATGTCACCGCATAGTATTAGATTGTGGTAAGTATGTATGGGATTAGTGGGTTGCAATTTATTCTTTGTGTTGTATTCATGTATGGAGGTTAGTTTTAGTTTAGTTTTTACATGTAAGGTTAGAATGTTTAGCTTTTTAAGGAGGAGGGTATTTGTTGCAAATAGAGAGGGCGTTATGTCAGAGAGCTGAGCGAGTTTGGGCAGAAGAGTGGCAGTTATGTGAATGCGCTTGTGGTATCCATGTATGGTTTCAGGAGAAGTAAATAGTTGTAGAAAGAGGAAGGACATTACATTAACAACTAACTGAATCTGCTTTGAGGAAAGAAATGTAGCTACAAAGACTACTTGCTGTAAATATATTTATTCAAGAGAGTCTCAAGCACCAAAAATGTTGATGTACCTTTCTCATGTTTTCCCAAAACAGAGAGTTGAAAACAAATAGCATTTTAGATTACTTTGGTATTTTCGTCATCGGATGGAAGCTTTTCCCTCCTTAGTCTTTCTCATCAACATTTCCTTCTTAGGTTTTGGGAAAAAAACTGAGTGGAAAGGGCTGCTCTTCCTTTTATTTGACATGGAGCATTATGATTCAGTTCCACACTGATAAGACTGAAGTCACAATAATACCCTGATGAAAGTCCATCACAGGTACACCACCTGATAGATGGCAGTCTGCGCTATCTGCCAGCAAAGAACACAACTCTGGCCAAAAGGTTGCTTGGTATATTACTAACTAGCCAAGTAAATGTCTCTGGTACGAGAATATTTGCATATGTACTAGATCTTTAATTATATATATATTTAGCGTATAAACCATACAACAAAGAGTATTTGTCATGATATGGTTAGTAGTGTGGGACTCTATAAATCATACAATAAAGGGTATTTGTAATGATATAATTATCAGTATTGGACCCTGATGTAGAAATTAGAATTTTGAAATTGCAGCCTTGGACATTTAACATGTGCTACCCACAATAAGTAGACACTATGCACAACAAACAACACTTTAGCTTATAGCACGCTTTCAGGTGTTCTTTTTTGGTAAGGACATATCTGAGCAGTTTAGAATATATTAAATTCATGTACTGTATCTTATACTACAATGTCTGGAAGTGTACACCAGTCTCTGTTAGCAGAATGAAGCATAATTCTTAACTTGTGTGTAATACAGTCTGTCACAATAACCAGCTATAGTACTTGCTATTCAGCTTTATTTTTGCTTCTGTATCAGTTTAAATGTATGCTACTTTTACCATGCTACCCTGATCTTTGTTTGGTGGGTCCGTAGAATGCTTTAAAGTTTAAACCATTCTTTATCACACTAAAAATGCACCATGCATCAAAAATCAAACCCCTCTCATTTTATTGAAAACTGATTTTAAAATATATTTGTGCACACTGTTTATATTTGAAGTATAATACATTTCTGCATGTATAGCTGAATATTAGTTTTGCTCAACAAATAATAAAATATGCAGTCTGATGCTTTACTTACATCATTTAAAAATCCGTCCATCCATTTAATAGTGTCAATGCCTCTTACTGTGTTCTCAAATATATCAAGCTGCAAAAGCAAGTGAAAGACAAATCATACAGTGCTTAGAAGTTTGAATGCTGTAGTCCTGTAAGAGTGGACTTTAGACTAAGACTAAGAATTTAATTTGCAAGAAGCATGGAGGAAAAACAACAGCATAAACATGAGTTATAATCTGTGGAGACAATATTATACAATACAATGAATTATACAACATAATCAAAGAAACAATCTTCATTACCTTGAAATGTGCATGAATGTGAGGCAATTATAATATGTTTGTTTAGTTTCGAAATATGTGTGAGCAGCATGACAGAGTACCCGGGAAATACACAAACTACTATCACAGTATCAGTAGCAGACACCAAAGCAGAAATAATAAAACCCAATATTATCATCAACAGCTACTGCAAGGATGTGCAAATTTACAAGAAATGTTAGTACATACTAAGTATCAAATAACCTGGAGGTGAGGTGTTGAATTATATATTAAAGGAAGTTGCACTTACTGGAAGGTGATAAGAGCTTTAAGGAAGTACTTTTGCTGAAAAGTTTAAAAGCAGGCAGCAGCAGTAATGGGAGTTGAGAGAGACACTGGCAATCACCCTGATCCAAATAATATTACTGGGCTGCCTAGCAATCTAGTATAAGATCAGGAATGGCACTAACACTTCAATTTCTTACTGTAGTTCTCATAAAACTAAATTGTCAGAATCATTTCTTGAGATGTGGTTGTATATTCTGAAAAAGAAGACAAACCTGGCTTAGATGACAAGGGGGTGGTGATAAGTAGTAAGAGGAAGTTTGAAATGCAATTCCACTTTAGAAGCTACAACACTTGGATAACAAGCCTACATTGTCTTTTTGTTATTTCTGGAAATGAAGCTGAAAGGTTCAGGTAAACAGTGCCAGATGCCACACATTCAAGCTACAGTTAAGTTGTGAAGAAAGAATTGTCATATACATAACAGCAGTGTAGCCACAGAATGGTATTTGACAAAATGAGACTTATATTTTGAGAACACACAGTATATATTAGGAGATAGTTTCAAGAAAATATAGCAAATCAGGGACAGGGCAATGTATTCCCAGGTTGACTTGAAAGAAGCATTTAATCCTGTAAATTGCCAAATCCTGGCAGTTTAACACAGTGGATTAAAGTTATGAGCTTCTAATGATCTTCATCCTGTATTTCTGGGTTTGATTCCATCAGTCTTCTTTTCATGTGCTAGCTAGTACATGTCAGCTGACTCCATAGGAACTATATGATGATAGTATGGTGAGAGTGAAGGGTTAGACTGATATAATTCTGACCTTTAAATATGACATGAGAAGAGGTAGACCCATGTCATTTTGTCCTTTAAGTACAACATGAGTGAGGACTTAGGCCCATGTAATTCTGACCTTTAAATATGACATGAGTGAGAAATTAAGCACATGTAATTCTGACCATTGCAACAAATGGTGGTAGATATATATGCCTTTAGTTCTAGTAATGACCTCCTACTTAGCACAGTTCATTTTGAATGCAGCCATTCTACTTAACTGAACTACTTTTTTGAATGCATGTCTCTCAATTCATTTCTAAAACTACCACCACGGGTTTTGTGAGAGTGAACCACTGTATGTGTAGTCATGCTTATTTGCAAATTGAAACATGCTCTAACAATGGTAACCACTGCAGGAGAAAGGAAATAGTTAAAAGAAAAAAAGAACCAAAAACAATATATGTATTAGAATGCGATAGAAATATGCAGTCTACCCCAAGGGGATGTAAAAATATTGGGATATAGACTTCATGGGAGAGAAGTACTTGGTTAAATAGGAGGGGGTACAGTCTTGTATAGAAGATGGATTAAAGTAACACAATATGTTCACCATATTGATTACTTCAGCAGCACTCTTAGCAATATGGCTTATATCCTGTGCAGCATATCAGCTCTAGCAGTTTACAAAGCTTCAAACATACCTTCCACACACCCAAACCATTATTTAGCTCAAGCTCGATTGAAAGGGTGCCAAGCCCCTCAGAGCTTTTCTGATGCCACAGAGTGCTCCTTTTGCAGACTTTCGAGGATGATGGCCGCTTATGTTCTTCATTGCTGGGCAGATAAGTTCCGTTTGGGAAAAAAAAACTTCCACATATTATTTTTATAACTAAAACTGGACTTTTTCTGTGTAATTAGTTAATTTATACTGGGTAAAAGGTTTTACAGATTGTCATGTGACTATTAGTAACTTTTGAAAACAGGAGCATTACTTTTTACATTTGTGGAAAAAAAGTTGTTAAAACTAATTTAAAGCTTCTCTTTCCTTGGTAAAAGTTATGTTATTTTGATTTTGGCAGTTGGGGTAAGTGTTTAAAATGCTTTTCAGTGTTTATTTTTCTTTTTGGTGGGGGTGAAAAATGTGACTTTTTTACCGCTTACCTATTTTACCAACTACTGTCGCCAGGCTTTTATGGAATCAGGCATCTTTTTCAGCTTTGCCATGGAACAACTTACAGGTTCCTTGGTTCTTCCTTCTGCCACCCATAAAAAGAAAATTAATAAATAGCCTTTGCCACCACATCAGGCTACTAAAGTGCTTCAGATGCATATGGTGACTCTACTGTGGCCATTTCTGGTTCCTCAGACCATTCATCTTTTTCCTTGGCTCTCCCTGGTGTAGTCTCAAAAGCCGCTGTTCCCGGGGTTAGACAAGTCCCCTGTGGCTATTGAAGTGCCCTTGGTAGGCAAGGGAGAACCACTCTTGTTTTTTTTTTTTCTGGGAGAAAGAGCTCCTCGTTGCATAGCCCGACTGGATTGCTTGTCCCTAGGGAGGTTTTGCTGGCAAATGTGGATTTATTTTTTTAGAAATTCCTGTCAAAAAGAAGCAAAAATTTAAACATGTCTTTTCCTTTCTCAGTTACATTGGACATGAGTTATTTATTGGGCTTAGCTTAGGATTTAATTCAGTCTCTTGAAACTTTCAGTTCAGCTGTTTCTAGCAAGAGAAAATAGGATTCTTCATTTTCTAAAGTGGTCCATGATTCTGAATCACAAATTAATTGTTAAGGGACAACTTCTGCTTTTCCTGCTCAGGTTTCTGATTCAGATTCAGAGGAAAATGTGGCTTCTACTGGTCCCTTTGAAAAATTCTCTTTTTCTAAAACTATTTCCAGAATTAATCAAGTGTTTCAACGGGAGCATAATGACATTCCAGTGCATCTGAAGGAGTGTTATGATTTATTGCAACTGGATTTTCCTGTACCCACACCAATTCCATTTGTTCTTTCAGCATTGGAGGGTGTATTTGTTATAGCTTGAAATTTGCCTGAGAGCCAGCTTGCTGCCCCCAAAAAAGGCAGCTAATACTAATCCTTAAACATACCCAGCAGTTATTTCCCTGGTGAACCCAGCTTCTGTTAAAGATCTGATTAATACCAACCTCTCCCTTTCTGACAAAGATGGGAATGTTTTTGATAGCTTTGTGGAAAAAGTGTATTCTTCTGCAGCACTTTTAGAATTCTCACCTGTCAACTAATATGTTAAATTTTATGCTTGCCTCTTTTGAGAACATGAGAAATATTAAGGCAACTGCTTCCTGTTCAGATGAGAAAACATATTTGTATAACCTAACTGCTTCTGTGTTTGAAATGTGCTTATGATTCTGCTGCTGCCACTGAAACTGTTATGAAAAGGTGTGCTTGGTCGTGTACTCAATACCTGCCTGGCTGCTTGGGGATGTTAAATTTTTCAGATGTTTTAGCCTTCATTCTCCACATTTGTCAATGGATTTAATGCTACCTCTATAACATTTTTCAAAATAGAACAAAATAAGCAAACATAGCAAGCTGCTGGTAAGCAAATGCTTAAAAAACAGTTGCAGGGAGGTTCCAAAATGAAAGGAGGATCCCAGGACAAAGGACAGTCTAATAAGTCTGAATCTCTCTGTCTGCAAGACTCTCTTTCCACTTTCTACCCTGGCACACCTTTAATTGTGTTCCAGAAAGCCTGAACCTCCATATCTCTCTTTGGCAACAGACAGTTTCAGACATGTGGGTTCTGAAAGTAATTCACTGAGTTTACAGATGGCAGTGAAAGATTCTATCTCCTCTTCAAGGGTATTCTCCCTCATTCGCCTGATCAAACACCAATTTCCCTCCTGTCAATGAATGCGTGCAGACTCGGGGGTAATAGAAGTGGTACCTCTTCCTCCTCATCTAGGTGAAGTGTTTTATTCAAGAATGTTCCAGATACCAAAGAAAGAAGATACAAACACCAGTTCTGGATCTTTTCTTCCCACACCAGTTTTTTTTTTTTAATTGTGTAAGTTCAAAATATTATCCCTTCAGAACTTACCTGTCATTCCCCAACTGACTGTTTGGTGACCTTAGATTTAAAAGATGCATATTATCATATTCCGACAGTTCAGGATTTGAGATGTTTTTAAGGTTTTCTGTGTCTGGATCACACTATCAGTTATTTACATCACTCTTTTGTCTATCCACTGCTCCAAGGGTATTTATAAAGTGTTTAGCACAAGGGGTAAGCTACAGCAGACTGCAAGGCATTCACATTTTCCTTATCTAGACAATTTGTTCATCTTTGCAGAGTCTTTTTCAAAGTGTACAGAATCTCTTACTTGGGCAAGAGATCTCCTACAAAGACTGTGTTCCAGGAGAACATACAAAAGTCTAGTTTAACTCCTTCTCACAGGATTGTTTTCTTGGGGTGGATACCTCAGTTCAATGAGCTTTTTGCCACTGGAAAATGTAGATCTGTATCTAGTTCTATTCCTGAGTTTTTCCACTCAGACGTCTATCTCAGCCCTTGAGTTTCTAAGGATTCTGCATCTCATGGCATCTGTGATTCTCATGAATCTTATAACAAGACTCCACATGAGAAAAATTCAGTGGTATCTTTAATAAAATTTGTATGGTCCAACACCAGCAACCCCTGACATTCCAGATTCCAGTTGTGAAATGAGAGATTCTTTGGTGGAGAGACCATTTTTACCAGAATCCAAGTCTCTCAGTTTCCCCTTTCAGCTCCAGCACTGTATGTAACAACATACACCTCATATTTTGCTTGGGGAGCAGTATCTATGGAGATAAAAATGCAGGGTTGTTGAAACAGAACAAATCAGACCAAAACACATAAACATAAATGAGATGTTGGCTCTCATAAATGCTGTCAACACTCTCAACCGCCTATCGTTCCTGGACTGTTAGCATTTACAACAACTTCACAGTGATGGTACCAGATCCTATCATCTTTGCAAATTAGCCATGGTAGTGGGGATATAGCTTATATTCATAATTTCTACTGCCTTGGTGGCATTTTGTGTTATCTGCCAAAGTAACCCATTTTCTAGTCAGCTCTTCAAAGCTCAGACTCCTCTCCCTGTCTCTTCCCGTGACAGCTGATTGGCTGAGCATATCCTGAGAGGGAAGCCTTCAGCTGTGTCAGGAAGTGAGTGCTTAGTCTTTATCTACCATCCAGAAAAGAAAGTCCTCTGACTCTTCACAGTATCCATTGCTGATTTTTCTGGCTTACTGCTCAGATAAGCCCCATTTGGAGACTCCCTTCCTCTCATGTTATTGTATTATACTCTTTCTATTTTTATCTTTATTTAGAATATATTTATTCTAATATTTTATTTCTATCTGTGTTTACATAATTACTGTGGGAATTTCTGATTTTAGCAGTGTTTCTTTGGCTTGCCACTTTGACAAATGCTTTTTTACATTTCTGAGGAAACTTTCAGTGTTCCCTCAGAAATGCAGAGTATGTGTGTATGCTATTAAACACTAGAGACTTTCTTTACTGTTGTTACTCTGCTTTATTTTCATTGTTTGACAGAAAAGTATTACAGAACTTGGACTTTTCACCATTTATACATTATTTACTATATGTTATGACTCTGGTCTGTGTGTTTTTAATATTGGAGCATGATTTTATCAACAATGAAGTTATCTGAATGTACTGTGGAGATTTTGCTGTCTATGACAAGAAAATACAGTTCAAATTACTATTAAACTTTATTTTATGGCAGTGGCAGCTTAACATGGTTAAAGTATATAGAGTTAATTTATAACACTGGCATGACACACTGGTCGCTTTGGTATTTGGATTCTGTATACTGGAAATTCTGTAACTTCTGCCAATTGAAAAAAAATTCTAAACACATTTCAAACTGTTTTTGTGATAATAGCACAGTTTGTCAGAGTTTATTAGTATGTGGGGACATACTTATTACTAGAAACTTTAATTGCATATTGTAATACAGTATCCAGTAGTTTCAGTTTATTATTCTGTCTAGTCTAGCTAGTGTTATCTCCCATGGACTAGATGGCTCCTAACTCTGATACTCCCCATCAAATCCAGTTGCACCTAAAGAAAATACAAAATAAAAATATGCCTCAGCCTGCCGTTAGTAATTCTGTTGAAGCCACTGCTCATCTTGCAGACCACTTACCTTTTGTCCCATCTCCCTTTGATGTAGATTTGCCGGCCACTATGGAACAGGGGTTAGACACATCCTGTAGGGATGTTCCGGTTCCTGGAGCAGGTATGGGAGAACCAAACCCTTTAGGTGCAGGAATAGTCTGGGGTAAGAGACCACTTGCAACACATAGTACTCTGTTCCCTGTCCCCAGATATTGTATCTAATTGTGAAGTTCCCAAGAAAAAGAAATAGAAGCTTCATCATACAGATGATAAATTAGATTAAAGTTGTTAATAGGCTGATATAGTTTCCTTGACTGAGAATGTTCTGCAGACAGCTAATTCTGGTGGTTGTGTTCTCATGTATGGCTCTAGTACTAGTTTCTGTTGTTTCAGAGAGTAATGAGGAATCTGATGAGGACAATGGTCATTTTCTGCTTAACACAGAGTCCAGTCATCCACAAAACGAAGCAGCTTTTCAGGCAAAACAATAAAGCCCTGAGCAGGGCAAGCTTAGAAAATTGTGAAAATAACCACAGACGGCTCAGCACACATCATGTTTTTACCCATGTTTTCCAATAGTTACAGTTGGTGTTTAAGCTTTTTTTTATTTGCATTTTTATTCAAAAAGTTGGGTTTGTAATATGTTATAAACACAAGTGTTACACTCATTTATCAAAGGCATTGAATTTATTTTTCCCTTATTTTTCCTGTTTTTAACATTCTTTTAACTGAGTGATGATATACAATTTGCCTTTGGCTTACAATGCACCTGTAATTTCACGATTCATCCACTAGATGAAGGGTCAAGTTCATTTAAAGTAAATATTCAAGTTGGTAATTTTAACCATTGAGTCCTATTAATGTGTTTCTAATAGTATTATAACTTTATAATTTATTCTTTGTAGTCAAGTGTTTTAAGGATTTTTTATTTAAAATATATTTTTAGTCTTACATATTTATTCATCAAACATTGTAATATTAAATGTGTTTTAATTGTGGCAACACAGAGAGTTACAACAAGAAAAGTTTTTGGTTTTAAACTAAATTAACCTTTTAATTAATTAATCAACCTAATCAATGTAATTAAGTGAATGGTATAAAAGTACTAGTAGTTTGAATAGCCCACATCTGAAGAAGTGATTTTTAAAATGAAAACGTATGGTGGAGCGTTAATGTGCTGTGTTTCTGTGGAATAAAGTGAACTGAAGTGTGCTGAGCCGTCTGTGGGTTTTTTCACAATTTTCTAAGCTTGTCCTGCTCAGGGCTTTATTATTTTGCCTGAAAAGCTGCTTCGTTTTGTGGATTATAAGTTTTATTTGTAAGCTGCTGTGAATTTTGTTTTTTCTTCTTTACAGAGTCCAGTCACTCTTATTATTTGAAAGTAGAACCTGAAGTCCAAACACGTGTTCACTTTTTCTCAAATTATTTCTAGATTTAATTATGTATTTGCTTGGAAGCAATAAGGAAATTCCCTAGAGCTAGGCATGGTATATTACCTTACAGAGGATGAGATGCCCAATTCTGTGGCTATTGCAGCCCCAGCCCTGGAAGATATTTTCAAAAGCTGCCTGTAAGACACCAGTATCTATTCCAGAAGTCCCTAAAAAGGCTCACAGAAAATATAGGGTTTCCTTGGACATAACAGGCCTCTTTTCTCATTTGACTGCTGACCCAGCTGCAGTCTCCCCAGCTGCCTGCTCAGATAAAAAAGTCCTTGGCTTCATGTAATCCAATGCATCCAAATAAGAGGGAAAATGTTTAGCTCTTCAGGGCAAAAGGATGTGTCTATCTAGTAATCTAGCCTTTATAATTTTAAAGTATCAAGGCTGTACGTGAAAATTTATTTTACAGTGTATGAACAGTTTGGATGATTTTTCTGCATTCTTACCTGCAGAGCAAAAGTCTTATATGAATGAAATTGTTTCTGATTTGACTCTGGTTTTGAAACATGTTTTGAGAGGTGTGCTTGAATGTGCCGATACAGTGTACGGAAATTATGATGCTTCTATTTATTAAGACAGTATATACTTGGTTACATAATCAGAACTTGGCTGATGATTTAAAAGCCAACATTCTGAATGCAGTTTTATGATCTGAATAGATATGTGTGTCCCCTATTACACAGATTCTTAAAGAGTGGGTTGCTAGAGGTAAATTAATACAATGAATATCTAGAATGATTCATGTACTCACGTTTTCCCCAAGGCATCTTCCTTCAAGGGGCAGAACAAACAAAAATCCCATCCAAGAAAAAGTTAGGGATCCAAAAGGAAATGGCAGGAGGAAAATTTGTCAAAACCAAACAAGGTTCATTTCTGAAAAAGGATCAGCCCTCTGCAAAGGAATGTCTATGCTGAGTCACAGAGTACCCCTACCCCCCTCCACCATTCCTTCTCTTCCTCCTTCTCCTAGGCTCTCTCTCAGCCCTGTAGCCTGGCTACAAATAGTCTCAGACAAATAATTCAGAGAGGATACACTTGGCAGTGGATAGAAAATCCTCCCCTCTTCAGGAAATTCCTCCACTCCCACCAGACCAGGCACAGCGGCTTCCTCCAGTGCTCATCACATGGTAGAAGCAGGGGCCGTAGAACCAGTGCATAAAATATATATAATGGCAAAGGATTTTACTCCAGAGTCTTTTTAGTACCAAAAAGGAACATTCCTGTAGATGTGTCCTAGATTTGTCCTTTCTAAACACCTTTGTAAAGTTCTGAAATTCAAAATGCTCACATCACAGCTGGTTCTAGCATTGCTTCTGGACCATCTTTATCATCATATTCCTATTGCTTCAAAATTCTGGAAATTTTTGAGACTTGCCATGTATGGCTTACATTATCAGTTTTTCTGCATTACCCTTTGGGCTACCTACTGCACCTCCAGTATTTACAAAGTGTCTGGCCCTAATGGTTGCCTATGGCAGAAGCCTAAGCATCTACAATTACCCTTATTTAGATGACCTACTGATTTGTTAGTTTCTGTATCTGTGCTTGGAGTCCTTAGACAAGGTTGTATCCCTCCTTTACCAGCTGAGCTTCAAAGGTCCTTCCTCAAACTCTCTCAACAAATTGTTTTCTGAAGGTGTTGGATAAATACAGTAAAAAGGATAGACTTCATGCCTGAAGACAAAGTTCTGACTTACTAGGGCACTTTCTTGGATTCCATTCTTCTAAACATGGCCTCAGCTAGAGTTTTCCTCAAAATTCCAGGCCTCAAGACATCAATGGTCTTCATGATACCACTAGCCAGACTATATATGGTACTTGAAAAAATTGTTGCACCCAGCACCTTCATTCCTTGGATTTTCATATACAGGGATTTGTGAAACAGGAACAGCAGTGGCGGATTCAACTGTCTGTGAATCCAGGACTCTCTTTCTTTCTTCAGATTCCAGTCCACTCTTTTCAGTGGGACTCTTCAGATTTTGTGTGGGGAGAAGTGTCCATAGATGTTCAAGTTCAAGGCTTGTGGGGTTATCAAGGCATCCCAAAACACATAAATGTAAAAGAGATGTTGGTAGTGATTCATGCATTAAGAGTTCTTTACCACTTACAGATTCTGGGTCCTCAGCTAGTAGTCACAGAAAACACTATCATGATGTGGTACCTGAACAAGCAAGGGGGTACAAGGCCACATCTTCTTTGCTGTTGGCACTGATTGCCAAGGAGTTGGCTCTACAACATTCTCTCAGTCTTCGGGCATCATACATTCTGTCAGAGTAAAACACAGTGGTAGACAGACTAAGTAAATCCTAGACAGACCCTCATGAGTGGAAACTCCAAGTAGATGTCTTCCAGGATTTTATCCAGATATGGAGAATACCTCAAGTAGATCTGTTCACCTCCTTTCAAAACAAACAACTGAAAACATTTTGTTTAAGACATCCTTGTAGCCATTCTTGGAAGACAGCTTTCTATCATTGCCATGGTCTGGAGTGTTCCTATATGCATTTCCACACTTTCCAATGATTATCAAGGTACTTCTAAAGATGCAGAAAGAATTACTAAAGATTATTGTGGTAACCCCCTTTTGGCCAGGCAAATTTGTTTTTCCCTTTTAATGGAATTGCCCAAAAGCAATTACCAGAAGTTTTATTATGGACTGGATCTGCTCACAGCATAAGGGATTAATGATATACCCTAAATTAGGGCATTTGCAACTCACAGCCTGAATGATTCTCGTTTGATACCTTTGAGGCATTTGTTCCATAAGGATGTGCAGCAAGCATTTAAGGAGGCAAGAACACCCGCAACTAAAAATCTTATGTTTACAAAGGGAAGAGGTTTTCTAGGTGGTGCCTGGTTCCCTATTACGCGATGGAAGACACTGTTCTTCAAACTGGTAATAGTTGAACCGAAAACATCGCAAACACTAAACTGCGAACGGCCACGTACGCACATTTTTTCCTACGGAAAAAATTCAGTTGGCCGTTCTCGCAGTTTGCCCTGCTCTCCAACATTGAGCAATCTTGGCGTTGGTATATTTATTGGGGGGTGTGGTGGGTGAAGCCCCTCACTTGATTAGGATTGGGAAGTGTGTTTCATTTGTTTATGGCTTCGCAAATTTTTTCCCTAGTAAAAAATTTGTGGATGCGTCTGTTCGCGGTTATGTGTTTTCGATGTTTTCGGTTCGACTATTACGAATTCAAAGAACAGTGTCTTCGATTGCATAATATAGACCATGGTGCCTAGCCAATAACATAGGTCCCGGAAGGGGTTTGACACCTCTGGATAAGAAATATTTGTGTGAGCTACTTAGAAATGGTTTGTAATATGCTTCTATCAAAATATACCTTACTATCATCTCAGCATGTATCTTCCACTTTCACTTCTTTTTGTTGTCAAACAGTTTATGAAAGGAGTGTTGCACTTGAGACCCCTTGAAAGCAAATTCCCCCCCCCCTGGGATCTCAACTTTATTCTTGGAAAATTGACCTTACCTCCTTTTAAGCCTGACTCTCAGGTTGCTTTGTGATTCATTACTTGGAAGACTGTTTCACTGCTCTGACATCTGCAAGGTAAGTCTCTGAGCTGGAAGATCTCATAGTGGGCCATTCCTATCTGATTTTTCACAAGGACAGGGTTGTGTTATGCATTCATGCCTAAAGTTGTTCCTCAATTTACCTTGAATCAATCCATCAATCTCCCTAGTATTTTATCCTCATCCAAAAAACAAGTGAGAAATTATTCTACATACCTTGGATGCACACAGACAGTTCAGGTATTACCTTGAAAGAACAAAGTCATTTATTAATGCTGAGCAGCTGTTTGTCTCCTATATAGGGGGCTAAGAAAGGTCAACCTGTCTCTAAGCAAGCTATAGCACAGTTTATTTTCTGTTATGTCTACCATGGTAAATTTCTTCCAGGCAAGGATATGGCTCACTTGACTTGGTAACCAGGCACTTGCAACAGTTGGAACACACTTAAAGATTCCTCACAAGGAGAATCTATGATATGAATACCCTGTCCTATGCTGATCACCTTAAAGCCACATCTCTGTACTCAGTCTCCTACAGGTTACTAAGAGGCAATCTATGCCTGGAATGAAAGGCATCCTCAGACAAAGCTCTGATGGATCTCTTGCACATCCACAAAACAAATTACACCAGGAACGCTTGATCCAAGGATCAGAACTTTGCCTGTGGCATAAATAGAATGTGCTGAAGAGCCTGATATATATATATATATATATATATATATATATATATATATTTTAAAGGATCCCCACACTTTGGAATAGGCACCCCATCCAGAAGAAGCAGAGTTCATCCCTGACACTGTTCAAATGAAACCTTGATCATTGGATGGAAAATCACAACTTTACCCCCAGTCTGATTCCAATGTCTCTGATGGATAGTAAGTAAATAAATCCTAAACTAACATGCTCTCCCCCCCAACATAACCCTTAACTATTTCCTCTCTAACATATCCCACCATGTAGTCATCCAAGGGACTAAGGGATAAAATTGGGTTGGGTTGAAAGGCTAGGCTTATTAAGACTCTGGTAGTCATTAACGTGATATAAATTTATGAACCTAAATAAATAAAACAAATCTAAATAGAGCTCTTTGATTGGGTAATCGGGGTACTACATCATAATAGGGAGGGGATGTGGCCTACTCAGTCTTTAGTAAGGCAAAAAGACACAGTACCACTCAAAAGGAAAGCATACAGAGTGGCTCTTAGCTTGGAGATATCATTCACTGTATACAATAGGAATCAGTGCTCTGTATTAAATGGAGTTCACTAAGATGACACACACACACACACACACACACACACACACACACACACACACACACACACACACACACACACACACACACATAAACACACACATATTTATTGTGCATTCTCACACTGCATCCACACCTTTGGACAATTTAGAGAACTATGGTTTCATATATTACACTTTTTCTGGGACGTACAAAGAAACCAGATCATCCGGCAAAAATTTCACACAAACACAGGACATGCAGACTCCACACAGAAGGCCTCCCAGCTAAAAATCAAACTGGAGAACCAAGTGCATGTGAGGCAGCAATGTCAACCAATGTGTTACTATGCCACCTCACATTTGATGACACAGAATCTGGTGTCAGTTCTTGCAGATGGTTTCTTGGCACAACTCTCACCTGTCCATTGGAAACCTTTGAAAACCTCATTTGATAGCTCTCTGGAAACTCCAAGTCTATTGAAATATTGTAGACAGTGTTTCTTTACACCCAAAGCCATGCTATGTCTCATTAGTCATCTGGAGCTGATTAATTCTGTTTCTTCTGAGCACTTTAAAAAGAGGAAAAAAAACAGGCACAAGAACACAGAACAACAAACCAAAATATATTACACAACAGTCACACTTTCACGCAGTATTGAGAAAGCACTGTTTGTGAAAGTTTGACTTTTGTGTAATATTTGTTTGTTTGACATTTGTATTCTGTTGTTGGATATCAAATCTATGTGTTCCTGTGCCTGTTTTGTTTTCTTTTTTGATTTGATTTTTAATGTTAGCACAGATTTTCTTGCTTTGTACTTTGCCATCTGAATAATTCACAATAAATGAACTTAACTATTCATGGTTCAACACTGCCACTTTTGCTTGTTTTTCATGTCAGTGCTGTTGAATTCTTGCCTCATCTCCTTCCTTCAAAATATAAAAGCAGTGTGGATTGTCTATCATAAAAATTACTTTTGCCTTAACTAGTTCTCTTTTATTCCCTGTTGTTCTCAAAGTTAATGGGCCGGATTCACGAAGGCTTGCACGAAGTCTAAGAGTAGAGTAAGACTCCAGCCAGCCAACATGTCTGCCGAGCGATCCAGGAACAGCCATCAGGGGCGTGCAACAGAGCTCCTAAAACGACTCTTGCACGGACAGTGTTAGTTTATGCAAAATTACCTCATTTGCTGCTGAAAGCTATGCAAATGAGGTAAATTTGTGATCCAGGAAACACTAACCTGTCCGAGTAAGAGTAGTGTTATTTGCAGAAATGTATTCAGTTGGCAACTGAGTACCATTCTGCAAATAGCAAAACGGAGCCATGGCAGCTCCAAATAAAGGATGCATCCAGTTGAGGAAGCATGCCAATGGCCAAATATACGGCCATTGGCATTTTTATCTGTTGCAAAATAATAAAAAATAATTTTATTTTCCTCGATCTCTGATGTTTAAGCGTAGCGCCGGGCAAACGTGCAGTGCACTAAAAAACAGAAAAACAAAAAATAAAAGCCACAAATAGGGATTTTATTCAAAATATTCATCTGCCATGCAAGTGAATGGCAGGCTGAAGACAACATGGCTACTGAGTAGTGGTTGCTAAGGGGGAAGCTCAGTCTGAGAGATGTAACCAAGCATTAGTAGGCAATCCTATGCAAATTAGTATAAGGATAGTGAATCCCAATTTTTTCTGCTATGTGAACCATGTTCCTAGAGTGTAAGAGTAGGATTAGGGGAGTAACAGAGTAGAAGATGGGTGACATCATGAGGGGGTATGTATCAAAAAGACTGTAAGCTTATTGGAGCAGAGTGGCATGTGTTTGCTGTGAGTTACTCAGGACTGGAAGAGAAGTGTCTACAGTTGTCTAAACTGAAACCCAGAAACCGAAGGTGTACGACATGGCTATCACTAAAGGTTTTGCAAAGCTGCTTACACTGTGTGCGCGCATGTAAACCCGTCTAAGCCAGTGTGCAAGTGTGTGCACCCGTGTAAGCCTGTGTAAGGCTGTCCAAGCCTGTATACATGAATGTACAACCTCCTAAGCCTATGTAAGCTTGTGTAAGACTGTGTGCGCGCGTGTGCACCCGTCTAAGCCTGTGTAAGCCTGTGTGCGCACGTGTGCGTGTGTTTGCGCGGCTCTGCCCCCTGTGGAAACAGAAAGGGAAAAGGAAGGAAAAGAAGTAGTAGGAAGTTAACCAAGGAGAACTAGCAGAGCTGCCAGGTGAAATCAATCAGAATCAGCCAATTACACAGGCAGTACACTAGTCCAGCCCAGCCCAACACTTAAAACTCTCCAAGCAACATTCCCCCATGTTTTTCTCAGAAACACTGCAGTCAACAAAGAGAAGTGAAAATTAAAAAGCTTAAACTGAGACATAAAAATGTTAGGGGCTGCCATTGCTGTTATAAAGCAACATGTGCAAGATGCTGAGGGTGGTGCCATTGCGAATGCTGCTGAGCAACCCACAGTGAGGAGACGGAGAAGAGTGTACAGACCCAGGGTAACCTACCAGGGGCTACATGAGCTGGAGATAGTGGAGCACTATAGAGTGGACAGAGAGCTCCTGCAGCAAATTGTTGAGCTGTGCAGGCCACGCCTCACACACAGAACCAACAGAGGGGAACCTATCCCAGTGGAAACCAAGGTATGTGTTGGCCTAAGAATACTAGCAACAGGTACCTTCCAGAGACCAACTGGTGGTATGATGGGGATTTCACAGGCATCAGCATCCAGGGTACTGCACCAGTTCCTGAATGCCATGTCAGCACATGTCGGTGATCATGTATATTTCCCCAATTCCCATAAGGTATTGGCCAGCAATATGCATCTCTTCCAGCAAATAGCGGAATACCCTGAGGTAGTGGGTGCAATTAACTGCACGGACATACACATCAAAGCACCAGCTGGTGAGCAGGGTAGGGCCTACATCAACCGCAAGGGCTTCCACTCCATCAACTGCCAGGTCGTGTGTGATGCCCAGGTCATAATACTGAATGTGTATGCTGACTGCCTGGAAGCTACCACGATTCCCATATCTGGCATCTGTCGCAGCTGTACCAGACGTTTTCCAATGGGGACATCCCTGATGGTCACCTAGTGGGGGATGCTGGATATGCACTGGAGCCGTGGCTGATGACACCCATCAGAAATGCACACACACCTGAACAAGAACTCCATAATGAGGCACACGCACAAACACAAAATGTAATCAAACGTGTCTTTGGGATGCTCAAGTCACAGTTCCGGTGCCTGGACACATCTGGTGGAGCCTTGCAGTACTCACCAACTACATGTACCCAAATTGTCATGGTATGTGCCATGCTACACAATATGATCCTGTGAAAACAGCTGCAGCAGGAACAGCATGGGGCAGGGCCAAACAGCCCTCCACCACTGCCAAGGCCTGCACAGGCACAGCGTGACTCAGAGGAGGAACAACCTGAGCCTGCCCCAGTAGGCAGAAGGAGGCGTGCCCAGTATGCCTTGGCCTTGGCAAAGAGGCAACACATAGCACATACACTGACTCAGTAGGAACCCTGGAAATGATACCTCTCTCTGACTCACATAAAATAAAAGGGATACCTAACTTGACACTACCTGTTTCCAAACATGTATAGGGAGTGTAGTATGTGCATCCAACATAGGCAGCCCTGCAGCACCACCTGAGGCATGATTGCCATGTTTTAAGCAATATAAAGCAGTGCTAAGCAGCTTTTACCAATATCTAGTATATGTAAACAAAATTGCTCGTGCAATGTTGGGCAAGGTTAGGGAAAGTTTAGCAAAGTCAGTTAAACATGCTTATATCTGCTTTACTGTTCCTTAAGCAGTCTGGTCTGACCAGCATGAAAATAAAAAACAGTGACAGGGCTTGTACCCAGGATACTGTGCACTATAGTCACAGTACTGAACCACTAAGCCATGATAGCATTTCAGTGGCACAGACACAGCAGGACAATTGTACACTAATGCAAACACAAAGAAATGCTGTATCATGGCCCTAAAGAGGCAAATGGGTAACTTTCCCCACACGCCTATGCAGACAGAGAACATCAGGCCAGGCGGTATGATGTGGGTTGTGTAGGCTATGAAGTTGCAAGTCTAATATATGTGACACTGGATGCTAAGATCTGTAGCACAGTAGTATGCCTCAAGCCAGTACGATAGGCAACAGTACAGACTGAAATGGTGTCCTGTACATAGCAGTGCAGGCATAGCAAATGTGTATAAGTGTCAGGTGAAACCCATATCCTATGTACACCCACAGTAACAATCCAGTGTGCCCACGGGTAGAAATGTACAAAGAATAGCTATCCCTCCTGTATGTAGAAATGTTGATAAGTCTATGCAAAGTGTCTCATGGAAGCCCTGCAGGCACAGCAAGATCCCTGTTGATCTATGACACAAAGGTGAGCCCTGCTGTAAAAATACAACTTGATTTACCATACACATATAGTATAAATGTGTATACTGTGCGTGCTCACACACTCCAACAAATGTAGTGGATTTCATTCAGCATCACACTGAAAGGTCATACTGGGCATGCTCACACACACAGGCTAAATACGGATGTGATAATAAGGGATCTATGGACAAATGTGGATAGTCATCTCTACTTCCAGAAACACATTCACAAAGTGGTCAGAAAATCATGCTATGTGTTCACACAAACTGCCAAGGTCTGTGCATGTAGGTCAAAGGAGGTTGCCACTACTCAGCAGTCATCAGACCTGTCAGAGAGTACCACAACACACTTGTGATGAATCTGACTAGGCACGTTCAGCAGCTAGAAAGACCAATGAAGTACCTTAACAAGAGGATTACTGACCTCAAATAGTTGCCCCATGCAACAAGACTGAATGTAACCCAATCTGTACTCTGTTGCATACTGTCTACACAGGAGATCTCTGCCCAACAGACAGGTCCATGTCATGCTTACACTCAAATCTGTTCTGAGTTACAGCTCAACGGCACTAAATGTACAGAGCCAACTGATATTGCCAACATCCTGGCAGATAGGATCAGTGTTAACTTTACCCCCCTCTCACCCATGAAAGAGCACATCTCTATAATGGAAGATTGCAAAATTGCTATCATCATGGCTGCACAGGTAAAAAACACTCTCCAAAACCAGTATCACAGCAGCCATGGGACTAGATAACTTCTCAGGCTGTGTCGTATCTACTTCCCTGAAGTAAACATTAACATGGAAGATCTTTGGCTACTGAAGTTTCCAGAGGACTGCAAACTAGGAGCCATAATTATAAACACTAAAGATGTGGACATCCTACCAAAGGGCCTCACTGAGACAGATGGCTGTTGTCAAAGACATGGGCTCTAGCTCAATGCCAAAAGGTGCATCATCATCCCCTTTGTTAAAAACTCTGTAGCCAAGAACTACAACATAGGTGGTAGTATACTTCACACTGAAAGTGTGACAACAGACCCTGGGTTACAGGTGGACAGTGGATACAACTGTGATAATCACATTCCCACAGTAGTCAGGAAACCCTCCTATGTGGTGCACCTCATCACAAAATGTGCCTCGTGCAGAATAGAAGAGGACATTGTTCCCTTCTACTCACCACTCACTAGAACTATAATAGAGTACAATGCCACTGTTGCTATGTACCTCATAAGACAACTACAACAACTGGAAAGCCAGCAGCAATACCTCACAAAGAGCATTAGTGGCCTGAAATACATGCCATACATAGACCATCGCAAAATGCTCCATCCGTACTCCCTTGCATATCACCTACTCAGAGGTGTTCACTGCCTAACATACAAAGCTATGTCAAACACAGAGCTGTTGGATATGCTCCACGTAAAACACTCACAATCCCTCTGACCTTTGGATCCAAAACCATGAGTGAAATACAAAAGGAAGGGGTGTACCCATTTACCTTATGGATATCCACACCTTCAGGTTAGTGGCACAGCATGAGGCCTTGGAGACCATGCAAGTGCAACTAACATTGGGAAAGCTGCCCATCAGATTGTAGCCTGCTACAGATCACATACCTTGTCTCAGGAACCACACTCAGTATTCTGGAGAACAGTGGCAAATATAAAGGTCCTATCAAACACCCTTATATGAGGAGATTACAACTACCCAAGCATTGAGTGGGGTAATTACTCATGTTCAACGTCCTTTGCCAAATGTTTCCTAGAGTTAAAAAACTCTAACATCCTGAAACAGCTGGTCACCACGCCCACTAGTGGTGACAACATACTGGACATGATCCTCACCAACATGGGGTACCAGTGTTCCACAACAAAGATAAACCCCTCACTGGTAATATCACATCATTAAGTAATCACACTGGACATCCACATCCCACCCCCCCACCCAGTCAATGAAACCACTGTGAAGACATTTGCAAAAGCAAACTGCACACTTCCCAAGACCAAAGTGGAACGTTCCGAAGACCTCTTGCTATAGGATAATGGTATACAATCTGCAGAATCATTTACAAGTGCATCCTATGAGCATCTACAGGGATGCATGGAATGAGACATCACAAATAAAACCAAGATCACTCCTCCAAAAATAGGATAACAATCAGGTGGTTGTTGTCCATAAATAAGCTAGACAACAGAAGGAGGAAATGAACACATGATAGATCCAACTTCACTAAAGGAAAGGCATCACTGATCATTATCAGGAAGAAACAATGATCACTCATAAAATAATCCAAGGACAGTTTCTAAAGACAAATAGCCAAGGAATGTAAGAATAACAACCACAAAGCCTTCGGTAGCTATACCAGACATGTAGGTGTCAACTTCCAAATATGCTGTCAGCTACTGAAAAAAGGAAAGAAATACACCAAACCAACTTTCATTGCCTACATCCAGGGGCACAAGTTCAGTGTAAACTCCCCCCCATCACCCCCAAAAGGGCCTATGTCCATCACAGAAGGATGCAGAGATCCAGATGTCATGGACATGCAGGTAAAGACAGCCCTCACCAAAGCTAAGAACATAGCATCAATGTGACTGGATGGTGTCCCAGGCTGTGTCTTACACTAGGCCCATAAGGAACTACACCCTCACCTACATTCACTGTCCAGACTCAAGCATACCACAGGCTATGTACCCAAAGAATGGCATACACTAACAGTCATCCAGCTCCACAAAGGGTGTGCCAAAACAGAACCTGGAAACCATTGCCCAATATGTCTACTCAGCCGGGTCTACAGAGCTATTGAGCAAATTGTCATGGAATCCATAAACTGAGACATTGGAGACCTCCAGACACTGGACTCTACACAACTTTGCCTTGTTAAAGGCAGATCCTGGCTCCCAAACCTAGATGACTTATTTAAAACAGTTACCAAGGACATAGATGGAGGTGAAAGTAGTCCACACAGCCCACCTGGACCTCACAAAGGACTTACTACACCATTCCCCACTCTGTCATCATGGACAAGCATACCAGCTTGAACATTAACAGTTATGTCACAGGATGGGTGGCCAAGTGGCTCACAGATCAAACACACATGTTCAGAGTTGCGGGTGCCATGTCCAACTCTAAGCCAGTCACAAATGGCATCCCACAGGTCTTGGTTCTGGGGCCCCACCTATTCAGTAGATACTGCTCAGAGGTACAGGCAAGCATGGGAGGTGTATGGCTAAACAGGTTTGCAGATGAATGGTAACTGTGGTCCACAATCGACTGTACGGCTGACACAGACATCCTCCAGAAGTGTCTTACAGAGACAGATACCTGGTGTCAAAACAATGCCCTCAAGCTGAATGGCAAAGAATGCATAGTCATCCCCTTTGGGTAAAACAAAGTGCACACAAATGACCACATAGGTGGTTATCCAGTATGTATGGAGAAAGTCATTATGGCCCTGGGGACACAGGTAGATAGTAAACTCCCCTTTGATGATCACATGGCCAAAGTGTTTAGACATTCCTTTAATGTAGCCCATCTAATGTCACCCACTTTGTATAGTCTGATGATGTCACCATCCTACAAATATACCTGTGGAAAGGATAACTCACAGTAATGTGTATAGCACGGTGTGTAAATGCATACTCCTGTAGTATCATAAAGTAGTTAGGTAGGGGGTTGAATCCTTCATTTAACAAGTATGTGGTCTCCTTGGGAAGGAGCAACCATTTTGGAGAGTAGTACAACACCTTAAAAGTGGTAAACTAATCTTTGTCTAGTCTGATGATGTCACCATCCTACAAATATACCTGTTGAAAAGAGAACTCTCAGTAATGTGTACAGTGCGTCGTGTTAATGCGTACTCCTCTAGTATCATGAAGTAGTTAGGTAGGGGTTTGAATCCTGCACTAGACAACTGTGTGTGTTTGTGTGTGGTCTCCTTGGGAAGGAGCAACCTTTTAGGAGAGTAGTAAAACACCTTAAAAGCGGTAAACTAATCTTTGTCAAGTCTGATGATGTCACCATCCTACAAATATACCTGTGGAAAAGAGAACTCCCAGTAATGTGTATAGTGCGTTGTGTTAATGCGTACTCCTCTAGTATCATGAAGTAGTTAGGTAGGGGTTTGAATCCTGCACTTGATGAGTGTGTGTGCTGTATGTGTGTGACACTGTTGGTCAATGTGTTGTGGGTTTTGCTTTTACTACTGTATGACATATCAGTATGCATTGCACATGTCAGCTAGCTGTGTGGCAAATACATATACGTACATGTTACCTCAATTATTGCATGTGTGGGAACCCTGCTTTCTCCAAGAACACAGCTGTCATCTTTGCCAGACGGTGCTGCTGCATCCCAGACCTTAGGTCACATCTGTATGCTTGTGACAAGGCCAGCCACTGCAGTGATCCCTGGCCTAGGTCATCTGTGTCACACAAACTTATTACGGTTCCTATTGGAATGTGTGAGTGAGGGTTTATGGCTGAGGTATATGTCAGACCTCTTCAAACTCAACAAAGTCTGTCAATGATGACTATTCATAACAGGTGTGCAACAACCTTTGTGGATATGCATGCAGACCCCATATTGCTTATGTGATCCACCGAGGGATTTCAAAATACCTTTGGAAATGTGATTAACAAAGGAGAGATGACGTAACACTTGGTTGCATGTACACATCGGTACCTGTTCATCATGTTGGCGGCTACTACCTATGTGGTACTGGGGGGATAATATGTTCTGTAAAGGTGGATGACTATGCTTAGTTTGGCTTATAGCTTTACAGCATGGGTTTGACAACAGGCATCTGTCTGTATGATACCCTTGTGGAGGATGTGTGTGTCATCTGGAGAATGCATTATAGGCCACAGTATGCATTACCAGACGTGGACGGACATATCCCTACTGTGATTGCTTGTACCTAAGAGAGCTATATGCCAGGAGTGGTGTCAGTAATGGGTGCAGGTGAATACCAGTGGTTACTGGCATAGTATAGTACCTGAAGGATCCAAATGTTGCTGTGTGTCCTACATCTGTGTGTCAGTTGTCAAGACATCATCTAACGATTGGTTATGGTCAGGCTGTTGAAGTGATGTATACTACCAGAATGCAAAACAATGACAGATAGTAACAGTATCACCCACAGCACAGTGTCAAACCATGTCATACACACATGTGTAGTCAGGTTCTGAAATGTGTGTAGTACAATGCATACTGGCTGCCAATAGAAACTATGTAATACAGAGCATGTCACCCTGCTCATGTGTCCACTATGCACGTACATGCAGACAGTGCACCTCCACCATGTTCACAACTGTACACCTGCAAATCTGTGCTACACACATCCCACACATACTGTCCACTCTCTAACACATGCTGCCAATACTGCACACATCAGCCAAGTGGCACATGGCCGGACAATACACAATTGGAACTAACACTGGTGTAAACAACACTACAATGACAATCATAGCTTTAATGCATCATGCCTGCTCAGCTACACCTTCAAGCATATCATTACACTCTACTGCTGACAACATGCTAACATTGCTATACTGCTATAAAGACACCCTGTGCATCAGCACCATGGTAGCCTGTTCCTGCATCGATGTTACAGATGACAGGAGGTGGCACAGTTTTCATCATATGCACAGGGTGTGTTGTTGGTTTGCCAGAGGCCTACAGTGAGCCATCCAATCGACATGTATGTGTGTGTGTATGTGTGAGGGTATGTGTTAGCCCTAGGTGTCTGGAGTATGTGTGTGTGTCTGCATGCATACAGTTCCACCATGTAGCTGCCATATACGGGTATTTATGAGACAACCACAGACTGTACCTGTGAGGCTTTACAGATCACCTTCTCTGGCCACGGATATGGTACCTGTGCCTGGCAGGGGTGCTACTGACACTATCAGGTACTAAGCCAGACTGGGTACTATCCCCAGAGGTAGATCGATGTACACTGGACACAGGTCCCTGCTGGGACTGTCCAGAGCCACATGCACCTGGTCTTCTAGGATGTTTTATGGACAGCCCACCCCCAACATTGCTGGGGCTGGTACTGGCACTACGGGAGCAGCTGTGGCTTGAGGGATGTCCGCGGCAACTGCCAGCTGCTGATATTGCTGGCATACATCCACGTTGATGACTCATCCATCCCGCACTGTCCTGACACATGGACATGACATTGCTGAGGATATCTAATGTCTCTCCCCAACGTCTATCCGTGACCTCGGTGTAATTACGGATGGCACCTGCTAGGTCATGGATACTGTCAATGACAGTGGTGTTATGTGCCCTCTGTGCCCTTAGTCACTGTCTGGTGTACCGTTCCATACATGCCTGTGCCTCCATGACAGCCTGGAACATGCGTGATGTTGTCAGACCTGTGGCACGTCTGCCAGTGGCATGATGAGCAGCAGTGCTCCTACGAGAACCCCTGGACATCTGCCTTTGTGGTACCCTTCCAGACATCTGGGTATGGCTGCTGTATCGGTATGCATGTGCCATGGATACCACACTATCCTGGCCAATGCCAACTGTACGCTGTCCCTCAGCTAAGGGCATTGGTGATGGATGTATTGGCAGTATGACTGTATGCATAGATGGGGTGGACAGTTGTGTACTGTCAATTGGTGGCCCAACGACAGACCCTGGCAAACATGCCTGTGCATCAACACACCTATCATCAGTATCACTATTTTGCTCAGTGACATCAGTTTCCCTGCTCCAGTGAACCAGCCCAAAGTCAGTACCTGTGAGAGGAAGACAGGAAACACACTTTATGACCTGTACATGATGTCGGCACAAGTGAACACATGCACACATGTACACATGAGCACATGAGCACATGAGCACATGCACACATGCACTCATGAACACATGCACACAAATGCACTCCTCACTAAAACACACATACACACCACCAGCAAGCCAGAACATACTCAATAGCGGGTGATGGTGGGGTACAGTATCACAAGGCAAACAGTTATATCACACGTGTCAGCATGCAGGACGTGTGTTTCCCCAACAGCATGCAGTGCGGGTGTTGACAGCCCTTGCCAATAACACTATACATGTCTTTGATGCATGTGGGTTGTTGTTCAGTGATTGGCCTCACCCTGGAATGCACTGTGTACATGGACATGACACTGCTGTGCAAGTATTAAAAGCTCTACAATGTCCTGTGCACCATCTCTTACAGGTATACATACCATGGCTGGATGTGTATCTGTGTGTCACATAGATATCCATTTCGGATTAGAGAGTCTGTGTCTTCAGCAGATAATTGTGGACACAGGTTAAGCACATGCATGCTATGTATACACACATGATGAGTGGTGCATGTTTACCTGATGGAATACCATTGCTCAACATGGCCATTGTACAGTGGTTATGGTGAGTGTAGGACATATTGTGGACATGCCAGTGCCAGACATGACTTGGCATGCTTCAACACAACTGCAACATTAAACATCACACAGACACAGTATTTGTCATGTGACCTATACACTCAATAGCATTACAAGACATATATGTGTCACTTTGTACAAATGGTGATTGCTATGCATATTGTGTATAGGTGCCTAAGTTTGCACACACACAACACTGAGGTGCATAGCAGGTAATGCTATGTGTAGTACTGTGGTCACTGTAACTGGATGGGGTGTACTACCATGAGCCATCATCATGCAGCATCATGTGGTCACTCAAGGCTACTAATGTGTGCCAGACTGGCACATACCATACTTTACCAGAACTGCAGTACCATGGCTACATTCACCATTTCACAGCCAGTTGTTACGTGGGTTTGTAAGGTGCACAATAGGGGCATTGCCTACCATGAACGTGTTATGTGTCGAAGAGTGTCGCACAGCCACATGTGAGGCATCTATCCCTCAGGTATATTATGTGTGCTGTGTGGATGACATGTGGGATACCGTAGTGTGACCTTACAGTGGGCATCTGAATACACCATGTGTAGCATGTTAACGTGTACTGCGTATGACAAAGTTGTGTATGTTGTGTGCATGTGTATCGACTCTGCCTATCCAATGTCCACTTCAGTGTTGCCACAATTGTGTAGGATGCTCTGTGTATTGTATGTGTTTTAGGCAGCTACCCACGTTACTGGGATGTGCATAGTCTCACAGCAAACATGCACAGCATGCATTATGCGTAGGTGTGTTACATGTACATGGCCTACACCTCACCTATGACATGCACATTTAATTAGCAATATTAAAGGTAGAACATACTCACCAGCATGGGTCTGCTGCCTTGCTGTCACACCAGAGGGACCTACAAGAATATGAGACACTTTGTCAGTGGCAACAACTGTGGCATTGCTACTGTGTGTTTGCAATTGTACAGTAGTACAACGGTTGACAGTCACAGGCCTACAGATTGTATTCCTAATTATTACTATTGCACAACTCTAGGCACCACATTGTCTAACTACACAGCACACATCTCACATAAGCATGCTCTACCAATAGAGGTAACAGTAGTCTACAACTATGCCATGTTACCTGCACGCTCCATGTCAACTTGCTGGGTGGCTCCGGCCTCCATGATGACACATGTTAGTTGTTGGGGTTGTTGTTGGCCAGGAGCCACCTGGCTCAGGAGCAGCTCCTCCACTCTGGTGAGGGGGGGGGGTTGGATGGCTACCCCCCACCTGTGGCAAGCTGTTGTCTGCGGATATCAGACGCAAGCTGCCGGACATGTTTAATTAAATCACTGCAGTGATGGCGTACCTGCTCATATGTCCGGTTATGCATGCCTATGTCATTTACCCTACGGACAGGCTCTTGCCACAGCACAGCGTGCTCATGCTGGCCCTGGCTGGTTCTGGAAAACAGCAGGGCATACTACTGAACCAGGCTGGCTGTGATCACTTCTTCCTCCGCCGTGCTATAGGCAGGATTACGATGGTGGGACATAACCTTGGAAGACAATGAAACAATATGTGTGAGCAAGTCATGTGGCACACGTAACTTTCTAAAGTACAGATATCAATTAACTGCCATATATAGCAACCTATTGGCTGTCAGAAGATACACACTTTCAATACCACATATCAGTTCTCAACCCACAACTGCCTGACCATGCCTGGCACACTCTATATATCAAACCACGTTTTGCACAGCAACAAAGTTAAAACAGTATGTAATACTATACAACAGTACATGGCACACTGTATGCGACGCAATGCACAACCTAGTCACAGGAGGTATATATCATGCTAATTCAGCTAATTCATCATGAAAATTGTAATCCATTGCAATGATTGTAAAGTCCAGTAACAGTATTACCACTATACCACACTAGTCGTTGATGGCAGACCCCTACCTAACATATGTGCACATTCGTGAATATAGGTGGCATACTGCTGTACTAGACTATACATGTTGCTAGATACGCAGTTATATCCTGTAACACACATATGACCGAGGCCATGGTACAGGCATACACACACACACACACACACACACACACACACACACACACACACACACACACACACACATCAGACATACATACCAGACACATAGGTATGGCAAACCAGGTGACCTTTACCTGTGTACCTTACAGTACTGTGTGTCAGTATTTACAAGACCTTATGCCTGAGGTATGTAATCTGTGAGGACTACAGGGAACACACGAAACAGTGGTTCCAATACATGTGGACGTACACTATACTGTGCTGTTTAGGCATACAGCTTCAGATAGTACTAGAGTTCATACAGGTGTTGGATTCACCAGCAGTAACACTCAATAAACATATATGTACTGCTTTAGCCTACAATGGGCACCACAGTCGACAACAAGGGACTACGTCAGACCGTATGGCATACTGCTTCTTCAGCCTAGCAATTGTATAAACATCTTTTGCTAGGATCACAGCTAGGACACATAATACCATGACAGAAACAGTTTCCCACTAAGCTATCACACATATACCGAACTCTGACACATTCACCAACACATTCACCATCACACTCAGTCAACCTCACATAGCAATTATTGCAACAAGTACATGTGTGTGTGTGTATCGCTTTATAGGTAGGTAATAGGCAATTGGCCCTAGGGCCTATAGAAGTCTAGACATACGCTACCCTGGCCTTTGACACAAAGGTAAGTATGTTTCACGTGGCCCTGTCAAGCAGAGCCACAGAGGTGATTCCCGGGGTGTATTTCCTATCTCCCATACATTCATCAGGACTATTTCTGATGACAGCTAATTAGGGGCTTTGTTTGCTATTGATAGGTGGTTTGTTCCAGAGTATGGGATGTCTCTGAGATAGGAATCTATCCCTCTAGCATGTGCCGTCTATTGACGTCACAATGTTTAGGTCCCTAGAGTGTGTAGCTCGTAGGGATTGTGATCTGTCTACATGGAGCATGTCCAACATCTCTGGGTTTGACACAGCTTAGTATGTTAGGCAGATGTCACCTCTGTGTAGGCGGTATGCAACACAGTCTAGCTGTGGGTTTGTGAAATGGTCTACATAGGGCATCTGTTTGAGGCTGGTATTACTCTTTGTGAGGTATGTCTGTGTTGTTTCCAGTTGCTGTAGATGTCTTGGGAGGTACATACCACATAGGGCACTGTACTCGATAATGGGCTTTATGTGTGATGAGTAGAGGGGAACACTGACCTATATTTCCCTGGATGACACACCTTTTGTGATGACGTGTGCCACGTAGACAGTTGGCATGACTAGTGTGGCACTGTGATTATCAAAGGGGTGACTACTGTCCAGCTGTGTCCCATGGTCTCTTATCACACCTTCGGTGTTAAGTAGACTACTACCTATGTGGTAGTTCATGGGTACAGAGTCTTTGCAAGAAGTTATGCCAATGCAGTGTCAACAGTAAGCTTGGTTCCATGGCTTTGTCACCAGGCATCTGTTGCAGTAAATATGACCCTCTCTCTCTCTCTCTCTATAATATATATAAATATATATATATATATATATATATATAAATATATACATATATATACATACATACATATATATATATATATATATATATATATATATATATATATACACACACACACACACATATAAACATCTATTGGTGTACATGTAGATATACATATTGGCACATATACAGTCCACCTTTCATGGTGGGTATATCAATTATGCAAAGGTTGTGAGGTATACCGTTATGTCATTATATTGCACAGTGTTGTGCGGAATGCATTGAAGGTGTTCTCAGCCCATGTAGCTTTAGCGGGCCTCACTGGCTGCAACACTACAAACCTGATGAATCATACACACAGTGTTTAACCACCACATGTCATATAACAGCACTGTATGCTGTCTTGTTTGCCACACACTACAACCTACATAGACATATGCACATAACAACCTTCAACAACATATCACATGTCCACCCTTCACAAACAGTTGCAGTATGTCCCTTGCTCTATGCACATGTACAGATGCTAATATATCTGACACAGACAGATTTCTCCATATATGTGTGCCATACACACACAAGGTCCACACTGTTGTAAGTTCGTGTACCTCACGGCTAACCTGTTGGGCCTTGCTGCAACATGAACAGGTGTCACATGTGAGCACACAGTAATATTAGAGGGTGTATATATAGCTGCGAATGCTAGATTAACATACTAGCCTGGTACAGCTGTTGCCAATGCTAAGCTGCACATTAATATGACTATCATCCATTTGTTACTCTGTGACATCCATGTTTATATAACTGTATGCGCTTCTCCCACAGACAGACATTGTACACACTACTGTACAGAACACAGATAACATGGATCAGATGTTTGACATTTAATGCTGAACTACAGATGTCACAGTCATATCCCACTGCACACAGCTTCACACTGATGTCTCCATGCCAGTAGTTATGCAGGGCATTTGTGCATAGTTATGTACTGCTGCCACATATGGATGATTCAAACTATGTAGAGTACTCTTCATGAACATCTACTACATGCCAGTAAATACATAGCTGTTACATACCTTACCTTTGTATGTGGTCGTATTCCTCTGTTTCGTGTGCTTTGTAAAAGCTTTTCTTTTTATAGCTTATGATTTTCTTCAAGATATATATTTTTTTCAGTATGATTATACTTCTTTTCAATATATTATTGCTTTTGCAATATTTTTTCTTTCAATATATTTTTCTATTCAATATATTTTTTTAATAATTTTTTTAATATATTTTTTCAATATGATATTTTTTGCTATATATTTTTCTTGTCAATAAACTTGTTTTTGCAATATATCTTTTTCAATTTTTTTTTTCAATATATTCTTTTAGCTTTTTTTTTTGCTATATATTACATTTTCTTTAAATATATTTCTGGTTGATCTTTTTTCTTTTTTCCTGCTGCTGTCAGCTGCGGCTGTACGTCTCTCTCTCTCTCTCTCCCTCCATACTTGCAATGAAGTGATTGCATGTGTGGACAGCAAATACAGCCTGCTTTTGTAGGCATCTGCACATGTGCATGTGATGGCCTCTGCACCAATTGGTGGCCACCATTTGGCAACTGCATGCAGCTTGCTGTGTGGTACTTGCAGTACTTACTGTCATAACAACCCAATACTATAAATTGCTAAGTCAGGTAGGTGTAGCCCTTTCAGCTTTCCAAAGTGGGGACCATGCTTGTTTGTTGTGGACACCGTTGTGCAAGTCAGAAGGTTGGTATACTTCTCATAAATGATGCTAGGGGTGTAGCCAGTGATTTGAATGTTGTACTCAGACCTGAATGTAGTCACTTCCAGTACACATTTGACAGTGTAGAACTGTACTCACCCCTACAAATGCTAACACAAGATACATGGGAGTATGTATTTTCTTTTCTACTTATACAATTAGCTGGCATACATACGTAGTTATTGAGATGTTTTCATTTTGCACATGAACTGTTTGGGAACGGCTCTACTGTGGATATTAATGTACTCACGTCTGCACAGTTTGTGCTTTTTATTTTGTTGACATTATCACAGGATGCTCATGATAACTGGACAATTCCAGTACTGAGTATGCCTACCTACATCCTTGCTGTACCTTGAACACAGTGGTAATTTGTACATTTGGGTGGGATACTGTGTAGGGGTTGTAGAGTGCTGCTGTAAAATTATCTACTGCCAGAATGTGTGGTTCTGTTATCACAATCATGTAATGCAATTCCACAACAACTGCTGGTAAAGTTCCATAGAACAGGTTTTGTGTTATGGCATTCCTGTCTTTCCTTTACATTCACACATTCTGATGCATGATATATATATTTCAGCAACAACCTGCTGTATATCTACTGTGGCCTAGTGGTACTTCATGCAGTCTAGTGTGTCTAAGGTCCAAGGTTCGAGACTGAGAGTGGTGTTTTATTTTGCTGCTGAGCAGAACAAGGCCCCTCATATGCAGAGTGACTAAGGCACTTTTAAGCAGTTGTAAGCGGGTTTGCGCTGGTTTGCGTGACGCTTAGCAATACTTAGCTAAGCGCACACATGCACACACTCGCACAAACCCGCTAACTACGGCTTAAAAGTGCTTACTCCCGCTAACCCCCGCGCTAATTTCTTTGAAAGAAAAGAAAATGGGGTGATAGGAAAGTGGTGAAAAAGGGGTACAAAAAGGGTAAGACAGTCGGGAAAACAGCTCGGGATGTGCAGGACGGGTGTAGGGAAAGTCCATAGCTGCCCATTTCTTTAACAGCAACAGCTGTGCATATACTAGTAATTTGGAGGGAAATTTGAAACCTTCCACCCTGAGAGAGGGGTGGGGACAATGAAGTATGTTGTACTGCCAATTAAATTTCAGTTTCTGTGTCCAGCGGACATTTGTGCAAAATGGGCAGCTATGTATGGGGCGTAATTTTTTTGTGGGAGCAGATTGCCCATTTTTTTTTACAGGTGAGACTGGAATGTGGGGTAGGGGAAGTATGTATATTTGGGGAGGTAGTTTGGGGAGGTAAGACAAACAAGACGCATACAGGGGCAGAATATGACACATGGGGTGGGTGAACACCACTGACGGGGAAGGATGTTTGGAAATTACAAGCCCATGAGCCCACAGATGGCAACAGTAGAACTGAGATCCCCACCCATGGGCAGTCACCACTGCACCTTCACAGCCCAGAGGTTGGCTGTGCTGGAGGCTGTGTAGGAGGGGCAGGCTCACCCGTGAGTCGTGCCACTCTCGCCTCGAGCTGGTGTAGAGAATCAGCGACTGAATGCTTGATATCCCTACGCACCACAGCCTGAACCGTTCGGAGGGTGATAGGTGGCCCTCCTCTGGCTACGCTTGCACGGGGGGAACGAGCCCCTTCCCCTACAGCACTTCCACCCGAAGGTGGCACAGAGCCAACGGAGGAAGAGGTCCCAGGCTGGGCACCGGACCTGCTGATGCCAGGTGCCATCGCCAGCTGAGGTGGGACAGGTGGGTCCGCTGGGACCGGCCTTCCCATACGTTCTATGTTTAGGAGGTTTAATGACAATATGGGTTGGTAACAGCCAACAGCATTCCAATTTAGTTGTAACAGCATGCAGTAATATTCCCATTAACCCAACACACCAGAGTTCCAACAGTTGAACAACAAGCATAACACATGCATATATAGAACAACAGAGGACATTCCAACAGCATGCATAATTGATTGGTGGCAACAGGCCACCAAGATTGTGGTATTTAAACAGGGCACATGCATCAAAGTAAATGCAGATATTTATAAACCAATAGGATATATGTCCCAACAAATGTTTTGAGGTTAGACATACCCATTGACGTGTGGAATTGCATCGTTTATGCACATACAGTAGGGTGTAAAAAGATACCTCCATTAACATCTTATATGTACTTATAGTTTACACTACATTCCTATTGACTGCAGGTGTATATTCCCTACATGTATTATTACACTAGGCAAAGTCCGTTATGTTGTGAAATGGGTTTGGCTAGTTCCTTATATACCTGACCTGTATCTGACATACAAACTGTCCAGGATGCAGATGTTACTGCTACGTATTTATATATTTGTTTTATATTTATATATCTACATATCTGGATGTGTTCAGGTGACATTATTGGTTATATTTCTACAGCCCCCTACATTTTTGGCAGCACACTGATATTTCTGGGGAACACATTAACAAGCTACCCGTGTTCCAGATTTACCTATGCATGCCAGCCATTAACCAACAGTTGAGGACTGTATATATGCTTCCCAGCTACTGGCACTCCCTTCATCCACTTTATACAGGCCTGGCCAAGTGTGGGTTGACAGCGCTTAATACAACAGTACTATTTATATAATGCAAGAGTACAACAACATTTCGAAGTAAATGACACAGACACACTCCAGGAATTATACCTTTATTAATTACATGACATAATTTTCTTTAGGCGCTCTCATTTATTTGATATTACAGTGCATGCAGAGGACTTATTCAAGACGTATTATACCTTTATTAATGGGTTACAACACTCTTTTTCAGGCTCTCTCACTTATTTTATATAACAGTACATACAGAGAAATGTTTCAGGACTTATTATACCTTTATTAATGGGTTACAACACTCTTTTTCAGGCTCTCTCACTTAATTTATATAACAGTACATGCAGAGAAATTATTCAGGACTTGTTAAACCTTTATTAATGGGTTACAACACTCTTTTTCAGGCTCTCTCACTTATTTTATATAACAATACATGCAGAATAATTACTAACCTGCCTGGTGGTGCAGCCTTAGCAGCCTATCTGCATAAGCTTGCTGATTCGCAGCACAGACACCTGCAGCTGTGAAGTAAATTAAGGGATATTGAGACATACCTGTCCATTATATAGACTACAATAGCAATTCTTACATACTCCATTCCATGGCTACCTACTCAGTAGTGGGGCATTGTCATTTCCACGGGCCTCCTGTATCCATTGGTTCAGTTGGTCCTGCTTCCGTCTCTTCAGGTCTCCATGATGGTGTCTGACCTGCTCACCAGTCCGAGGGATGCCTGTGGCACTGGTGAGATCATGTGCTAGACGGTTCCAAGCTTCTGCTTTGTACTCCATGCCTTGGAACTGGCCCTGCAGGAGTCTTGCATCATGATGATGGGCGAGGAGCCAAACCATCAGTTTTGACTCCTCAATGCCCCACCGTTGCGCTCAAAAACGAGAGCCCTCTCCAGCACCAGCCATTCTGACTGCAGATGGGCGCAACAACCAGTTATGGCGATTATTCCCACCTATGGGGCTTAAATATGCCTCATTTCCTGCACTTATTTGTGATTGGCCGGTTTTGAAAATTCTCAGCTGAGTGCACACCTGCTTAGCACCGAGTAAACTTTCATTAATATGTATATGCATGTTGACAGTGCATGAACAGCAAAAGCTGTCATGGCTTAGTGGTTCAGTACTGTGATTATGGTGCACAGTATCCCGGGTTCGAAGCCTGTCATTGCTTTTTATTTTGCTATTGGCCTGACCGGCTAGGAGGTGTGGCTATGTTTAGCCGACTTTGCTCTACTTTGCCCACCGTTGCTCTACGTTGCCCGACGTTGCGCTAGTTGGTACGGTGCGCAGCTGCGCGCAAACATGTTTTGTTTGTGTGAGTTGGCGCGATGCGCAGCTACGTGCAAAGCCATTGCACTAGTTAAAGCTGTGCTTAGCTATGGGCAGTTATTCTTAAATGTGCTTAATACTGGTAAATGTTGCTTAGCAGTGCTTCACACTGCTTAAGATAGGTTACTTATGCATTCATTAGTATGCATGACCGTTTCACCTTCTTGTATATATTTAAAATATCGTTCACTACTACATAGGCCATTTCAATGCATTTTAATAAAATTTAAAAGGTAAATGTCAGGAATTATTTTTATGCACAGATTTCCTACAGAAAATGGAAAGGGGAGTGGTGGGACTTGAACCGGGAATGCCTCCTCTTTGTGTGAAGGCTCTACCACTATGCTATTGCTATTTGGCTTAATTTGCATATAAGTGGTTTATTATCCTCTTCGATGTCTAAACTGCTAACTGTAGCTAAGCAATGGGCACACCGGCACACACGCGCAAATACAGGCAGCTATATCGGGAATAATAAAAAATAATGTTTTACATTTTATTTCATTTGTACAGGGGTTTTGAATGTGGGGGAGTGTAGTGTTGGGGGTATACACATTTGAGCGGACTCGCTCATATCTGCTGACATTTGCAGATTTAGGCACTTGCAGGGGCGTGGATATTTGGACTGCTCGGCAGTCAGACACGCCCCCTGCACTCCTACATGGTCCGTGTTAGCCTTAGAGTTGAGTCAGCGCGCTCTCATGAATATGCATGGAGTGCTGACATCATACTCTTAGGCTGCCGTTTCCGTGTAAGACTTAGTTAGTCTTACACGGAGGATTACTGAATCCCCCCCAATCTGTCCTTCAATTTATGATCCATCAGTAACCATGGAGGCAACAGAACATCACCTTGCAATAGAGAGTTTTAATATTCCAATAAAGCAGTATGACTGTCATTACTGCTATGCAGCTTCTTCAGTTTGGATTGATCTTTAAATGTGATGTTTGACTATGCATAATTATGTTGCCAATTAATATAAGACATTTTTTTTATTAAATCCCTTTGTGCATGCTGCAAACGATTGAATGCAATAACAATACGGAATATCATTTACTGCAATAGCAAAGACAGCACTCAATATACTGATAATACTTTGACTATTAGTATAATTTAGCTTCATAACTTGACAACTTTGAATAGGAAACACATGCCAGGTAGATATTTCCCTTAGTTTGGGAAAGGGCTGTACCATACTTAGCTCAGGCCATCCATGAGACTGAGCAGGACATTACTGGCTTTTTTGAACTATTATTTTGATATCAATTGTACATAGCACAGCTCTGTACTACTACTTCTAAATGCACTTACATGCCTAGACAAAGTAGTCCACTGCTTGCGTTTCCTTTGCACTTGACTATTCCCAGATAGGACTCATGCATAATTTCCAGCATTTCTTTTCTCAGCTGATTTGGAAGTATAATTTTGTATACTTTAAACAACAGACCTGTCATGCAGCTTACAGTGGATATAAAAAATTTACACACCCTGTTAAAATGCCAGGTTTTTGTGATATAAAAAAATGAGACCACAATAAATAATTTAAAAACTTTTCCTACCTTTAATGTGACCTATAACCTATACAATTCAATTTAAAAACAAACAAATCTGTTAGGGGAAAAATATAAAAAATAAAAAAGTAGAATAAGCTGGTTGCATAAATGTGCACACCCTTAAACTAATACTTTGCTGAAGCCCCTTTTGATTTAATTACAGCATTCAGTCTTCTTGAGTACACTGTACCTCCATTATAAATAAAAATAAGGCTAAATTTCTTTATGAATGGCATTCTTCTGTTTAGGCTATCACTTCATGGATACTTCTGTTAACATCCTATTCACTATATATCCCATAGTACATTTCTGAAACTCTTGAAGTTTCTTTTCTGCCATGGATAACTGCAGTATAAGTCAGTTAATTTTAAATTCATCACCAGTAGATTTTATTTCTGTTCCTATATGTGTGAAAGACACACCTGATTTCTCATAAGCCTCTTTTCTCATGACATTACAACATACTTTCAAGTCATATTTTGCAACCTGCTTTGTGTCTTGTGTAATGATTTCTTCAACATACCATGTAGTAGCTTGTAGTTTAGTCTTAGTTTGCACATCTTTTGCATAAATATTCTGACAAGACTTCTCAGCCATGCATAGGTTCATAGGTGTGTACTAGGCTAATGGCCCTGGAGCCTTTACAAACCTAGCCCATAGGATTACCCTGTCATCGTGCCACCCGACCTTAGTTCCTAGTGCCTCTGTCGAGTAGAGCCACTGGAGTGATCCCCGGGGTGAATTTTCTATTTCCCATCCACTCATCAAGGTTTATCTTGAAGAGGGCCAGTGAGGTGCTCTGTTTGACATGTATGGGAAGTCTATTCCATAGCAAGGGCAGTCTCTGGGTTATGAACCTGTCCCTCCAGCACATTCTGTTGATGTAGCATTTCTAGCAGAGCTGGATCAGACATGGCTTTGTATGCCAAGCAGAGATCACCTCTAAGTAGGTGATATGAAACAGAATAGTTGGAGTTGTTTGAGTCTGTCCATATAGGACAAGTGTTTATGGCCTAGGATTCTTTTTGTGAGGTACTTTTGTGGCCTCTCCAGTTGTTGCAGGTGTCTAGAGAGGTACATTCCAAATGGGGCATTGTACTCAATGACTGGCCTAATGAGAGAAGAGTAGAGGGAGACAATGACCTCTTTCTCCCTGGATGCAAAACCCTTAGTAATGAGATGTGCCACATAGAAAGACTTTCTTTCCACAGTGGCAATGTGGTGGTCAAAAGAGAGGCTGCTGTCAACCTGTGTTCCCAGATCTCTTATAACACCGTCTGTGTTCAGTGGACTACCATCAATGTAATAATTCATGGGATCCGGGTTTTCACAAAGGGGATGATGACACATTTTTTGGCATTGAGTCTAAGGCCATGGTTCTGACACTAGTCGTTGGTCTCAGTGAGGCCTTTCTGTAGGATGTCAACATCACTTGAGGAGTTAATAATAGCTCCCAACTTGCAATCATCTGCGAACTTTGTCAGCTAGAGACCCTTTGTGTTGGCCTGGACTTCAGAGAAGCAGATACCAAACAGGAGAGGACCCAGGACCAAACCCTGTGGGACTTCACTCTGACTGGTCAGCAGTCTGACTTGGAGTCCACTACTTTCACACTGTGGGTTCTATCTGTGAGCCAGTTTGCAACCCACCTAGTGATATAGGAGTTGATGCCTAGCTTAGTGAGTTTTTCTGTGATTCCTGAATGGGAATGGTATCAAACACCTTGGCCAGATCAAGGTAGGCTGTATGAATCACCTTGCCTTCATCCACAGCTCTGGTGACTGACTCAAAGAAGTCGACTAAGTTGAGCAGGCATGATCTACCCTTCACAAAACCAAACTGTGTGGGATCCAGAGTTTGGAGATTCCCTATATCCTTGTTTATTGGGTCCATGATGATGCTTTCCATAGCTTTGCATATCAGACTCATCAGGCTAATGGGGCAATAGTTCCCAGGGTCTGTAGTCACTCTTCCTTTGTGGTGAGGGATGACTATGGCAGTGTGCCATTCAGTAGGGACAAACCCAGAGGTGAGGCTGTGACTGAACAGGGCACACAGGTGAGGTGCCAGTTCACTCTGTAGTTCATGTAGAACACAGCCAGGGATATTGTCAGGCCCCATGGAAGCTGCATTCTTGGTCTTGGACAGTGCTGTTTTAACCTGTGCAGCAGTAATACTGGGTGCCTGGCAATCTACTGGTATTGTGATTGGTCCTGGGGGGGAGAGAGGGTAAAGTTGGCACTGAATCTGTCGGCCAGTATATTGGCAATATCTGTTGGCTCAGTATAGGAGGTACTATTGTGCAGTAGCTCAGAGCAAATCTGGGTATTGCCATGGAGATTCTTTACGTAACTATAGAAGACCTTGTTGTTGTCTTTACTATCTGCTGCAATTCTGTTTTCATAGCTAGCTTTAGAGGATTTGATGAGGGATCTCAACTTTTTGTTGAGGCTGATAAGAGAGTTTTTCCAGTCTTAGGACTTCACCTTATTCCGCATCAGTTTCCTCCTTCTGTTGTAGAGTTTGTTTATGGCAGAGGACCACCAGATTGGCTTCCTTTTTTTGGAAGAGAGCGTCTTGGTTCTCTTGGGTATGGCGAGATCCATGCATTTGTGTACATGTTTGTACAGTGCATTGGTGTATGATTTGGCGGTCATGCAACTATTCTTTGTTTACATGGGTGCCATGAAGTTAGCCACCTCTGTTTTTAGGAGCCCAAAGTTAGCTTTGGAGAAGTTTTTCATGGTGGTTACCTTTGTCAAGGTGGGGTGGGAGGGATGTGGATTTCCAGGGTGATTAGTTTGTGGTCGGATCTTACCAGGGTGGAGTTAACTATTGGTGTAGAGCAACGGTTGCCCATGTTAGTAATGACCAGGTCAAGGATGTTGCTACCTCTAGTGGGAGCAAGAATGAGCTGGTCCAGGGCATTTGAATTAATAAATTCCAGGAAACGTTGGGCAAGTGTATTGGTACATGAGTAGTTTGCCCAGTTAAAGGAATGTATTTGAAGTCGCCCAGTATGAGAGTGTAAGTTGAACCCTAATATTCTCCAATGTGCTTAGGAACATGGAGTGTGAGTCTTGGGACATTGTTGGGGACCTATAGCAGGCTACGGCCAGAATCGCTGTCTTACCCAATGTTAGCTGCACCTGAAGTATCTCTGATGCGTTATGTTGGGCTACCAGTCTGGAGGTGTGTGCATCCTTTATGAATATGGAAACACCACCTCCTTTGGAGCTTCGGTCCAAGTTCTGGGGCCAAAAGGTGTGAAATGAGGTATAGCCTGGTGTTGCAGGGGTGCTTTCTGCTGCCTTGAACCAGGTCTCTGTTACAGCACAAATGTTGATGTTCTCCATTTTAAGGAGTGCTTCGAGTGAGTGCATTTTCAGATTTGGACTTCTAGCGTTGAGCAGCAGATTGCATTTGTTTGTACCTGTCATGGTGCTAATTTGGTTTTTGGAATACTGCTTAAAAAAGGCACTATAGGGGTGGCAAGAGCCTTCGCAAGTGGGGTGACAGATGCAGGCCATCTCTGGCAAAACATCAAGGTATGTTAATCATGTCATACCAGGCAGACAGATACTGGATCCCCTTAGAATGACACCAGAAACTTAGCCAATTGTTGAAATTGATCATTTTCTGCTTGTACTGTGGTATCATTCTGGGTGATGGTAGGATGCTGCTCAGGGCTAGGGTCATACCCGCCTGGGCTACATAATCCGAGAGCTCCTGCATGTCTCTTTTCATGTAGTCCAGGGAGGTGTGTCTCAGGTCATTCACATCCACATGTACAATGACAGAGTCATATTGTACCTGTTGTTGAGGGACCTGAGTGCATGCATTATGTGGCGGATCCTGGCAGCTGACTGTTACTTTCTCCTTATTCAACCTAGTAAGTGAGACATCAGTGTGCCTCACTATCGAGTCATCTATGACTAGTGTGTTGGGCATGCTGTTCTGTCTTAGGGGCTTTGGTTGAGTGGCACACTGTTTAAAAGAATTATGTGTTTCATGATTAGTGTTGTGTTGTGGTGGTCGAGTGCGTTTCTGCCCTGGAGGTCTCTACAGTTTGGGAAGATTTTTATTGAGACCCTCCGCAAAAGTGGGTCCGTGGTTTGTGTTTTTATGTGAAGGCAGTGCTGGTGTGTGTTCTGGAGGGCTATGTGTTCCATGTGGTGTTGTGCGAGTATTGACCTTCTCCTCTTGACCAGCTATTCTGGTCTTGGCTGGAGAGTGTGTGGCTTCCAGTTTGGATATATAAATGCATCTCTCGCAAGTCTGAGTGTTGAGAGATCAGAGGAGAGGGTTGTCGGTGTACATGAGGCAGTTGCTACATTGCCTCAGGATGCCCAAGTTCACCAGGTTAATAGGAGAAAGCACAGGGAACTGACCTTTAGACATGCCTGGATGGGTGGGTATTAATAATAAGTACTGGAGCTGTTTCCTTGTAGAACATTTAGTGCTGGTAGCACTTTTGTGTGCTGCAATAATTGCTACAAGAAGTCTGGTAAAGTGCTAGACTGATAAGCTAGTAAAAGTGCAGGAGAAGAGAGAACTAGCTGGTCTAAGGGAAAAATTGAAGAGCAGACTTTGGCACCGCTCAGAAGCTACAAACAGTCCTGGATACAGCAAATGTGTATCTACACTAGACTAGTTACAGGAAATGCAGGAAACAAGCACAAACATGGGCTTTTAAACCAGAAAGTTGAGAGAGAGATGAAAAAACTGTATATGAACTAGACTAGTTACAGGAAAGGCAGGAAACAAGTGCAAACACTGGATTTTAAACCAGAAAGTTGAAAGAGATGGAAAAACTGCCCAAATGGACAATAAACTACAATTTCTGGGCCAGAAACCACTCTTCTTGTGGTAGATAGGCTACCTAGGGCTTAGCACTCCCACTGACAAGCTAGAAGGTTACCCTCCAACACAGAAAGGCTTGGGGAGCTCAGAAGCTTACAAACAGTCCTGGATACAGCAAATCTGTATCTGGACTAGACTAGTTGCAGAAAAGGTGGAAAATAAGTGGAAATGCAGGCTGAAAGTAGCTCCTTTTCAGTCTGAGCATATATTTTCTGTTAATAAATGTTCTTCAACTATATTCAGCTGCTTTTTATAGAATGTCCATATAAATGCCACTCTTTTTTACATAATATTGCAATGTAACTGGTTCACTTATATCAAAGTAACTCATTACAGGTGCTCTGATAACTAAGTGAGCAATTCAAAATCTTTATTTTATTTCTTTATTTGTTTTGTTTTCCTGGAAAGACAAACTGAGAAGAACCTTTATTCAGTGGAAGCTTATATAGAAAAACTTCAACAAATTACATTTTTGTACAAAAAAATATCAGTAAATATAGTCTATGGTGCAATACACATAATGAAGCAAATAATGTTTATACAAGGTGTGACGTTGTCCCTTCTCCAGGCAAGTAATCAAGAAGACTCAATCCTCACCCCTGACTCTGGTGAGGGACATCACTAACAGAAAAGATGGATACAAACAGTATTTTCAGATGCAGGTCCCTGCACCAAGCACAATTTCCCTTTAGAGCACACAGGGAGCACTCTCCAGATTTGGAGCTGGACTTTCTTACTCTCTCCAGGCGCACAAAAAACTCCACACTAACCGCCTTGGAGCTCTGTGTCCCTGTTCCCAGTAGGTGATACACACACTTGAATATTTGAGTTTTACACACACACATACACACCTGGGAAGAGGTGTCACAGATTTACTGGCTGTGCCCCTTTCTGCCCAGAGTAAGAGGTAATCAGGCTGCCACCAGTCAACTATTTTTAGTCTCTTACAAAGGGTTCCCAATTATACTGTGTACAATTAATAATAATAGGATACCCAAATATACTGTATACAATTAATAATAATAATAATAATAATAATAATAATAATAATAATAATAATAATAATAATATGTGGCCAGAGCAGCAAGGCTTTCAGGAGCGGCCACATTGTCACTAAAATAAGCATAAGTACTCTCAAGATATTAAAAGCATTCTCTAAAGGACCAGCCACAATAAAAGGTATTAAAATATTTAATAATAAATAATAAAACAGAAAAAAGAAAATACTGAGTACAATAAACAACAGAGTTCATACACAGAGATTTCAAAAATAATACAGTTGGATAGTTTCTCACAGTTACAGAAAATAATACTAAACTATTCTGACTAGATGTCCATGTGTAACTAAAGAATTACTGTTCCCTGACTACTCACTAAAGCAAGGTAGGCTGATTTGTGCTGAATGTCTTACCTCAGCAAAAAAAAGATGGTGTATCTCAGTCTCATTCTCTCAGACTGACTGAATCTCATTGACTGACTGTATGGATGTATGAAATATAAATCCTGTAAGAAATCTTTTCAGTCAGATTCTAAAGTGGTGCTGCGAGGGTTCTGAAGAATTCAGCTGGTTAGAGAATGACATCACTTCTGGTCAACTGATTGTGGTACAATACACACACACACACACACACACACACACAGCTTTACTAAGATCTGTGTTAGCATCTAAAACTATAACACAATTTCAAACTTTCCACCCTTTTAGGGTTCTCTGATAAAACATTCACATTTTATCAGTTACAGCAATACAACCTAATATACATTTATACATTTTTTACACAGGTAGCTTTAGAAAAATTATACATTTTTTTCTTAACATCATCATCTGTACAAATCAGAGAGATAATCAAATGAATTAAAGTTTTTTTTTTACCTCCAGTTGAGTGTGCTGGCATATGTACACATGTACTACTCTACTATCACTGGCACAGATGGCACTACCACATATCATCACATCTCTCCTCCCCCTTGAAAAACTCACGCTAGTTATTCAAGTGACCCTGGAAAACACTGCTTGTGAGAAATGGGCCTGTCTTGGAATACATCAAACCACACCCTCTCTTGAGATCTCATCTGAATTTGCATCCTCCCTGGGTTGAAGTTTATGGTTGAGATATGCAACTGGGTATCTTTCACCCTCTGAGGAAACCTGGCTGAGTACATGCCCTACGCCATGGTTTGAAGCATCCACCTGCACAACAAATTATTTGCTGTAATCTGGACTGGCTAACACAGGCGTTCCTCTCAAAACCTATTTAAGCTTTGGAATGCCTGCTCATAGGATGGAGTTCACACTACCATATCTCCCCCAGACTCCACCTACCATCCACAGCAAATACTCAGCACAGGGGGCTCCCTATCTTGGTAAGGATTCATCATGTTAACTTGGTACAATATGTGCCCCTGCCTCCTGCCTAGCAGGTTTACCATGTAATTAACATCAATGACCTTCCTTACCATTTTGAAGGGTCCCTCCCCAACTGCCTGCAGCTTATTATCTCTGACAGAAATAAGCACCATAACCTGCTCTCCCACAGCATACTCTCAGGCTCAAGCATTCCTTTCACATCAGACCTTTTTCTGTTGTTGGGCTCCTGCCAGGTTCTTCTGGGCCAAGCCCATGAGCTTCCTAAGCCTTGTCCTGAATTTTGGGAAATATGCCACAACAGACTCCTTGTTGGATTCACAGCATGGATCAAATCTAAAGGCCCCTCACCCTATGCCTATATGGCAACTCAAAGGATGAAAGCCTGTGGATTCCTGGGGTACCTCTCTGTAGGCAAACAGCAGATGGGGCAAATATTTGTCCCACTCCCTCTTAAAATGGTCTGCAAATGCCCATAACATCATCTTTAGTGTAGAGTTTAACCTATCCGTAAGACCCCATAGCTACCCTCTGAAATGACTCCTCAATCACAGGCAAAGCCATCCACGGAGTTTGTCATTATCCCCTGCCTTGTTTACCTTTTGGCACTGCTCACAGGTCCTGCAGTACCCTGTTACATCCTTCACAATCTCAGGCCAATAAAAATTCTGCATTATACAACTCTTGGTATGCTTCATACCCATTATGATCTGCAAAAGGAATGTGATGAGCTATGGCTAGAAGTGCCAGATGGTAGCCTCTGGGCTCTGCTAACTGCCATATTATGTCACCTACTAGCCCTCCCTAAGTGGTCCACTCTGTAGTGTATACTGTAGCTCTTTGTTCCAGTATACAAACTCCCTCTTTCCTTGAGCATCATGTGCCTCCTTAACTACGTACCTCAAGCCTCATAATCTATGATCTGAAAGGTGAGCCTGTCTCATTTCTACCTTTGTGACCCTTCCAGGTCCCTTTCCACTGGAAGCATGGTCTCTTCTGACAGCGGTGTCTCACTGTCAGTCTGGGTGCTACCACTCACCTCTGCCCTTGCAGTCACCCTGTCCATGGGAACATCAGTACCTACCAGCAGCTGTGGCTCACTTGCAGGCTCTCTGCTGCAGGGTAGCTCCCTCCATGAAATAGCCACCTCACCAGTCCCAGCTTCAGGTGTGGGATCTATCTGGGTCTCCCTCAGGCTACCTGAACCACATGCCTGTCTCCAAGCCTGGCTGCGTGTAACTGCATGCACACAAGGTACTGCATTATCAATTTCATTCCCTATCAAGACATCTGCAGGGATATCCTCAAACATAAATACCTACTTGCTCCCTTTTCCACCCTCCCAGACAAGGTAAACCTTGGAATGGGGTCCCTCCCAAAGCCCCTGACTGGTGTGGACTGCCCAAGCAAGTACTGCTCCATTTTAACCACTGCAGGCTTCACAATGGTTATGTCAGAGGCTGTGTCTCTCTTAGCAGTGGCCTGTCTTCCATCCACTAAAATAGGATAAAAACTCTGGTGTTAATTTGTTACCCCTGTTGTCTCCAGACAATTTACCACTGGCATGCTGTTATTTCTACTTGCTGGCTCCTTCACCTTTTGTTCTCCACCTTGCCTCAGTGGACATTTGCATGCTACATGGTCCCACTGGTTACATTTAAAACATCTACCCCTGGGTCTTGGCAGTGTACCTGAACTAGTGACTTCCCCTGCTACTGGTGTACTCTGTTGGGGTGGTTTAGGCTGCCCACCATACGTTCCCCTATAACCATGTGCAGCACTGAGTATCCCTTTCTTGTGCAGCGACACCCTGTTTGCTAAGTAGAGATCACCTTTTCTCCCCAACTCATCGGCAGAGTTGCATTCCCAGTTTGCCAACCAGATTTTCATGTCCTCACGCAAAGTGGAAAAGGCTTGTTCCCTCAGCAAAAGGTCTGCCAGTCCTTCAAAAGTGGGGACCTGACTCCCACTCACCCACCTATGAAAGTAAGTGCTTAACTCAGCAATATAATTACATAGACTTTCATCTGCCTTGCATCTATGCTTATAAAACTTTTTTTTTCTGTAAGCTTCAGCAAGCATTGTTTAACCTTAGCATAGTTTAAGAAACAGCAGTTACAGCTTTACCATGGAGTAAGGGGGTCAGGAACCGTACCCAGAACACTTGGTCAGCATTATACTGTTTACATACACTTTCAAATACATGAATAAAACTATCAAAATTATAACCTCTGTAAACTGTGGAAGAAATTTACTGACTTTTATTGATTCTGGGGTCGGGTTATTCCCTTCCCCATTACCTCCATGGCCCTGCTGAAGAGCCAGCATCTCCCTCTCATGTTGGCGCTGTTTCTCATTTTCTTCAGCCTCCAAATGCTGCAGTTCCTCTTCAACCTCTAAACGCTGCAGTCTCATTTTCTTCGACCTCCAAATGCTGCAGTCTCTCTTCTGATTCCAACTCCATCTCTTTTGCCTCCATTTCAAGTCTGTTTAACTCCAGATGGATTTTAAGTCCTCTGAGGAAAAGGTGAACTGTCCTATTTCTGAAGACTGCACATCCCTATCAGCAGACTGGATGTCTTCCGGGTTGCTGATCCATGCTGCAGCTGTGACCAAAGCTGAAATAATCTCCTCTTTAATCAAGATGGCATGCACCAGTCCTTTGGCTTCACACACCTTGGCCAACAGATTCTTTGTCAACTTGCTATAATCCTGTGCTGTCATCCTGTTCTGCTTTTCCTGACTAATCTAGCTAACAAAAGTAAATAAAACTGTTGTGGAAATGAAATTCTGTATGTTTACCTTGTGACTGCTGAGACAACACACTCCTTCAGTGACAACTGCCCATCAGCTACTGAAGTTCAATTAAAATCCCAACCAGCTGCCTCCATTATGTGATGCTGTCGCTTCTCCTGGCCAGCAATCAAGGAGACTCAATACTCACCACTGACTCTGGTGAGGGACAGTCACTAAGATTAAAGATGGATTCACACAGTATTTTCAGATGCAGCTCCCTGCACCAGCACAGTTTCTCTTAAGAGCACACAGAGAGCACTCTCCATATTTGGGGCTGGACTTTCTTACTCTCCCCCAGGCCCACACAAAACTCAACACTGACCACCTTGGAGCTCTGTGTCCATGTTCCCAGTAGCTGACACACACACTTGAATATCTGAGTTTTACACACACACATACACACCCGGGAAAAGGTGGCACAGATTTACTAGCTGTGCACCTTTCTGCCCAGACTCAGAGGTAATCAAGCTGCAACCAGTCAACTATTTTAAGGCTCTTACAAAGGGTAGCCAATTATACTGTGTGCAATTAATAATGATAATATTATTAATAATAATAATAATAATAATAATAATAATAATAATAATAATAATAATAGAGTGTGGCCAGAGCAGCAGGGCTATCAGGAGAGTCCACAGTATCACCGATATAAACATAAGTACTCTCAGGATGTTAAAAGCATTGTATAAAGGACCAGCCACAATAAAAGGTATTAAAATATTTAATAATAAATAATAAAGCAGAAAACAAGAGAATACGGAGTACAATAAACAACAGAGTTCAACCACACTGCCTAAAGCACAACAATATAAGGTGACCCGTGATCTATCTAGCTATTCTCCTGACTCACTAAATCACCTCCTCTCTACTATAAACTGGTCTTTTCTCTCTAATCTCACTCTCAATGAAGCAGTCCTACACTTCAACAACACCTTTCTATCCATTCTCAACTCCCTTGCCCCCACTAGGAAAACTCGCATCAAATTCAGATATGCCCCATGGCTAACGAAAACTACCCTTACACTTATGAAGACCAGAGATAACGCTTGTAAAACTTGGAAAGGCAAGAATACCTCTTCCAACCTTATCTCTTACCGGGAACTTAGAAACAAAGCTAAGAAACAAATCAATCTTGATAAAAAGAACTATTACCAATCCTCACTTAACAATCTCTACTGTAATCAAAAAAATTCTGAAACTCTATCAATAAACTTCTCTCACCTGGTACTCCTACCCCACCCACACCTTATTGTGACAAGACTCCTCTGGAAATAACAACCCTCCTTAAGAAGTTCTTCACTGAAACCATTAAAAACTTAACTGTAACTAACTTCTCCACCCGCACCTCTTTCAATCATCTACATCTTCATCCACCTCTGATTCACCTCTCTCACCCACACTCTCATTCTCACTATCACCTGTTCCCACCTCTTATATCAAGTTGCTCTTAACTAAACTAAAACCTGGTTCACCCTCACCTGATAACCTTCCTCCATTATTCCTTAAACATGCAGCTACTTAGCCCATATCTATCCTGATGAATAGATCCATAAAAGAAGGCAAAGTCCGTGAAATTTGGAAGATATTTTTTGTAGTACCTCTTCATAAAGGAGGAAACTCCACTGAGCCAACCAATTTCAGACCAATTGCCATACTGCCTCCTCTCTCCAAAATACTGGAAAAGTGTATCCATAAGCAAGTACTTAATCATCTGCTAGAAGAAAATCTACTCACACCAACTCAACATGGCTTCTGCCCCACATATAGCACAGCTACCGCTCTTGTATCCTTTACTAATAACATTGCTCAAGTCAGGGATAATAGCAAAATAGCATCAGCCCTCTTTCTAGACTTGTCGAAAGCATTCAACACCGTATCTCATACCATACTTCACCATAAACTCTCCAACCTAGGCTTCTCAAACTCCACCACCTCCTGGTTCTTTGATTACCTCACTAATATACACCAGGCTGTTAGATGGAATTCTTCCTACTCCCCCTTTCTAGCAGTTAGGACAGGGGTCCCACAAGGAACAATATTGGGCCCTCTCCTCTTCAATGTATTTACCAATGACCTTTTCTCATCCTGCCCCCAATCCAATCTTATTCAGTATGCTGATGGCTCGACCATCATCAACTCTGCTGACAACAGAGAAAACCTTCAATCCCTTACACAAAACTCACTCCACTCAGTTGAAAACTGACTACAATCCAACCAACTCCTGCTAAATGCGAGCAAAACTAAGCTACTACTTTTCCTACCTAAAAATCTGGAACATGCAAAACAGAACTTTTCCGTAACATCCCTTAATGAAACTAAAATTTCTGTTGACACCCAAACAAAACTCCTTGAAGCAATAATTAATGATGAACTTAAATTCAACCATCACATTCATAGCTCAAAAAAACCCCACCAAAAACTAGGTCTGCTTTACCATCACAAAAACTTCCTTCCCTGTGCATCCAGGCCATCCCTTGCCCAGTCCCTGCTTTTACCATCCATACTCTATGCTACACCTATTCCTACCCATCTACAGAGTAACCTAATATCCAAACTAGAAACCACATATAACAAATTAGCCAGATTTGCTGCAAATCTTACAAATCCCATCACTGCCTCTCATTAAAGGCTTTACACTTGCCTGAATTTTCCAACTTACTGCCTCAATCCCAACTCCTTATAGCCCACAATATACTAAACAATCCTAAATTCTGCCCATCCCTTGCAAATTCTCTGATACTTTATACTCCTCAACGTCCACTAAGAAGTACTAATCAATAATTTATTGAAGTTCATAAGCCAAACAAAACATTTGGGAAAATACTCTGTTGTCACTCAGTTGCAAAAAATAACCCTTAGACTACTTAAAGACAAAAATGCCTTCAAGAAACAGCTTAAATCTTTTTTCCTATCAAATTGGATATGTTCATGCTCTAAAGTCTAAACTAATACCCAACAAACATTCAGGGATAACCTAACTTAACTGTATCACTTCTAGCTCTCTCTCTCTTACTACTACCTACACATTTTTTTCATCATATTCTATACTAGTTAGCTCATGTTAAAACTCAATTCCCATAATCCCTTATTACTGTTCTTTAATTTATTTATTAACTTCTAAAGTTCACACAACTTTAGCTGTATATTTACTTACTTCATGCCTAGTACCTTGGTTCAGCAATGTATTGACCTTAGTCTTACCATATTTCTGCTTAGTTTCTTGCCATAATACATGAAAATTCCCTGTTTGTATTGTATTGTATTTCTATCCATTCTATATATTAATTTATTGCATGTTATGTAATTACTTCAGAAGTATGTATACTTAAAATGTGATCTGTGTTTATCTTTGTTCTTGCTATTTGTTTACTTAATCTTTTTTTGGGAGCTTTTCTCCTCGGGTCTCTGCTGAAAAAGGGCTTCTAAGAACCCAGACAGACTAACCCGATTAACAAATGTAAAAATAAATAAACTAAGTAAATAAATAATACAGTTGGATAGTTTCTCATAGTTACATAAAACAATACTAAACTATTCTGACTAGATGTCCTTGCCTAACTAAAAAATTAGTGTTCCATGACTACTCACTAAAGCAAGGCAGACTGATATGTGCTGAGTGTCATACATCAGCAAAAGCCAGATGATGCCTCCCAGTCTCACTCTCTCAGACTGACTGAATCTCACTGACTGACTGTGTGGATGTGTGAGATATAAATCCTGTAAGAAATCTTTCCTGTTAGATTCTAAAGTGCTGCTGCGAGGGTTCTGAAGAGTTCAGATGGTTACAGGATGACATCACCTCTGGTCACCTGACTCTGGTACAATACACACACAGAGCTTTACTAACATCTGTGTCAGCATCTGAGAGCTATAACACAATTTCAAACTGTCCACCTTTTTAGGGTTCTCTGATAAAATATTCACATTTGGTCAGTTGCAGCAATACATTTATATATTTTAACATAGGTAGCTTTACAAATATATAATCTGATGTTGTCAGTCTTCACGTAATCCTTGACTTTGGGCTCGATTCTGAGACTCGGCCATTTACTTCAGCTTGTACCTTCCAAAATATCGAGCTAGGCTCTACCCATAATGCATCTCTTTAACTCAGATCTCATTTGCCACTTCATGTATCAGATGTGTCCAACCTCTCTTGAGCTTTGGCAGTTAATTAGAGTAAGTTTTTCTCTTTTTTTTCTTCATATATTTTACTTTTTCTCTCTGTTTATGTGCTTTCTTTTTTCTACCCACTCCTCTCCTTTCATTTCTGTGCATGTGAGTGATCCTTTTATTTTTCCCTTCCCTCTACCGATGGGTAATTCCTTTATGTACTATTGTTGGTACTATCCTCTCCCTTTTTTTACCGGTAATTCTGATTAACATTGGTGGTACCTTTCTCCCCTTTTCTATCTATATAAGATAAAATAAAATAAGTCTTTTTCTCCCTTTTCCCTCTATGTGTGTGTGTGAGTGTGTGTGTGTGTGTGTGTGTGTGTGTGTGTGTGTGTGTGTGTGTGTGTGTGTGTGTGTGTGTGTCTGTGTGTGTGTGTGTGAGTGTTGTCACCGCTAGGCCTTGTTAATCTAGCATGGCTGATAAATCTTCCAAGGGTGCCTCTGGTTTCAAGAGGTGCAAAAATGTGAGAAAAACTTGCCCAATTCAGATGGGCATGTCTGCTGTGTATACTGTTTAGGCGCTGTCCACCTTCAGGAGGGTTGCACCATTTGTCATGGTTTCTCCGCCAGGACCTTGACTGAGTGGCAAAACAAATTAATATTGAAAGGTCTGTAAAAGGGAGACTTTGAGGAGGCCATATCTGGTCCAAGAATGAAGTCAGCTTGTCATCCTCTTCTTCCTTATCTTCTAAACCAAAGAAATGATCTCATTCAGTTCCAAGAAGTTCCTTGGAACCACCTGCCAAATTGACTAAGCAGCCTACTGTGTCAACAGCTTCCACTGCAGCTATAGGCAAGAATGACTCGGCATCAAGCATTTCTACAGAACAGACACCTGCAGTTTCTGTACTAGTGGTTTTATCAGTACCAAAGCAAACTACTTTTATTGCCTTACCGAGAACTACATATTCCTCTTTGGTCGATTCATTTTTGGACAGACCACCCAGCCCATTCATTGAACCAAGACCACCTAGGTCTCCTACAGCATCATCCATTCAGACCACTAACAGTTTCTCGGAATTGGACATCATGAGACTGGTTGACCAGCTCCTGACAGTGAGGGGATTAGCTTCATCTTTGGTTTCCAGCCAACTTGGTTCCAGAACTGGTCCTTCTTTGACACTGTCACACTTTCCTCTTCCAACTCCAGCCGAGTCTTTGGAGCCCCTGGCACCGACCTGCCCAGCTCCTACTGCCTCAGTTTCAGTTAGAGTCTCTTCTCCAGAACCAAGAATTGCTGGAAGTTCTTCCAGTTTGTTGGAATCTGAGACCTCCTGGGGTTGAGGCATCATCGTTGGTTCCGAGGGGGAGGGTTTGACTTTGATTCTTTCAGAGCATTCCGTGCCCCTCGGTGCCTTGGTATTCATGGGCTCAACACAGGCTTCTGCTTTGGAGGTGGCTTCCTCGGTGTAGGGTGGGACCATGGTTCCCGAGGAGTCTATTTTGGTTCCAAGCTCCCATCCCTCTATGGGGAGTCTGGCCATTCGGATCATGGAGATGGCCTTGTCTATTGTGGACTCGCAGTCCTTGCCACCCCTGTCAGGCCAAACAACATCTATATCCCCTCAACTGGAGCTTCCACCAGCCTCATCCCTGGGACAGGGGGAACAAAAGCCTCAGGAGTGATCCACCTTGGTGGTTTCCTTTTTGGATACTTTCCTAGAACATCCCATCTAGGAAGTACCTCTATCCATCCTCCTAACAGGGAGTCTAAGACTATGGATAGGTTTGGGAAGCACATTTACGCTTCACTGACCATCACTATCAGGTCTTTGAACTATATGGTGCACTTTACCAGGTTGCAGAGAGATCTGATTAAAGAGCTGTCAGATACTCTTACAGGAGCAGTAGCCAAAGGGGTCAGAGACAAGGTTACCTCTCAGCTTGCCACCCTTTAATCAATTTCTAACTCGTCTATGAGGCTAATTGCCCACACAGCCAAAGGAACAACAAGAGCAGCAGCTTCCGGCATAGCCATCGCATGTGCTTGTGTGACTTTGCGGAGCCATTTAAATCTTTGTTCATCAACAATCCATTTGACAGATCATCCCTATTTGGACCCAAGGTAAAAGACACTGGCCAGATGTGAATAAGATGGGAAGACTCTTTCTGCCATAGGTATATGCTTTTCCACTCCTCAATGACCCTACACTAGGAACCAGAGAAGTGGGAGGCTGTGGTTCAAAAAGTTCCAAGGGCCTTTCCAGGACTCACATGGCAAGGACTTCTCCTGGGACAGAGGGGGAAAGTAATAATGGAAGATGCTGTTCCAGAGGCATAGGTGGCCCTCAGACCCAGGGGCCCAGAGATTCCTTCTCTGATAACTCCTACCAGCACTCCTGAATGGAGGCCTGATTGCCTTCCTCTGGAGAATGATTATCCCTGCACCAATCTGCCTGGGTACAAATGACATTGGACAACTGGGTGCAAGGGATCATTTCCAGAAGTTACATCATTCCCCTTTTGATGAATCCAAAAACACAAAAAAGACTCCTGAACATTCCACCCAGTCACAGGGAAGCAGCAGTCATAGAAAATCAAAAACTGCTCAAAAAAAGAGTCATCCAAGAAGTCCCACCAGCCCTGTGAGGATCCGCGTTTTACTCAAGATTTTTTTTTGGTGCCCAAAATAACAGGGGACTGGAGACCCATCTTGGATCTCAGCCAGTTCAACAAGTCAGTTCAGAAAACTAAGTCCCAGATGGTCTTGGTACAATCATTGCTTCCTTTCTTGGAAAAATATGATTGGATGTGCTCTATAGATCTCCAGGTTGCATATTACCATATAAAAATGGACAAACGCTCCAGAAGATTCCTGCACTTCTGGCTGGGAGCCATTCACTTTCAGTTCAGAGCACTGCCCTTTGGTCTTACCACAGCCTCCAGGGTGTTTACCAAATGCATGGCAGTGGTGACAGCTCATCGCAGACTGCTGGAATTTCGAGTTTTTCCTTATCTCGATGACTGACTCCTTAATATTACCACCAGGCATCAACTTGTAAGGGCAAAAGATTATACCCTACATCTTTGCTTTTCTTTAGGCATTACAATAAATTATGAAAAGTCAAATCTGCAATCTACACAACAGCTGGAATTTATCAGAGCTCTGTTAAACACAGTTATGGGAACTGCTTCACTCCCAGTAGAAAGGCTCCAAAAGATCAGATCACAAGTAAACCATATTATTCAGAACAGAAGTATTCCACACAGACTCATTTTACAGGCACTAGGCTCGATGGCAGTCTCTGTTACTCTAGTTCCCTTGGTCAGATGTCACATGCGGATTCTCCAATGGCTTCTGGCCTCTCAGTGGTCATTACTGAATCAGTCGATGTTGCATCACATCTTGATCTCCAGTCGCTGCAAACAAGACCTGTCTTGGTGGCTCCATTCCAATGAGATCCTTTTGGGTCGTCCTTTCCTCCTTTCACAGCCCCAAACCATAACAACCAGGGTGGGGGGCATTATCTGGGAAGGACAGTCCAAGGCACTTGGTCACAATTGGAGGCCAATTTGCACATCAATGTTCTAGATATGAGGGTGGTGCTGTTAGCATTGCAAGTATTTCAAGATGCTTTTCCCTTGGTAACAGTGGCAGTTTAGATGGACAACATGTCTGTAGTCTGGTACATCAACAACCAAGGAGGAACCAAATCTTATCCACATTGTTGAGAAGCCCTCAGAGTTTGGCAATGGGCAAGTTCTTCTAACCGCTTTCTCATGGCTACACATATTCCGGGGAGCTCCAACGTGACAGCGGACAAGTTGACCAGAACTATTCTGATGCTTCATGAGTGGTTTTTCAATACTGTGGTTATGGAAAAGATTTTCTGCCACTGTGGCCAAACTTGCTGCAATCTATTTGCACCCCCTCTGAACAACAAGTGCAGCAGATACTTTGTCCTCATCCCCACTCTGGGGGAGTCACCGAGAGATGCTCTTCTCCATGAGTGGCCCCCCCCGGGCTCCTGTACGCCTTTCCCCCAACTCCTCTGATATCTCAGTTTCTAAAGAAAGCCAAGAGGTCAAAGAACACAATAGTCCTCATTGCCCCATTCTGGTCTCCACAAGTTTGGTTTCTCTTCATTTGGCCTCACCTACTTCAGAAACATTGGATTCTGGACCCAGCTCCAGATCTATTGTCTCATCCAGAAGGAATGGTTCATACAAATCTCCAACATCTCAAGCTCACTGTGTGGCTTCTCCAATTCCCATGATTGTCAGGCATTCTTCCCTTACCTCACTGGTCTGACAAATCATTTTGGCCCATCACAAACCTTCAACTAGAAAGCTGTACCATAGTAAATGGGAAAAATTTGCTAGATGGGCTCTTAACAGTGATATTGACCCTTACACAGCTCCTGTGGATAAAGTTTTGGATTTTCTGGCTGTACTTTATCAAGCTGATTCTTCAGCCTCAACCATTTGAGGACATCTGGCTGTGATATCTATCTTCCATATTGGTTTGGATCATTCTTCACTTATGTCACATAAACTTTGTAAGGCCTTTTTGAAAGGAACCCTAATGTTAAGGCCTCCATTTAAAGAACCCACTGCTCTGTGGGATTTACTCTTGGTCCTACAATCTCTCACTTTATCCCCCTTTGAACCTTCAGCTACTTGTGACTTAAAATTTCTGACATGGAAAACTTTGTTTTTATTAGCTATTACTTCGGCAAGAAGAGTATCGGAAATTCAAGCTTTGTCCTGCAAGCCCCCTATTTAGTATTTCACAAGAACAGTGTTTCCCTCAGGATTAATCCTTCCTTTTTGCCAAAGGTTATTTCGGAATCTAATATCAATCAAATATTTCACCTAACAGTCTTTTTCCCTACTTTCTCTAATAAGGGAGAGCACTGCCTACACTTATTAGATGTTCACAGGCAATTACGTTTTTACCTTCACAGAACAAAGGATATCAGAAAACCCGACCAACTGTTTGTTGCCTTTTCCTCACTTTCTTTGGTTATCCCAGTTTTTAAGGTTACCTTAGCTAAATGGCTTAGGGATTGTATCACCTTTATTTATTATTCAAAGGGTCTCCAGCCATCATGTCCTGTGAAAGCTCATTCAACTAGAGCTGTAGTGGCTTCCGCAGTTTTTCATGCTAGAGCTTCTTTAGATGACATTTGTGCAGCAGCTACATGGGCATCGCCTCATACCTTTATTACTCATTACAAACTGGACCTGGTCTCTGGCGGGGTGTGCATCATTCAGTTCGATAGTGCTCATTAATATTTTGCCATGAGACTTCCCAAGATACAGGTAGCTAAGGACTCTGTCTCACAGTCAAGGATTAAGTGAAAACTGACAACATCAGATATAAAAGTTATGTTTTAATGTTCTATCTGTGTTGTTGATCTTCACTAATCCTTGACATACCCCCCCCCCCTCCTTCCTTCAGCCTAAGACTCTTAGTGAACCAAATACTTCCAAAGACTGGCTTCATAACAGGGACACAGATTTGGTCTCTTAGTGTGTTTTTCTGTCTGCCACTATGTTAGACAAACTCGATCTGAGGTAATTTAGAGAAGAGCATTATGGGTAGAGCCTAGCTCGAGAGTTTGAAGGCATGAGCTGAAGTAAACGGCAGAGTCAGTTCCGAGGCTTGGAACCAAGCCCACAGTCAAGGATTAGTGAAGACTGACAACACAGATAGAATGGCATGGTAAGACATAACTTCTTTTTTTTTCTTGACACCAGCATTTGTACAAATCAGAGAGAAAATCAAATGACATAAACTTTTTTTTTTCCCCCACAAAACTCTTAACTGGCTGTGCTGGCATATGTACACAGGTACTACCTTACTCTCCCTGACTCAGATGGCACTACTGCATATCATCACACAAGGGATTAAAACAATTAATTTGAAAATACAATTTATGGTACTAAACACATGATAATGAATCTGAAGCTATTTATACAAGTGATTAAAATAGACCAGTTTGTAGTTTAACTAAATAGAATTTAACATAATATTAGACAGACAGGTCAGAAAGTGCAGTTTCTAGAACAGGTAACACAGTGACAACACTCAATAAAAATTAAAGTTTGCAGAAAAGGATATAAAGGATATAAAGATATGAGCATAATAAATGCAGAGCTATAGAAAGGAGTAGAGTGAACTGTAGAATAAATAGGAGGTTTAGGACTAGGAGGTTATAATAATGTATAGTATGTAGGTAGGAGTGTGTTGAAGATGAGTAAAGCAAGGTGGAAAGATAGGAGAAACTAAAAACGCAGACTGAGTTTTCATTTTGCATAGCTATTTTAGATGTGTAGCTTGTGTCCCTGTAGTGATCAAGATGTAAGTGTGGAGCCAAATTTTGTTTGTGTTGCTTAAGTAGGTTTTTGAAACTTTTTAGTTTTGTTGTCTGTTTTAAGTAAATTGGAATGGAATTTTACATTTCTGAGACATAATAGGAGTAGAGTGAGTCTCCAACAGTATTGTTTGATTTGCTGGCATTTAAAAAAAAATGGTGCTAGAACATAGGTCCCTAACTGGAGAGGAGTGCTACAGGGTGTTGGTAGTGTCAGACATTTCCCAGGTATATGAAAGAGATTGTAAATAGCCATTAGTTGTGAGTAGGTCAGGTAGTTAAGTAGTTCAAGCCAGTTTAGTTATTTTAGTGCCAAACAATGTGTTTTGTAGGGAAGGCTGGCAGTGAACTTAGCCACTTTGCTGTAACGTGTGCCCAGTTTTGTTTTGTGGGTAGCATTCTGATTTGGAAGAATAGGGAATGCATAAAGGTGAAATGGTAGAAGGCAAGTTGTTATAGTGTTTTTTCTAATAGTATCTGTGAGATACACTATAGCTCTGTACAGGAAGACATGTTTTGGTGTGTTTTTTTTAATGGTTTGTAGTATGTAGTGATTGAATTTGTGATAATCATGAATTTGTGATATCATCAATTATGACTCCCTTTAGCTTGGTCTGTACTCCGGTTCTCATTTTTGTGTTGTTTGTGTGGTCATGTGAAATATATGGTTTTGGCTAAGGTATTACTTTGGAGTGAAGGGCATATTTTCTTCAGGATTTAGAAGTATAAAAAACACAAAAAGAAAAATCTAGTAGAGCTAGACTTCTAACTGTGTGATACGTTAAACCTCTTGTGTAAGAGGCCTCATGGGATATATGCAAATCATCCTTTAAGGATATCAGGTGTTTCAGCTAAATGGCAATTCTGAATGTCCATGACATTTTCTTTTACTTTAATTTTTAGAAGTCTAGCTTTACTAGATTTTTTTGTGTGTTTTTAACCAGTTGGTTATCTGAGTGACCTTTTTACTCTTTGTTTTACTTTGTTAGTTGGGATATTCTGTAGACACCCTAATGTGTATGAATATCAGCTGGGTATGACAACCTTGTGTTTCCAAAGGTCAGACATTCCTCTTATGGTGTGCTAATGATGTCATAAGAAGACAGAAACATGCATGTCCACAGCTAGAGGAGTTTGGCTTTTATGGCCTGAAATTGTCCATAAATAGACTTAAAAATGAAAGTAAAAGGAAAAAGTCATGGACATTCAGAATTGCCATTTAGCTGAAACACCTGATATCCTTAAAGAATGATTTGCATATATCCCATGAGGCCTCTGACACAAGAGGTTTAAGGTATCACACAGTTAGAAGTCTAGCTCTACTAGATTTTTCTTGTTGTGTTTTTTAACCAGTTGGTTATCTGTGTGACCTTTTTACTCTTTGTTTTAGTTTGTTAGTTGGGATATTCTGTAGACACCCTAATGTTTATGGATATCAGCTGGGTATGACAACCCTGTGTTTCCAAAAGTCAAACATTCCTCTTATGCTGTGCTGATGATGTAATAAGAAGGCAGAAACATGCATGTCCACAGCTAGAGGAGTTTGCCTTTTATGGCCCGGAATTGTCCATAAATACACTTAAAAATGAAAGTAGAAGAAAAAGTCATAGACATCCAGAATTGCCATTTAGCTGAAACACCTGATATCCTTAAAGGGTGATTTGCATATATCCCATGAGGCCTCTGACACAAGAGGTTTAAGGTATCACACATTTAGAACAAGAAGTTATGTCTTACCATAATGTTCCATCTGTGTTGTCGATCTTTGTTCATTCATTACAAATAGGATCTTGGTTCCATCCTCTGAATAGATACGGCCATTTCCAAGCTCGTGCCAGCCAAAAAATTTCACCTAAGACCTACCCATAATGCCCCTCTCCTAGTTACTCCAGATCGAGTTTGCCCGCCCTTAGATAATAGATGTAGTAATAGAAAAAATAGTAGGAGACTCTGTCTGAGCAACTGCCCTAACCAGGAGTTCCTAAAGTCCACCAGGAGTCCAGGCAGGGGGAAGGAGGGCGGAAAGTAATGAATGAACAAAGATCTACAACACAGATGGAACGTTATGGTAAGACATAACTTCTTTATCTGATGTTGTAAATCTTTGTCCATTCATTACAAATAGGAATGTGTCCCCAGCTACTTGAGTCCTGAGTGGCCCTAAGGAAGGATATTCCTGAGCACCATAAAACCAAAAGGTGCTCATCCCCTGGAGGCCAAATCCAATGTGTAATGAGATAGAAAAGTGTGAGGTCTTACCCAAGTGGCTGCTGTGCAGATATCATCCATAGAAGCTCTGGAATGAAATGTACAGAAGTAGCCATAGATCTGGTAGAGTGAGCCTTTATTCTGGAAGGTAAGGATAGCTTATTCTGTTGGTAGATAAAGGTAATGACGTTTCTAAGTCAGGAGGATAAAGTCACTTTGGAAACAGGTTTACCCAATCTGGGTCCTGCAAAGGCCACAGAAAATTGATCTGTTTTCCTGAAAGATTTAGTCCTGTCCAGATAACAATGAAGCTGCCGAAGCACATCAAGGGTGTGCAAAACGTACTCTCCTCTGTTAGAATGCTGAGGGAAGAAAACCGGCAGGTCAATAGATTGGTTAATAGAAAAGCCAGAAATGACTTTGGGCAAGAAAGAAGGGTCAGTATGAAGGGACACCCTATCCATATGAAAGATCAAGTAAGGACTTTTGACACTCAAAGCCTGCAGCTCAGATACTCTTCCCGCTGAGGTAAGTGCTACTAGAAATAAGGTTTTCCATGACACAAATTTCAAATCACATGAATCAAAAGGCTCAAAAGGAGAACTTGTGAGAGACTGAAGTACCAAAGTCAAGTCCCAGGGTTCTAAGGGAGGCTTGACTGGAGGTTTAACATGTAATACTCCTTTCAAAAAGGTCTTGCATAGGTGATATGACATAACTGAAGAATTATCAAGACCATTATAAAAAATGGTGATAGCTGCTGAATGTATAGTGATCGTCAAAACTGAGGCTCCTGCATGCAAAAGAGTAGTCAGATATTGTAGGATCTTTTGAATAGGCATAGAGAAAGGATCTAAGTTCTGATCTTTGGCCCAAATAGAGAACCTAGTCCATTTACATAAACATTCCTAGTGGAAGGTTTGTGTGAAGCCAGAAGAATTTCACGAACGGGAGATGGGATGACAGGCAGCCTGGCAATCATTGCAAGTGAAGGAACCAAGCTGGGAGCTTGAGACTGTGCAGGTTTGGATGAATCAGTCCCTGAGGATGAGATAACAGGTCTTAGGAATGATCCAGGATTCATGGACTGTGAATCAGATGAGGCCATAGAAATGGGAACCAGACTTGATGGGGCCAGTAGGGGACAATGAAGATCACTTTGCTTCTCAACCTCTGAGCTTTCTGGAGAAATTTTGGAATGAGGGGAAACGGGGGAAAGGCATACAGAAGACCCGGTGGCCAATCGTGCATTAGAGAATCCCTCAGTGGTTCCCTCTGAGGGGGGATCAGGACAAAGTAGCTTCTGCATTTGTAGTTTGGGGTGGAAGCAAACAGGTCACAGCAAGGCTTACCCCAGCATTGGAAGATCCGATCCACTGTTATAGGGTTGAGGGACCACTCATGAGGCATCAGGATGTTTCTGCTCAGATTGTCCACAATAAGGTTGGAACTCCTGGGAATGTGTGTTGCTATAAGGAAGCATTTGGAAGCTATCGCCCAGTGCCAAATCCTCATGACTTCCTGACACAGGGGGTAAGACCTGGTTCCACCTTGCTTGTTGATATACGAGACGACTGACATGTTGTCTGACTGAATTGCAATGGTCCCAGAGGGTAGGGATGCATGGAACGCTTGCAATGCTAAGAGAACTGCCCTCAGTTCCAGGTCATTTATGAGCAAAATTGCCTCCATGGGGGGGGGACCAGGTGCCTTGGATAGTCTTTCTCTGGAAATGCCCCCCCCCCCCTAACAGGGAAGCATTTGTGGTCTCCGTGGCTGTGGACTGGGGAAGACAGAATGGTCGACACCAAAGATTCATTTGTGGGTTCATCCACCATAACGTTTCTTCTTTGCAACAGTTTGAAAGACGTATCATGTGGTTGAGTGGGTAAATTAGCAATGACCATTGTGCGAAAAGGAGCCACTGTAGAATTCTCATGTGCAGTCTCGCCAGTGGCACCAACGTAATGGCAGCTGCCATGGAGCCTAAGAGTTGCAGTACAATACGTGCTAGTACATAGGACTGAGGAAGAAGGTCTTGAATTTGGTGTGTTATTTTCGAAAGTCTGTGAGGGGGGAGAGAAGCTTGACAGGATGTTGTGTTGAAGACCGCTCCAATGAATTCCAGTGTCTTCATTGGATACATTGAGATTTGTCCTTGTTGATTGTAATCCCCAAGTGGAGAGCGAGATCTTAAGTGTAAGAAGATTCCCGGTCAGAGCGGTAAGGAGCCAGTCATCTAGGTAGGGAAAAACCTGAAATCCTTATAGTCGAAGATGAGCTACCACAACTGCCATACATTTGGTGAATACTTGAGGGGCTGTCGAGAGACCGAATGGCAGTGCCCTGAACTGGTAGTGATTGGCTCCCAGCCAGGAGCGGAGAAACCTCTGGGAGTGGTGATCCAATTTTATGTGGTAGTACGCGTCCTGGAGGTCTATAGAGCACATCCAGTTATCCCTCCCTAGGAAGGGAAGAATGGACTGTATAGTGACCATCTGGAATTTTTGAGGTTTGATAAATTTGTTCAATAGGCTGAGATCCAGGATTGGTCTCCAGTCCCCTGTCTTTTTTGGCACTAAAAAGAACCTCGAGTAAAACCCGGATCCTGTCTGGTCTGGTGGTACTGGTTGAATGACTCTGTTCCTTAGCAGCTTTTCTATTTCTAAGGCTGCTAAATACCTCTGATTGGGTGGTACATTGGAGATTCATTTGACGGATCTGGGAGTTAAATCGAATGGTATTTGGTAGCCTCTGGATAGTATTCTCTGCACCCAAATATTAGTAGTAATAAGATGCCAGGCTGGTAGATGCAGAGAAAAACGATCCCCGATTGCTTCCAGAGGAAAGCAATCGGGCCACTGCTCAGGAGCGCTGGTAGGGTCTACCGGAGAAAGAATCTCTAGTGCCCTGGTTATGCGGACCTCCTCTACCCCAAAAGGGACATCTTCCATATGAGTTGCCCCCTCTGCCCCAGGGGGATTATTCACCATGAGTGTCACGAAAAAGGTCCTTGGGATTTCTTGAACCACATTTTTCCTCCCTTCTGGTTCCTGGAGTAGGACCTCTGGGGGTTGGAAAGGTGTATGCCCACAGCAGACAAGATCATTCCGTCTTTCTCACTACGTGTAAGTGTGTCTCGTACTTTGGCTCCAAAAAGTGCAAATTCATCGACAGGTGCATTGATGAAGATTTAAAGGGGTCTGCGAAGTCACACAACCACATCCATGCATTACGTCTCATGACAACGCCTGATGCGGCAGCTCGAGCTGCCCCCTTGGTGGGGTGAGATATCAAACGCATTGAGGAGTTTGAGATGGATTCAAGGGGAGCTAGCCGCGAGGCAACATATCACGCACCTCATCAGGCAGTACCCCACCAAAGAGGAAGACATTTCAGAAATTAGGTTTCTTTGGATGTGAGTAAAGTGTGCCAGATAGTTCAGTGACTGAATGGTGAATGTTGCTGAAGCATAGGTCCATTTCCCTAGTCTGTCCATGGTCTGGAACTCTCTGTTTGGTGGATGGACGGTGGAACTATCTCCTGACAGTTCCCTCTTGGTAGTTGCTCCCACGACCATAGAATCAACTGCTAGGACCAGTGCGGCTGGTCTTCAGGTGTAGATAAAATTTTTGTCTGGCTTCCGAGGGACAGGTTCTACATTGTCCGGGGCCTTTCAGGCACACTGACCAATGAGTTTAACAAAGTCATCTGCTAGTGGAGTCACCCAGAATGTAGATGACCAGGCACGGAAGGCCTGCAGGAAGACCAATTCCTCAGAAGAAGAGTTATAGGACTTCCAGTCTCCCCTCTGCTTGAGGATTTTGAGAATGTCTCTGAATGAGATGTCGTCTGGGGGAGACTGTGAAGACCCTTCTCCCTCATCACAATCAGTGTCTTTAGTGAAAGATTCCTCCGGTGAATCAAGGTGCTTCCTCTTGCACCCTTTCTTCCAGGGTGGCTCCCCAATGGGATCTTCTGAGGAGGACTCCAGAGAAGGGGTTCCATTCAAAGAGTGTTCTTGTGACTCTCGTGCCCAGGGTCCTGAAATAGAGGGTTGGGAGAGGTGCATGCTTGGGGAGGGTTTTGATACTGATGTCATTGGTGCTAACTACGAGTCCACTACCTGTACAGCAGGCCTGCCTGAGGAGGGATGGGAGTCCGGAACCAGGAGGGACAATCTCAGAACTGGAGTCACACCTCACTGTGAGGAGCCCATCTCCAGGTAAGGAGCACTGTGAGAACTGGAAGCCGTCGAGCCATGGACATAGATGGCGCCAGCGAGAAAACAGGTGCCGGGCTAGGTACCAAAGTAAGGATGGTCCAAGCACTGCTTCGGGAGAACATTGGTTCCACTGGAGCCAGTGTAGCAAGGGTGGATGGTACCAACAGGGAAAACACTGTTGTCCGAACCGAGACAGTATGCAACAGAGTGGAAGTATCTTGTCCTTGGCAGGTATTTGAGTTTTGGAGCTGATGGAGCCGAAAAAACTGTCGGCACCATGGCTAGGGATGGTGCTGAAGCAGGTACAGTCATCAGAGCCGATGTCGGATCCAAGGATGGCACCAAAGTCAGTGGTGCCAAGATCGGAATCGAAATAGGGGTGAATATCATGGATGGCACCGAGGGAGAAGACACAGAGCCTGGTGCCGAAGAGGTGTGCGCCGTGGGTGTCGGCAAAGTATGGAGCCGACTTGGTTCCATAACTGACGGAGATGCAGGAACTGAGTGACTCCATTTGTCTTTATGTTTTTTGGTCTTTGGAGGGGGTGAGACCTCCAACCCAGATAGAGCCTCTGAAAAAGGTGTCTTGATTAATCCATTTTTCTTTATGTTTTTTGGTCTTTGGAGGGGGTGAGACCTCCGACCCAGATAGAGCCTCCGAAAAAGGTGTCTTGAGTAAACCTTTTAAAATAAGTTTATATTTACTTTTTGCTCGTGTACAATTACTAAAACTAGCACAAATGTCACAGTCAGCTCTAATATAATCCACGCCCAAACAGTAGACACAACGAGCATGTGTATCCGAGTTAGGCATCTTCCGTCCATATTTATTTGTCACACCGAACTTAGCTTTGTCTGACATAAGGCAAGAAGGCTATCCTATAGAAAAAACAAAATAAGGGAGAGAATATGAAAGATGGTATTTAAAAAAATACCACAAGTGGTAAGGAAGGGCCTGTCAAAGGCAGAAGACAGGGACAGTACCAAAAATGGTAAAATTTAAATTACCAAGGAAAAGGGTAGGGAATAGAACTAGGTTATAGGCGACAGTGAGAAAAGGCTAACTTGACTAAAAAGTAAACAATTTTGAAGAAAAACTGTTTTAAAAATAGCAATGTTCTACTTAGCTTTGAGAGAGATGACTAGCTCGTCTGACTAGGAACGTGGCAAATGAGATCTGGAGTAACTAGGAGAGGGGCATTATGGGTAGGTCTTAGCTGACAGTTTTTGGCTGGCACGAGCTTTGAAACGGCCATATCGGTTCCGAGGACGGAACCGAGGTCCTATTTGTAATGAATGAACAAAGATTTACAACATCAGATGTCTAGCTTTACTAGATTTTTCTTTTTGTGTTTTTTAACCATTTGGTTATCTGTGTAACTTTATTACTCTTTGTTTTAGGATTTAGAAGTATGGAAGAGTCTTGGTGATTTCCTGAATTTCTGGTAAAGTTGTGGCTTAAGAGATGAAAGCTTAATCATTAGCATATTATGCTATGGTAGCAGGTTTGGCAGCAGTATGAGGTTTGTTTATGAAAATGTTAACTAGGAGAGAGCCTAATATTGATCATTGTGTGTCACCGGTGGAGAATGGTAGGAAGGATGAGAAATCTTGTTGCTATTTAATTACTTTCCATCTGTTAGATAAGTAGCTATGGAACCAGTACAGAAATGACTGATTGAAGTATTTCATAAGTTATGTGTGGATATATTTATCTAGGATTTTTGACAGTGGAGAGGATTGTGATGGGTCTGTAATTTGTAAACTCTTTTGAATTACCACCTTTATGTAGTGGTATAAGGAGTTTTTCCAGATGACATGATCACAGTTTTTTGTTGATGGAGACAAGGTAGAGAAATGTATCTGCTGCACTTTTAAATAATCTTCTGGTAGGCTGTCAGCAGCCAATGTTGTTGGTTTTAGATCATATAATATTTTCGTAAAGTAGAGGTTGAGACAGGATAAAAATTGAATGAAACTGATCGATTTTCTTGTGTTGCAGGGACAAGCAGGGGTGATGAGGGATTGTCTTTGAGGAGAGAGATAGAGCTGCCTATATGAACTGGGTGTTAAACAGAGAAACAATGGATTGTCTGTTGTTACTTGTTATAGGAGAAGGTGTGGTAGTTTGGCCAGGTTGTAGTAGTGTCTTTACAGATGAGAAGGATAGTTTGTGATTATTTTGGTGCTTGTGTTTCAGCTTGGCCTAACAGGACTGTTTGTCTATTTTAATGTGGTATTTTGTGAGATTTCTAAGATATCTGAGCAAAATTGCCTCCATGGGGGGGGGGGGGGGGGACCAGGTGCCTTGGATAGTCTTTCTCTGGAAATGCCCCCCCCCCATCCCTAACAGGGAAGCATTTGTGGTCTCCGTGGCTGTGGACTGGGGAAGACAGAATGGTCGACACCAAAGATTCATTTGTGGGTTCATCCACCATAACGTTTCTTCTTTGCAACAGTTTGAAAGACGTATCATGTGGTTGAGTGGGTAAATTAGCAATGACCATTGTGCGAAAAGGAGCCACTGTAGAATTCTCATGTGCAGTCTCGCCAGTGGCACCAACGTAATGGCAGCTGCCATGGAGCCTAAGAGTTGCAGTACAATACGTGCTAGTACATAGGACTGAGGAAGAAGGTCTTGAATTTGGTGTGTTATTTTCGAAAGTCTGTGAGGGGGGAGAGAAGCTTGACAGGATGTTGTGTTGAAGACCGCTCCAATGAATTCCAGTGTCTTCATTGGATACATTGAGATTTGTCCTTGTTGATTGTAATCCCCAAGTGGAGAGCGAGATCTTAAGTGTAAGAAGATTCCCGGTCAGAGCGGTAAGGAGCCAGTCATCTAGGTAGGGAAAAACCTGAAATCCTTATAGTCGAAGATGAGCTACCACAACTGCCATACATTTGGTGAACACTTGAGGGGCTGTCGAGAGACCGAATGGCAGTGCCCTGAACTGGTAGTGATTGGCTCCCAGCCAGGAGCGGAGAAACCTCTGGGAGTGGTGATCCAATTTTATGTGGTAGTACGCGTCCTGGAGGTCTATAGAGCACATCCAGTTATCCCTCCCTAGGAAGGGAAGAATGGACTGTATAGTGACCATCTGGAATTTTTGAGGTTTGATAAATTTGTTCAATAGGCTGAGATCCAGGATTGGTCTCCAGTCCCCTGTCTTTTTTGGCACTAAAAAGAACCTCGAGTAAAACCCGGATCCTGTCTGGTCTGGTGGTACTGGTTGAATGACTCTGTTCCTTAGCAGCTTTTCTATTTCTAAGGCTGCTAAATACCTCTGATTGGGTGGTACATTGGAGATTCATTTGACGGATCTGGGAGTTAAATCGAATGGTATTTGGTAGCCTCTGGATAGTATTCTCTGCACCCAAATATTAGTAGTAATAAGATGCCAGGCTGGTAGATGCAGAGAAAAAGATCCCCGATTGCTTCCAGAGGAAAGCAATTGGGCCACTGCTCAGGAGCGCTGGTAGGGTCTACCGGAGAAAGAATCTCTAGTGCCCTGGTTATGCGGACCTCCTCTACCCCAAAAGGGACATCTTCCATATGAGTTGCCCCCTCTGCCCCAGGGGGATTATTCACCATGAGTGTCACGAAAAAGGTCCTTGGGATTTCTTGAACCACATTTTTCCTCCCTTCTGGTTCCTGGAGTAGGACCTCTGGGGGTTGGAAAGGTGTATGCCCACAGCAGACAAGATCATTCCGTCTTTCTCACTACGTGTAAGTGTGTCTCGTACTTTGGCTCCAAAAAGTGCAAATTCATTGACAGGTGCATTGATGAAGATTTAAAGGGGTCTGCGAAGTCACACAACCACATCCATGCATTACGTCTCATGACAACGCCTGATGCGGCAGCTCGAGCTGCCCCCTTGGTGGGGTGAGATATCAAACGCATTGAGGAGTTTGAGATGGATTCAAGGGGAGCTAGCGAGGCAACATATCACGCACCTCATCAGGCAGTACCCCACCAAAGAGGAAGACATTTCAGAAATTAGGTTTCTTTGGATGTGAGTAAAGTGTGCCAGATAGTTCAGTGACTGAATGGTGAATGTTGCTGAAGCATAGGTCCATTTCCCTAGTCTGTCCATGGTCTGGAACTCTCTGTTTGGTGGATGGACGGTGGAACTATCTCCTGACAGTTCCCTCTTGGTAGTTGCTCCCACGACCATAGAATTAACTGCTAGGACCAGTGCGGCTGGTCTTCAGGTGTAGATAAAATTTTTGTCTGGCCTCCGAGGGACAGGTTCTGCATTGTCCGGGGCCTTTCAGGCACACTGACCAATGAGTTTAACAAAGTCATCTGCTGGTGGAGTCACCCAGAATGTAGATGACCAGGCACGGAAGGCCTGCAGGAAGACCAATTCCTCAGAAGAAGAGTTATAGGACTTCCAGTCTCCCCTCTGCTTGAGGATTTTGAGAATGTCTCTGAATGAGATGTCGTCTGGGGGAGACTGTGAAGACCCTTCTCCCTCATCACAATCAGTGTCTTTAGTGAAAGATTCCTCCGGTGAATCAAGGTGCTTCCTCTTGCACCCTTTCTTCCAGGGTGGCTCCCCAATGGGATCTTCTGAGGAGGACTCCAGAGAAGGGGTTCCATTCAAAGAGGGTTCTTGTGACTCTCGTGCCCAGGGTCCTGAAATAGAGGGTTGGGAGAGGTGCATGCTTGGGGAGGGTTTTGATACTGATGTCATTGGTGCTAACTACGAGTCCACTACCTGTACAGCAGGCCTGCCTGAGGAGGGATGGGAGTCCGGAACCAGGAGGGACAATCTCAGAACTGGAGTCACACCTCACTGTGAGGAGCCCATCTCCAGGTGAGGAGCACTGTGAGAACTGGAAGCCGTCGAGCCATGGACATAGATGGCGCCAGCGAGAAAACAGGTGCCGGGCTAGGTACCAAAGTAAGGATGGTCCAAGCACTGCTTCGGGAGAACATTGGTTCCACTGGAGCCAGTGTAGCAAGGGTGGATGGTACCAACAGGGAAAACACTGTTGTCTGAACCGAGACAGTATGCAACAGAGTGGAAGTATCTTGTCCTTGGCAGGTATTTGAGTTTTGGAGCTGATGGAGCCGAAAAAACTGTCGGCACCATGGCTAGGGATGGTGCTGAAGCAGGTACAGTCATCAGAGCCGATGTCGGATCCAAGGATGGCACCAAAGTCAGTGGTGCCAAGATCGGAATCGAAATAGGGGTGAATATCATGGATGGCACCGAGGGAGAAGACACAGAGCCTGGTGCCGAAGAGGTGTGCGCCGTGGGTGTCGGCAAAGTATGGAGCCGACTTGGTTCCATAACTGACGGAGATGCAGGAACTGAGTGACTCCATTTGTCTTTATGTTTTTTGGTCTTTGGAGGGGGTGAGACCTCCAACCCAGATAGAGCCTCTGAAAAAGGTGTCTTGATTAATCCATTTTTCTTTATGTTTTTTGGTCTTTGGAGGGGGTGAGACCTCCAACCCAGATAGAGCCTCCGAAAAAGGTGTCTTGAGTAAACCTTTTAAAATAAGTTTATATTTACTTTTTGCTAGTGTACAATTACTAAAACTAGCACAAATGTCACAGTCAGCTCTAATATAATCCACGCCCAAACAGTAGACACAACGAGCATGTGTATCCGAGTTAGGCATCTTCCGTCCATATTTATTTGTCACACCGAACTTAGCTTTGTCTGACATAAGGCAAGAAGGCTATCCTATAGAAAAAACAAAATAAGGGAGAGAATATGAAAGATGGTATTTAAAAAAATACCACAAGTGGTAAGGAAGGGCCTGTCAAAGGCAGAAGACAGGGACAGTACCAAAAATGGTAAAATTTAAATTACCAAGGAAAAGGGTAGGGAATAGAACTAGGTTATAGGCGACAGTGAGAAAAGGCTAACTTGACTAAAAAGTAAACAATTTTGAAGAAAAACTGTTTTAAAAATAGCAATGTTCTACTTAGCTTTGAGAGAGATGACTAGCTCGTCTGACTAGGAACGTGGCAAACGAGATCTGGAGTAACTAGGAGAGGGGCATTATGGGTAGGTCTTAGCTGACAGTTTTTGGCTGGCACGAGCTTTGAAACGGCCATATCGGTTCCGAGGACGGAACCGAGGTCCTATTTGTAATGAATGAACAAAGATTTACAACATCAGATGTCTAGCTTTACTAGATTTTTCTTTTTGTGTTTTTTAACCATTTGGTTATCTGTGTAACTTTATTACTCTTTGTTTTAGGATTTAGAAGTATGGAAGAGTCTTGGTGATTTCCTGAATTTCTGGTAAAGTTGTGGCTTAAGAGATGAAAGCTTAATCATTAGCATATTATGCTATGGTAGCAGGTTTGGCAGCAGTATGAGGTTTGTTTATGAAAATGTTAACTAGGAGAGAGCCTAATATTGATCATTGTGTGTCACCGGTGGAGAATGGTAGGAAGGATGAGAAATCTTGTTGCTATTTAATTACTTTCCATCTGTTAGATAAGTAGCTATGGAACCAGTACAGAAATGACTGATTGAAGTATTTCATAAGTTATGTGTGGATATATTTATCTAGGATTTTTGACAGTGGAGAGGATTGTGATGGGTCTGTAATTTGTAAACTCTTTTGAATTACCACCTTTATGTAGTGGTATAAGGAGTTTTTCCAGATGACATGATCACAGTTTTTTGTTGATGGAGACAAGGTAGAGAAATGTATCTGCTGCACTTTTAAATAATCTTCTGGTAGGCTGTCAGCAGCCAATGTTGTTGGTTTTAGATCATATAATATTTTCGTAAAGTAGAGGTTGAGACAGGATAAAAATTGAATGAAACTGATCGATTTTCTTGTGTTGCAGGGACAAGCAGGGGTGATGAGGGATTGTCTTTGAGGAGAGAGATAGAGCTGCCTATATGAACTGGGTGTTAAACAGAGAAACAATGGATTGTCTGTTGTTACTTGTTATAGGAGAAGGTGTGGTAGTTTGGCCAGGTTGTAGTAGTGTCTTTACAGATGAGAAGGATAGTTTGTGATTATTTTGGTGCTTGTGTTTCAGCTTGGCCTAACAGGACTGTTTGTCTATTTTAATGTGGTATTTTGTGAGATTTCTAAGATATCTGAAAGTCTGGAAGGTGTTTTATGTTTGTTTTTAAAACAATCTTTCTCAGATTTATCTCACTGTAGCAGAAGTTGTTTGGTTTCTTTTGTCAGTCAGTATGCTGGGTTAGATTTGATTATTTTGTTTTTATAGGTACCTAATAATTAAGTATATTCAGAAAGGTTTGAGTTAAATAAAATACTGCATCATAAAAAGGCATGATATTAATATATTCCAGTTGTAAATGGTCAGGGTAGAAATAAGTTTCTTTGTCAAATTTTGGATGTATTGCAAATATGATTATAAGTTTCTTGTTTGACTGTGCAGTGATGTTCTCTTACTGCATCTGTTGAAGGTAATCACTAATAGTATCAGGAAAGCATCCATAAGGATTTGTCTTGTCTGCTGTGCTGGTAAGAATCTATTCTAATATGGACTGCCTACTGCTGTTTTTACTGAGTCTCATAGTGGTATTAATCGGATGGGTGAAACCACGTAAGTTTATTGAATTGGTGCAATCATCTGTGTTGGTGAGTTGCTAGTCTATGTTGAACTTACCAATTATGATGGTTTCTTGATACATACTGTGCAATGTCCAATGGAGGATATCTTCTGCTGTAGTAATATTACTACCTGGTAGAATGTATTATGCATATAATCTTTCTGTTATTGATTTTGAGAAGAAATAACAGAAATTTGGCATTGTTTAACTTGGGGATATGGTGGGTATAGTGGTATAATTCTACAGTATTTTTGAATATATGGTAGCTTCACTTGTTTGTTTATCTTCCTGTTGATTCTGGCTATTTTAAAGCCTGAGCATAAGATTTTGTTGTTACTTGTTTCTTGCTCTAACCAAGTTTCTGTGGTAACCAGTATATCTGGGGTCTATATTAGAACACCGAACGTTCAAAATTTCGAGTGTTCTAATATCGAACCCTATGAATCGAAAATTTAAAACATCGAACATACAGAACAGCAAATTTTTTCCTAGGGAAAAAATTTGCTGTTCCAAAACACATACACACAACACAAGCACACTAAATAAACAGCAATCCACACACATACACCTAAACTCTTACACCTAACCCTACACTAAACTATACATACACCACTAACTATCCACTTACCTTAAACCAAACCCTAACCTTAAGGTCCGTCACTATGGCACAGTCACCTCACTCATGCTCCAACCCTAACTCACCTACCCTGCCCTAACCCTCACGTCCACACATTCGCACACTTACCTGAACCCGACCTGTAACTTTCCACCACAGCACTGAAAATACCGAAGCAACAGAAACGGACAACCAAATTCTTTCCCTAGGAAAAAATTTGGTTTTCTGTTTCTTTGATATTTTCAGCGTTCGCTGAAAATGGGTCGATATTAGAACACTCAAAATTTTGAACGTTCAGTGTTCTAATATAGACCCTATATCTGGGGAGTAAGTCGCTAGGTGTGCATAAATGTCTTGTGTCCTGTTACACAAACTTCTGTGATTCATTTTTTAGAATGAGTAAGTTGGATCCTCTTTTGGAGGGAGAAAGTGGGATGGGAGTACATCCATTTGAGGAGATATGTCTATATTATGTTATCGAAACACTAAATGCCAAACGGCTAAATACTCGTAACAGAAGTTCATCAAATCGTTTGTTGTGGTGGGCTGCACCCCCCACACCCCACGCTAATTATATATACCAACTCCGAGGTCGCACTACAGTGGGGAAAGGGCAAAGATTCCATTCCCCACTGTACTGTGACCCCACAAAACACACATCGATGAATGGCCGTTTCGAGTATTTGGCCATTCAGCATTTAGTGTTTCGAAAACATAACAGGAACCCGAGGAGATAGGTTTATTAAATTGTTGTGTGGGACCAGGATTGGGGTGAATATCCTCACTGCATTTCAAGGGAGATATAGAGTGATAATAAGTGAAAAGCAATTCACATTTGTATTTGATCTTTATGGCTTATACTTGATGTATTTATAAATAAACAGGTAGAGTAAGTTGTTAGGTATACTATCAGGAGATATATTAAGAGAGTAAGATGATGTGTTGTAGTGCAGTAAATGGGGTCTATAGGGGTAGTACTATTGAGGCAGTTGTAGTAAGTTGTGATGTGTGCAAGTAGTATAAGAAGTACAAGTATTTGAGTTATGCACATTGTTTAGTGGTGGTGAGGACTGGAGAAGTGAGAACCTGAGGAGAGATGGGAGAGCGACTACAAGTAGTTACAGGTTGCAATGCAGAGTTTATGTTGTTTTTTTTTTGTTTTTTTTTAGTTATACTTAAGCGATTCTGATAGTTAATATGGGTATGCGTTTTGAAAAGCTGAAAGATAAGTAGGTGAGTGGATGTAGGGCAGGAGGTACAAAGGCTATAAGTTGCTGATGTAAACAGAGAGACTGACAGGTGTTGTGTCTGTATGGAGTTTGTCTACTTTAAATGTAGTATAAGAGAATGTGGGTGGGAATTTAGGATAGGGTTGGTGGGAATGTGAGCCTAACTGTAGTGGGAGGGGAAAGGTACAGGGTCCACCTGCTGAGACAGTGTTGTTATGTTGTAGAAAACATCTGTGATCTTTGCTGTAGAACTAGATAAGTATTCATTTATTCAGCTAAAAATAAAACTAATCACTAGAAAAGTAAGAAAACAATGCACTGTTCTGGGGATAGTATAAGAAGAGGGTCTTTTTCTTACTGCAGAGCCATGAAACACGTTATTTAACAATTATATCCAAGGCACACTTACATTAGACATATTCTAAATAAACTTAAAAAGCACTGCAACATGTTCAGAAATCACATAAATGCTTCTTTTTTATCTTCTGGTGGTAGCAATTGTACACCAGATATGAATTTTACATCATCTGGTTTCAAGTATTTTAAAGTTAAAATACGATTCATGTATCTCAATTCTGTGTTATTTATGTATCTATATTCACCTTGAGGTTGTACTGTTTCAGTTTATTCATTAACTGAATGAATGTTCTGTCATGTTCTTCTCTATTCACAGCACACATCACTGAGAAATCACCTACCCTACATCTCACTGAAATACTTCAGAAACTGAGGAAATATGAAATTGAAGTCTCAGGAAATTATACTTTTCTGCAGGCATATTGAATATAAATAGCTTGGAATGTTGTAAGAATTCCTGATTTGCATGCGTGTACAGAGAAATACTTTGAATTTGGCATGTCAGTAACAACATCTCCTGTAGTGCAAAGTACATAATGTTTTTCTTTATACCTTTGTTCAGGCCTTGCTACAGATATAAATCTTTTCAGGTTCAAACACAGTAACAAAAGCATTCTCCAGGGCCAGAGCGAGATTATGGTCAAATGGGGCCCGGAGCAGGGTAATGGATCATGACCCACAGCAGCCCCTCCCCCATAGGCATGCCAATGTCCCATTACTTGGCTATTTCTCCACCGTTACCATAAACACTGTTCAAATGTGTCAGTGTGCATATTACTTCTACAATGATTACAGATATTTAGATTTAATTTAAAACTTTTATTTCAAATTTTATGGCACAAACGCTGATAGCCATTTGCTAAACAAACAATACAGTCTCACAGTGAAAACAGACAGCATGAACAGTAAACTGCTCTGCCCTTGACACTCAGATTTATTGAAATGGCCTTGAAACCCAGATTCAAAGAAAATGCATCTGGCCAGTGGCAGATTAAGTTTACCTTTGGGCTACTTTCAAACCATAGGCTCCTTCGTCACATTCCTAGGACCATGCATCCATACATGTGCTTTATGATTCACCTTCCTGATTGTATTAAATTATATTTCTTTTAAATCCAGCACCACTTATTAGAATGTGTTTTAAAGTGGTAGTTTTGAACATCTTTCCAGTAAGTAATGAAACAAAATGTATGGACCAATGATGACAAAACTATCTATTTCAGAATATTTCAGCCATTAAAGTCCACCAATATCAGGCAATATAGACAATCTCTGTATCAGTAAAAATCATCTAAATAATTCCACATTAAAGAGAACTGTAACTACTGAAGAGGTTGCTACTGGAAAACAACTTTACATTTCAGTGTTTCATTTAAGAATTCAGTGTCTGCTGCCCTTGAAGAAGTAATTGCCTATGTTACATTAAAAAAGTTGGTAAGCTGATAATACTGCAATAAGGAATGGCTGGCAAACTGATAACAAATTCATAGTTACATTATCCAAAGGAGGATACACTCAGGATTGCAGCACCCCACCCCTCCTTAGAGTGCACTGCAGTATTAGCAATCCATGCAAATGGTGTGAGAGTAGAACTCACAGCCTTTTGCACTAAAGCCAAGTATGCGAACACTGCTTTCAGACCCTACAGTACAAACACTGACTGCCATATGTTAAACAACACAGCTGTATGTTGAAAACAGACTTAGCATGAGCAGTGGTAAATTCTCTTCCCTAGAAACTCACATTTCCTTGAAAATGCATTAAAACTCACAATTCCTTGAAAATGCATTAAATTTTGTAATTCCTTTAGTAGTTGGTGTAGAGGATTCAGACTCTTGTCTCCACTGAAAATCATAAATCATTGAGAAGACTGGTAGTTGGTGTGGAGGATTCATGCCTTGTCTCCTATAACCAAGGTACAGGATTTGGGCCTATGTAAGTTAACTGACTTACCTTCCATCCTTAACTAGGGTATTTTACACACACCAAATGAAAGAACAATTGCAAATTAAATTCCACTTTAAATGAAAGAACAGTAAGAAGTTAAATTCTGCTTGTGCATTTGAAACACGATTACATTACATCCGTGTTGGTGGATGTATAGTAGTAAAGATGCATGCATGTACAGATGATGTACAGATGAAAAGTAAATGTGTATGTTTTCCTTCTTAAAGGACAAGATGAAGACACTGAAGAAATGATTATTTTTTTATCAATTCAAAAGTAAATGTGGAAGTACCCTAGCTAGTCAGCCGCTATATGGCCAGTGGGCCCCCAGCCACTGGGCTCTAGGCAACTTCCTAGGTCGCCTAGTGCTGGATCCAGCTCTGACCAGGACAGTGGGTACAGTCTGATGTTCTTCATGTTTCACTGTTGCAGTCATCACATTTGGGTTATCTGCCTGCAGGTAGCCCTCAGCCGGCCTGAATACCAGAGTCTTGGGATTTCTGCGTCGGATGCTGTTACTTCTTCCATGACGTCAGGCCGTCAGGGGTATAAAACATGCAGCTGACACCATTACATCATTCTTTCTTGCCATGCGGTGCCCGAAGCAGAAACAGTTCGCAAGTGCCGGTCGGCCGCCTCCTGAAATTTTTGTTTTTCGAGTTTCAGACCTGAAGTCTTCTAAATGATAAGTATCCCGTTGGGGATCCTTTTTTATTGCTCTAACTGATGTCAGAAAAAGTGAATAATTGTCTTGCCTGTGGAAAGCAAATACCTCACAGAGATTTTCATTCTAACTGTGTCACCTGTTTAGGCCCAGACCACGACGTCCCTCGCTGTCAGTTTTGTGCCTTGTTCAACGCCTGAACTATTCATCGTCGGGCTACTTTTTTTTGCTAAATTATTTCACTCTCGATGTCCGTATTCTGAAATGGCTTCAATAAACCATCCGACTACCGATCTTACGAAAAAACATTAAGGATAAAGACAGAGACAGACCGCATAAGTCCAAAACTGCAAATGACGCTACCGTTAAGCTAGTTGCCAGTCCGCCAGTACTCAGTGAGGCGCTTTCGCAGCCCCTGATACCTACTTCTACAGATTCGCAGGCCTCTACTGAGACCCGTTCGGAGTCCAGTATGCCTCACGATGCTTCTTTGACTATGGAACCTGTGGATGTCACTACTTTGGATGGGTCCGGAGCCGCTGTGCAGGCACCGTTTTTTGAGGGTGTATTCAGGCCTTCCAATTTTCATATTAAACCGATGACTTCATTTCAAGCCAAAAATACCGAATTTCCCAGCCCTAGAGTTCGCACTACACCTAGGAAACCGGCGACCAAAGCGCATTCTCAGGCCCACATGCCACAAAAACAAGTGCTTAGAATAGCTGGAGACCTTATTACTTTAATTAGGGGAAGTCAACCTTCCCCCTCAAAAAGACCAAGAACTGATTTTCCTTCTGATTCTTCATATCAGGAGTCTGATAACTCTGACCCTTCTGATTACCAGGACATACCCTTAAATACCTATGAGGATTCTGATGCAGAGGATTCCATTCCCTCTGCTTCCCCACCAGAAGATTTTTCTTTTGGTGAAACCCTGCATACCCTTAGAGAGCATTTCCGCTGGGAGAGCCAGGACTACTCTCAGTCCAAAAAGAGACTCAGGAAATTTTTATACTTGCCTCAGCACAGGCCTCTAGCTATCCCTCCTGTTCTGGAAATTGTAGATGATGTCTTCTTGGAATCCAGCCTTACCCCGATCCTTTGCCTCCAGTTCCCAGAAAACCTGACAGATACTATAGAGTACCTGACTCCCATAAATTCCTCTTTAAGAATCCTGCTGCAGATCCAGAGACCATTTCCCAGGGACCTAAAGGCATTAAGTCTACAACAGCCAAAAATCCTACCCCTTTGGACAGGGATTCTAGGGCTATAGACAGATGGGGTAAGAAGGTATACACCTCTGCTACACTTGCCATCAGGGCTTTAAATTGCCAGTTGCATATGTTAAAGTATCAGCAACATATGATGGAACTAATTAAGCAGAAAATTATGTTGATTCCTGATTGTGCAGAACATAAAGATTTACAAGAGTTAATGCATTCTGCTAACCAAGTTGGTATACTTTGCAATGTGGTTTTGATGCCATAGAAGCATCTTGAAGGGCTGTTGTCACTGGATATGTTCTTAGAAGGCATGCTTGGCTTAAGGAACTAACCTTGCCAGACCATGTCAAAGCAAAATTACTAGATGCACTATTAAACCAAGAGCATCTTTTTGGCAATAAAGCAGAAGTCCTCAAAAGGATGGAGGAAAAAGCTAAATCTTGGCAAACTGTTAAAGATTTCTTACAGGTATGACCACCTAGATTCAGTAGGCATTGGCCTTCTAAAAACTGGTCTTTTCCAGTCCCTCCCAGACCTTCTCAGTCCAAACCCAGGGGCAGCAGACCACCAAGACTACAGCCTCAGGGTATGCACAGATCTACGCGATGGAGTGCTCCCACCTCCAAAACAGGTAGTAGTAAACTGCCATCCTATGATAAAATCTCACAATGACTTATTCTTAACTCTTCCAAGCCTTGCCCAAGTACATGCACCTTTAGGAGAGAAACTTGCTCTGCATGCCAAAAACTGGGATTACATTACCCAGGACAGATTGGTCTTAAACATTGCTTCCCAGGGATACAGATTCCACTTCCACTCACTCCCAACAACAAGAGGATGGCCAGACTTCCCCCCAAACCAGTGGGCAGACACCCAAAAGCAAGTACTTTCTCTTCTCAGTATCAAGGCTATTCAGCCTGTCTCAGTGAACAAAGAGGGCAAGGCTTTTATTCCAGACTGTTTCTGGTACCCAGAAAAGAAAACTCTTTGCGTCCTATCCTGGATCTGTCTATTCTCAACACCTTTGTGGTGGTTCCAAAAGTCAAAATGCTTACTCTCCAACAGCTGCTTCCTATGCTAGCCAAGGACTCCTGGATAGCAACCCTAGACTTAAAAGAAGCTTATCTGCACATCCCCATAAGGGAATCTTGCAGGAAATACCTACATTTCAGAGCAGGCTCTATGCACTATCAGTTCTCTGCACTTCCCTTTGGCGTATCTACTGCGCCCAGGGTATTCACAAAATGCCTAGCTCCAGCCATTGCATATTGCAGGCAGAGAAGAATTCAGATTTACCCATACTTGGACAATTGCCTGATTCAGGCGGACAGTCAGGAATTGCTACTACAGCACCTGACATTTGTAAAGAGACTTCTAACTTCACTGGGGTACACCATCAACAAAAATAAATCACATCCAGTACCCAGCCAACAGATTGTATTCCTAGGAGCAAACTTGAACACAACTTCCCAGATGGCATTCCTCACTCTAGAAAAACAAATTTATTTGACAAACTACTTCAATCTGCTGGCCACCAAAACCCAGCTATCTGCAAGAAAAATACTGCACGCCCTAGGGTTCATGGCCTCTTGCATTCTACTAATTCCATATGCAAGACTGCATGTGAGGAAACTTCAATGGTACTTAAAAAGTCTCTGGTGTCAACATTCTCAGGACCTGGAAACAATGATTCCTATCATTCCTTGTCTAAGGACAGAGTTTCTTTGGTGGGCAGAGGCCTGCTACCACAAAAAGGGACTCCCTTTCACTCAACCCCTCACTGCCCAAACCCTAACAACAGACACATCAGACTATGCATGGGGGGCTCACATGGCAGGACAATGCATTCAAGGCAAATGGAGCCCAAAGCAAATGCACCTGCATATCAATCAAAAAGAAATGTTAGCTGTACAGAATGCTCTGACAGCCTTCAAAGGCCGTATTCTTCCAGGACAACTATTGGTAAAGACAGACAACACCACAGTTATGTCGTACATAAACAAGCAGGGGGGAATCCATACCTACCCACTCTGCAGATTAACCATGGCTCTGTGGAACACAGCCTTGAGCAACCAAGTGCACCTGCAAGCTCAAATCCTGCCAGGCAAACTAAATTCACTGGCAGATGATTTATGCAGAAATCTCATGGACCAACACGAGTGGAAACTGGAACCCCAAAATATTCAAGCTTTTGAGGCACAGGTGGGGGCACCAGAGGTGGACCTATTTACTTCCCCTCAGAACTATCAATTGAGCAAATATTGCACCAGAACTCCCCACAGCCAAACTTGGAAAGTGGATGCCCTGTCCTTTACCTGGGCAAGCCTCTCAATCTATGCCTTTCCCCCTCTGCCCCTCCTCTCGAAGATTCTACTAAAGATCAAACAGGACAAGCCAAGGACAATCCTGATTGCACCAGACTGGCCATGCCAGCACTGGTACCTTCTTTTGTGCAGTCTGACAGTGGTGCCACTATGACATCTGCCTCAGACCCCTTCCCTGCTGTCCCAGCAGTAGGGCCAGATTTTGCACCCTCAGCTACAGACCCTGAACCTAGCAGTCTAGCTCATCCCCTGAACTCATCACCAGCAACCCTCAGTAAGCAGGTGCTGGATGTCATTCTTTAGGCAAGGAAGCCTAGTACTAGAAAATCCTATTCAGAAAAGTGGAAAAGATACTGTTCCTGGAGCCAGTCTCAGGGAATGGACACAACTGTGCCCAGCTTACCTCATATACTAGATTACTTAACAGAAATGCTCCTCTAAGGCCTATCCTTCTCTTCAATTAAGATTCATGCCTCTGCCATCTCAGCTCATTATAATACTGAGCCACCCCTCTTCTCTCATCCTCTGGTCAAATAGTTCCTGAGAGAAGCCAAAAATTTCAGACCCCCCCAGGAGAGCTCCCACTACAGCCTGGTACCTTAACTTTGTATTGGAAAAGCTCACGCTTCCACCATTTGAATCTGCTGCTACAGCAGAGTTAAAATTCCTCTCATGGAAAACAGCTTGACTTCTAGCAATCACAGAAGAGTGTCTGAATTGCAGGCCATTATGGCAGTGGAACCCTTCATTATCTTCCATGCAGACAGGGTTTCCCTCAGAAGTAACCCATCATTTATACCCAAGGTGGTATCTAGTGTGGCTTTAACCCAATCCATTCATTTGCCAACTTTTCCCCTAATCCTCAGAATAAAAGAGAAAGGATCCTGCACTCCCTGGACGTGCACAGGCAGCTTAGGTTCTATCTGGACAGGACTAAGCCTTTCAGAAAATCTGACCAGCTGTTAGTCAGCTTTGCTGCAGGGGCAGAGGGCAAGGCCATTTCAAAGCAAACCATTTCTAAATGGATAGCACACTGCATCCATTTCTGCTACAAACACCATGGGAAACCTATCCCACAGGGGATCAGAACACATTCCACTAGGGCTACATCAACCTCTACAGCATTTCTCAGGGGAGTCCCTACTAGGGACATCTTGGAAGCTGCAACCTGGAGCTCTGCACACACTTTCACCAAGCATTACCACTTACCTATATTTTCTAAATCCAGAGCTGGATTTGCCACAGCAGTCTTACAGGGCCTGATTGCCATCCCTAATGCTTCTGAACTACCTCCACCCATCCTCAGCTTTGGCAATCAAACCAAATGTGATGACTGCAGCAGTGAAACATGAAGAACAGAGTACAGTTGTGTACACTTACCATAAATGTAGAAGTTCGAGTGTATTCACTTTTGCAGTCCTGGTTACCCTCCCTCCAGCCCCCTGACTTCTCTTTACTTCTACCTATCTTTTTTGTTTGGCATATCTTATATCATTGGTATTTGCTTTTTGCTGGGGGTGTTCCATACCATGTAATTGCTTCCTATGTTGGGGGCTCCTGACATCTGGGGCAAGAAAAACTGATGTAATGGCATTGGCTGCATGTTTTATACTCCTGACAACCTGACGTCATGGAAGAAGAGACAGCATCCGACGCAGGAATCCAAGACTCTGGTATTCAGGCCAGCTGAGGGCTACCTGCAGGCAGATAACCCAAATGTGATGACTGCAGCAGTGAATACACTCGAACATCTACATTTATGGTAAGTGTACACAACTGTACTTTTCTGAATCATATCCATGCTCTGCATTCTGTGCACTTTCTTTTCAGTTTTACTGTCAGTGCTACCAGGACTTTCTTCAGACTGCATGATTGCTAATATGGCAAGATGCATCGGAATATGATTCATACCTGTCAATATTTATATCTTTTAGTCAAAATCTCAAATAGCAAATGATGAAACATAAAACACCAAACCACAAAGTACTGATTTAAGGAATAAAACAAAAAAAACAGCTTTTTTGTAAGGTGCAAACTACCTTGCACCCCCATACCCCCTGCTAATTATATATACTATCTCTGACTGCATACAGTGGGGAAAGGGCAAACTTCCTGATCCCTTCTACTCTGCAATCTCACGCAGCTGTTTACTGTTTTTTAAATAGGTTGATATTTTTTGCATCAGTATTTACGGTGCAATCATTTGTCATTTGACATTTCAGGATATTGACGAAATAACAGGAACTTTCTGGCAAACATCCCACACCGGTTCATTAATCTTCCTAATTATGAGGCAAATCAACACTCTTCACATGAACACTGAAAATATTCATTTGTAACCAATAGAAGATTACATCTACAGCATCACTCCTTCACTAAAATATCAAAATGTTCATTATATTTTTTCATAAGGTAGGCTCACTAAGGAGAGTGCCTTGAAAAGTAATGTAAAACATTAAAAACATGAACATTGTTGTCCTTAAAATTTTAGTAATGCAGCACTGCGTGATTAACCATTTTCAGTATTTTGACCCCAAATATACAAATATATAGTTATTCAGAGGATGTTATGAATGTGATATTTACCATTGTTTATATATAAATCTAAATATTCTTGACCTTTTGACACAAGGTAACAAACAAGCAGTTGGTACAGATATTACGTACAACATAAACTTGTTTTGGCATTGAAAATGCTATTATTTTTTTTATCAAGAGGTATTTAGACAAAATATGTATTTTATGATACATATGTAACAGTTCTTTATAACACATGCTTAATTTAAATGCAAGTGGTTTCCCATATTACCACATTAAGAAATTTGTAACATAATAGTTGACTTTGGAATACTTGACTAATGGCAAAAATATAACTATTTATTTACTAATATATATATATATATATATATATATATATATATATATATATATATTTTTTTTTTTTTTTAATTTAGCAATTAAATGCATGCATGTTATTGCCATCAGAAGTCTAATATTCCCCTTAGTCAAAACATTCACATTCACTGATAAGTCATTTTTCTTATTTAGTCCAGGTCAGTTTTAAAAACAGTTGGTGTTGGAATTCTGGCCTTTTACAGTGTGTTGAATGTTATATTATTAATAGGGGTGACTCCCCGGAAAAAAATTCCTTACCTGAAAAATGTAATGACCCCAGGTGTTGATTATATAACGGAAAAGGTGTTTAGTATGAGAAGATTTTGCTCCCCATGACAAAATTTAGTTTCTAAATATCAGTGGCATAGACTTTTAAAAATTAAGGTTTATTCAAAAGATTTTATGACCTTATGAAAACAAAGCTATTAGGCAGATTACTCATCCTAGCTGCAGGATGAAAAACATTTTAAATCTAGCTACTGACAGTAGTCAGTCTTTTTATATGTCTGAGTTATCAGTTAGACATGTCCAACTTTACATCTCAACTAGAAAATGTGGTTTGGAACTAGAGTATTGAATCTGAACGAACCACAGAGTAATATACTCTTAAAGCTTAACATTCCAATGTTGAATTAAAATGTGTACAAACTAAGCACTAACAAAATTCAGAGTGTGTCATTGCAAAAGACACGCTGACACTTTAGACAGAGCCAGATAACAATGTAGAAAATCAAAGTACTCTCACTGCAAGTTGGTGAAGAAATACTGCCACAGGAAATGTTCTTCTCACAATACTGGTCTTTATGCCACTATAAAATTAGATCAGGAAGGAAAACACGACTGTAAACCAAAATCACAGAGCATGGCAACTTTCATAATACCATTTTGGGGTATAATAAATTAGGAAATAAATATTTAAATGCTATCTGGGGAAGAATTGTATAGACCAACCAATTTTGGTATCAACTGTGCTGCACAATATCCTCTAGAAAGCAGAACATGGATCACAGACTGTGCATTTTGTCAGGTCTAGCCACTCAATGGTGTAAAAACTGGCTGTAGGAGATTGTGTCACATTGACTAATGTTGCCAAAAATGGGCATGATTATTTGCTGATGATAAGTGAGTTGAGGACCCAACCTATTCTGACATACAGCAGGGACCCATGCTAATGGTGAGAATGCTATGCCAGTGTGTACCCATCATAAGGATAAGCAGCCCCAGTTCAATAAGCTACTGGCCAGTCGGTGTCCAGTTTGGGTTACCTGTTATAGCTCTGGTGAGCAAAAGCTGGGTGTAAAACCAATCTGCCTGCCAAACGTGAACAACGGATTGTTACATTTAATATAGATTCAATGACAGGACAGAGCTTGGAACTGGATGACATGATGGTAAGAAAGAGCCTGGACATCCTTTGTATCCAGTCAGGATGGAAGGACAGTGCAGTGCAGCAAATCCACTTGGCTTGGGATTTAGAGTCTACTACTCTGGAGGAGGAGCTCAGACTCAAAATGGTTTGGGGATTGTGGTGAGGGCGAGGCTTCAGAAGACAGTGAGGGATGTCATTAGAATTAGTGACAGATTCATGGCAATCAGACTCTAGTGTAAGGATAGGGCTCTAGTCATAATCTTAGCCGATGCACTGCAGTAGGATTGTGACAGTGTGGAAAACAGTGCATTTGGGCAGCAGTTGCAGGTCCTACTAGATAAAACAGGATAGCATGAGTTGGTGTTGATAATGGGGGATCTGACTGCCCATATCAAGAGAGGCAGAACAGGATATGAGGACTGCCTGGGTCCACATGGGTGGGGCAAAAGAAATAAAGAATGACAGGTCATTCTAGACTTCTGTTTGGCAAATGGCTTGATGGTGGCTAACATATGGTTCAGCAAGAGAGAGAGACAGTCACAGGATCGCATGCAAGAGTTGCCAAAATGCAACCCAGGTAGACTTCCTCTTAGTTAGGAAAAGGCACTGGGGTAGAATCCGAGATTTCAAAGTCATCCCGAATGAAATAGTCAGCCCATAGCATAAACCAGTGGTTGCTACAATCAGCTACAAGCAGTGGTCAGACAAGGCTAATAATCACAAGAGCAATAGCACAAGTCATATAAAATGAAAAAAAAAACACAAAACGAACTGCGACTCCAATAAAGGCTGTCCCTCCAGAGTATTCCTCTTTTCAGGGGAACAGGTCAATCACAAGTACTTTGCTTCACCAATAACCACACATGAAAAGTTCAAAAGGTTGAATTTATTCACAAAAATATAAAATGAAATAAACTAAATAAAATAAAATAGTAGATTAAACGCTTTCATCTCCACTCAGGAGACTTCATCAGAATCAACATTCAAGAAGCTGTGCATGTTTTTATATCAAGCCACATTCCATTTCATTGGCCAATCAATTAAATAAATAAATAAATAAATTCATCACTAGTAACTGTTAACTATTGAAGTGCTTGGTAACATTTAAAGTGCTTAATAACTTGAAATATAGCAGCTTTCCTTAGTATTATATAAAATACAGGTTTAGAATATAGGACAAAATCGTATAAAGAAACAGTTTATAAAAACTCCAAAAAAATACTGTAAAACGGTGGTATACAAATTGTTACTATCCCAAGCCATAATAATAGAAACTATTGCAGAGACCCAAAACATTGAAAAGCACAAAAATATATTCTTAACTACTATGATACATAAAGTACTGTATTAAATAAAACAACGATGTACTTGTTAAAAACTTGATGATATATATTAATAAATATGTATATAAATACTAATATAAAAAAAGTAAGTAAATATATGTATAAAATATATAATATAAAATGTAATATATGTATAAAAACGTAGGTATAACCATGAATATAATGATGGATGAACCCACAATTTTTAAGCATTGTGTAATATTATGGATCTGATCTTTTAGGGTTGAATGCTAATAATTTAAGAGCTGGGGTAATAGATATAAGATCATTTAAACCTGGGCTGTTACATGCATCCAACCTTAACTGCCAAACCATTTCCCAAAATTCTAAACGGGTCTCCCAATCACCCCCCCCCCACTCTGTTTTACTTCTTCCAATACCCAGAATTTGTAACTAGCCATTTTGCATGTAGATAAATGTCTGTATAAAGCATTGTTCTCATTCTTCCTGGTAATGTATATATGTTCATATATACGTACTCTCAAATTATGTTCCATCTTCCCAATGTAATATGACCAACATACAGTACAATAAACTAAATACACCACTCCTTTGGTATAACAACTGGAGTATACTTTACTCCTGACTTTGTAACAAATTTATGGGAGGTTGGCATAATGGTTAAGGTGTTTACCTTACAGACCCAAGGTGCAGGGTTTGATTCTCACAGGGGGTAATTAGCTAGGCTTAAAATGGTCCATAAGGACAGTTAGCCTAGTACTAATCTATGAACCTATGAAATGCTGGGTATATCCAGGTCTTTTGTTCCCGCTATAAAGGGACATTGGGAACACCTACCACATTTGAAGGTACCAAGTTTAGGACATGCCCCCTCTCTACTGACTCCCTTTTTCTTTTCTAATATATTCTTTAAATTAAAATTCCTTTTGAAACTGTATCTTAATGGTTTTTGAAAAAAATCCACCCTGGTGGGCATCCTTCTAAACATATCCCAAGTATCGTTTATACATTTCTTCACCCACCCAATGTTAGCATAGTGTGCTAATGTCAAATATGGACCTTGTGATACAGTCTGTTCAGTGCCCCCCAAAACTCTGTTAGAACCAACCATTTCTCCACTAGTCAATAGTGGTAGATAGGTGGATCCCCACCCATCCACAACACTTCTTTTAATGGGATTGATTAAATTGCTCGGGAATTAACTTAATATTTCATATAAAAAGATTGATTTAACTCTGGAAGACAACTTGATGCAGAGGTTGATTGATATGCAGTTATATCAGTTTTTGAGGGTACCAAAGCCTGTTATTCCAGCTATCTTTGGAATTCCCAAAATACACAAGGGGGTGGATAATCCACCCATGAGACCCATTGTCACCTCCCAGGGATCAAAAATGCAACCACTAGCAATTTATGGGGATACAAAATTTAAAAAAATTTATTCCAGATACCCACACATTTTAATTGACTCATGGGATTTTTTGAATAAAATTGGAACTACAGGGTACAAATACAATATCATATTTCTAGCCATTGACGTGAAAGATTTGTTTTTGGTAATACCCCATACAATAGGTTTAATGTGGTTTGAGGAGATGTTGGTTGAATTTGGGTTCTGCAAACTTGGTAGGCCACAGTCCATCTGCTTTTGCCTGGACCTCAGAGAAATAGATTCCAAGCATTAGGGAGCCCAGCACAGATCCTTGTAGTACCCCACTGGTAACTGGTCTACTGGTGGATGTGGAATCCCCACCTTTGAGAGTGTGCTTTCTGTCTTTGAGCCAGTTGGCTAACCATCTAATGACTTATGTGTTAATCCCCAGCTGGGAGAGTTTCTCAATGATACCTGAGTGGGGGATTGTGTCAAAAGCCTTGGCTAAATCATATAATTCCTTATTATAGGTTCCCTAAGCTTGGTGACAGCTCTTCCTACTTTCTGTTGCCTGTGTCATTGTGCTAAATGTTTTTGTGCTCTAGAGTTATCAGAAACAGTTGCTTAGCAGCAATCTTTCTAAACCTGTGCATATTATCAAGGTAATCCCCTATTTCTGCTTAGCATTCTGCAGTTTATCCTCTTCTTGTTCTGTGAGATTCGTCCTATTTGGCAGTACTTTAACATTTGCCAGTCAATCTAAATAATCTTGTTACTTCTTAACCATAGCTCCCTGTTTTTTATTTCCACCCGATTTTTAAACTCTATCTTAATGTTATCCCACTCCCTAGCTATATTTCCAGAATAGCTCCTGAATAATCTCCACTATACATTTCTTAAATTCCTCTCTTTTCAACAGATAGGTGGGAAAGCGACTGAGTCTCATTCTTATTTCATTATCCTGTGTTTCTATTTTAGTTATTATTAGTGCTTGATCTGAAATAGTTATTGGGTATGTATCAAGACCTTCAATTAAATGCACATGTTCCTGTGAAATGTAAATTCTGTCTAACCTAGCCCAGTTTTTATATCTTAGGGAATAATATGTAAATTCATTCCGAACTCCTATTACTGAACTCAAATCTTCCATGCCAAATATTTTCATAAATTTCTTCAAACATCTACACTCCTTTGTTATACTTTCTCTTCTGGGCCCTCCAGACACATATTCACTGCTGCAAATCAAATTATAGTCCGCACCTATAAGTAATAGTCCTTGCTGAAAATTGATTATTTCTCCCAGAATTCTCTTAAACTCCATTAAAGTAGTTTTAAGTGGAATATAAATACATGTCAGTGTAATCCTCATCCATTGCCAGTAGCCTCTTAGCACTACAAGTCTGTCATTATTATCTTTTTATCCTCTCCTATTACTGTTGGAGCTCTTCTTGCAATTGATATAAGTACTCCTCTTTTTTTGTCTCAGGTATTCTGTTGAATACATCCTGAAATCCTTCCTTTATCAAATTCACATGTTCAGTTTTTTCAACTGTGTCTCCTGTAACAAAGCTATCTGAAAATGTTTTAATATAGTTCACAACTCTTTCTTTTTTGTATTTATCTGTGAGACTATTGACATTTAAAGACATTACAGAAAGCATCATTGTATTAAAAGGTATTATTCCCACCTTTTATGCATAATACCTTTTTTGTTAAATGTCTAGTTCCAGTGTTTGTGTTGCATGCATACACTGTTTGGCAGGCTAAACTTTTGTACAGTTGTTTGTTGTCATATCTATTAGAGCTTATGTCACATATTACAAAACTTTTTGTTTTATTGAAAGCCCTCAAACAAAAAACAAACAAACCCCTAATACCCCCTAAAACCTGTTAACTTAATACTAACACGCAAAACTATGTACATCTTCAAATATTGAAGTTTTACCCTGCTAGTAGGAACTAATGTCCCCAACTGACAGCCACACTCATAGACTTGAGTTAACCTAAAAGAAATGTAATCCATGCTAAGATGCATTGTGCAGCCTGTGCTTTTACTAACTGCTAACTGATTTTATCTTGTCTTTATAGCTCTCCCAGTTGAAAACCCCCCTGAATGCTTTCAGAGAACATTATCTAGTAGCCAGTTCCCCCTGCTCCCCACAGCGAAACACTCTCCACCAGACTCCAACCAATTTCTCTTTATCAGAGTGCCTCCATGGAGCTATGAGAACCAGACAGCCAGTTTCTCATTATCATATTGTCTCCATGGAGACATGAGGACCAGATACAGAATTCCTAGTGAGCATACAATAATTTGCTAGAAAAAAGCCTCATAATATTCCATATTATTTTTCATTTACTTGCTTTCTCTTAAAACTTGTTACTAAATCAATTTAAGTTCCTTTATCCAGTTACTCACCTATGCAAGAATGAGAAAAATGATATTAATTTTTTTTTTGTCATGGTCTTTTACTCAGGCTTTTTTACATATCAGTGCCTACATTTCTTAATAATGAACAAGAAGAAAAAGAGAAGAAGGGAGAAAGAAAGGGAAAAAAACAGTAGCACCTGTTTACAATCCCCATTACACTTAAAAATAACTGAGAAAACTTTATAACATGCAAAAAAAAAAAAAACATACACCACAAAAACAGTACTATTAAGAAAACAATGTATTTACTTACAGTTAATTTCTCCCCTCTAATCCCCTCCCCAAAGCATTTTTCTGAAGATTAATGACATGGAGTAGGGCATATGCTTTAGAGTCCCCCACAAATTCAACATATTCTGAAAAATTCCAATATTTCCATATTTTTTTGTTCAGTCATATTTCACAAATACAATTATTGCACTGTAATATCACATTAAGTTACTGGTTTTATTACTGTTTATCTTCATCTCGCAAATCCTATTTCTGCTTCATTTCCAACGTACTCTCAGTTCTTCTAATCAACTATCATGCTCTCTTCTTTCTCTACATTTTCCTTTAAAACATTGGAAAAGATTTCACAAGTACAGTTTCTCTTTGGTCTTTATTACCAGAAGAACAAGAAGCAGAATATGCTTCTGTTTCACAGCTCACTTTTTGTTGGACAAACATTTATATTTTCTCCTTAGTGTGTACTTCATCAAAAAATTATTTTGTCCTATCAAGGAAGAATACCCTGAATGTAGCTGGGTATAGCAGTTTGAATCTCAGATCTGTGTCTTGACATTCCCTGAATAGTGGAATAAATTTACTCCTCTTCTGCCTGGTGAACAATGAGTAATCATTCTCCATAAATACTCTGCTCTCTGCCAGTTTTAGTAATTTATCCTTCTGCCACAATTCTGTCAGAATCAACTTCTGCTGGTATGATTGCATCTTTACTATTAAAGGTCTAGATTGTTTTCTCATAGCCAAGTTTGGAGCATACACACAATGTGCCCTTTCAACTAACAACTCCTGCTATGGAATACAAGTCCAGTTGCTTATTTGTGCTTTCATAAAATTAATGCAGTCTGTTCCTTCCAACTTCTTTTGTATAGCTGAAAATCTCAGGTTTTTCTTACATACTCTGTCCTCTAATTCTATTATTTTTTGAAACATCTCTTCCTGAGCAGTCTCATATTCAGCCAGCCTTTTTCTTCATGTTAACCTCTGATTTTTGCAGCTTTTTCTCCTTGTCTAAATATCTGTTTAAAGCTTCTTCCATTTTTCCAGCCTTTTGTTGTTTGTGTTGATATACTCTATCAATGTTTTGTTTATTTTAACCGGGTCTGTGTGCAGTTGTCTTATATCTTCTTTATGTTAATGGAAGTCTTGTCTGGAGGTTGCATTGCTTTCTGCTGAACAGCTGCAGAACTTTCCTCAGTCAATGTTCTTCCTCACTTTTTGTAACTGATTCTTTCCAGGTCCTCTGTATTTCTTTTTTCCTGGCATCTAGGTAGTACACTTACTAGCCAGTTACTGAAATTTAACTATAAACACAAAAGTCAACTGGACTTCTCTGCTGAGTTTCTGTTTTCACACTGGGAGAGTTAGAATTAAGCTGTTACTCAATGTGCAGCCATCTTGGAAGTCAACTCTTTGGGGGGGTTGTCAATATCTAAAGTCCCAGAAACATTGGTAGAATTATTGCAGGCTGTGTACGAAGACCCAGTGGCACAAGTATGTACAGTGTTCAGACTCACAGAAAGATTCCTAGCATGGTAAGTGTGGATCAGGATTCAGCTCTGAGTCCACTTCTGTTCATACTGGTGATAGACTACATTAGCAAACAAGTCAGAGGGGAGATGATGTGGCATTACAGGCAGACTCTGAGCATGCTCTGGAACAGGCTCCCTATCCATGTGAAGCACAGTCCATCCCTAATCTTATTTAACAGTAACCTTGACCAGTGATTGGGAAATTAGAAATTTTCCTCAAGTCTGGCCCCCATTCTCTTATAGACAGAGGCAGACAGTAATGCCCAAACTAACATACCCATCCACATAACTTCTAGAAACTTCCTAACTAACATATCCCCTCCTATTAAATGCTCATGATATATATGTACACAATTGGGTTGGATTGCATGGGTAAGCTGATAAAGGCCCTGCTGGTCATTAGCCTAGTATATAACTATGAACCTATGAACTAAGAACTTCATCAAAGGAAAGAGGACTGGAATGCAAAACTGAAGGCACATGGGATGAAACTGATTACAGATATGTCAGCTGTAATTGCAGCAGATGAGGAAATCAGAAGAAACTGAGATAGAAGGGAAACAGTGGGACAAGTTAAAAGTTTCAACTACCTGGAAGGGGTGGTTTAGGAGAAGGCAGGTCTGGATAATGAGGCCAACATTAGAATTAGAGGTGCAGCTGCCAACTGGCAAACAGTGTCAGGGGTAATGTATGATAGAAAAATGCCAAAGAAGCTGAAAAGTAAGGTGTACAAAACCTTGCTGTGACCAGTAATACTGTATGGTGCAGAAACCTGGGTAGTGAGGGTGGAGCAGTTGAGGAAGCAAGAACTGATGGAGATAAAGTACCTGAGATAGGTGGTAGGATACACACTGCGGAACAGATGAAGAAATTAGGACATCAGAGCCCAAGAAGGTCAAGAAGAACAGATTACAGTGGTTTGGGCATGTGTGGAGGAAAACAAAAGACAATCTGGTGAAGAATATTTGGGACAGGCAGGAAGAAAACAAGAGGAAACAAGGGCATCCAGCAAAGAGATGGATGAATTATGTTTGCAAAGATCTGTGACAGACAGATATGACTGTCAAAGTAGGTAAGAAAGTGGCACTGAAATGAGAGAGATGGTGACAGTTAATGAGACACCCCAACCCCATGTAGAAAATGGGAAAAAGGGGTTGATGATCAGGATTTAAGTGATATAATAGTATTAGTACTGTAGGGAAAAAAATAAAGATATAATGGAAAAACATATTTTGCCTTCAGTTTAATACAGTAACCACCAAAGCATCACTAGCAGCAGGATGATCAAACACGATTGCAACATGCACCACTTTTTTTTTTTAACTTATAGAGCTGTTTCTTTTTGGAATGTTCTCTAGATAAAATAAACTGTGTACTTTCATTAGTTGTGATACTGGAAACTTCTTAAACAACAGGTCAACTAATGCTGTATAGAAAAAAACAAAACAAAAAACCTTACCACAGTTTGAAAACCATTGGATCGCAGGAAATTTGCAAACCGTGTGATCTCACTGGCTGTGTCTGCAGAATAGGTGATGAAGACTTTTCCTAAGCAAATACAGAAATAATAGTTGTAAAACAAGTTGAAATTATTTTAACTTCGTCTTTTTCAAATGCAGGGTTTAAATATGAGACGCCAATTATATTCTGTCATACTGCAATCTATAGCTTAGCGTGTGCCTTTGGTGTGTCATTAAAAGAATTGTGAAAAGCAGTCTCTGAGGTGAAAATGGTGCACCTTAACAAGATTCTCTTAATGTTAGCTGCATCTCTGATGTGTATATTTACTGAAAAGATCTTAAAACTAACAGAAAACTATTCATGTCCACTTCCATTTGTTCTGCTTTGACCTGACAGTTTGTTTTCCTTTTATGGCCCATTTTGACATAAATCTGAGGGGATGCAGTGTTGTTAAAATATTACTTTAAAAAAGTCTTTAAAATTATTGAGAGATAGCCTGCTATCTGTAGACAATTAATGCTCCCCTTTTTGGGCCAAATTACGCTACTACATTGCAATGAAATTTTCTATATAAACTTCATTATTTGCATTTTAAATGTTTCTGTAGCTCCGCCCTTATTTTGCAAGAATCTTATTCATTAATGATGTAATGAGGAGGCTGATTATAGGATTATCCCAGTCTATCTAAAAGCAGCATGGGAAACTTAACAGCATTTTTCCCTCAAGAGTATTGTGTGTCAATAATCTGGCTGAGCAGAAGTGTTATTGACATTCATGTGTTTATAATGCTTCATCTACTTTTGTTATTAAAAACTACACAATGAAATGCTAGCTTGTGATTTAGATGTATTTTAATAAAAACTGAAATAACTCAGACTGAATGTTTGTTCATTTTACACTATATTAAATCCTCAGGTTTCAGTAAGAGATAAAGATCTAAATGTTTACTTTCCTGTGACAGTGGAATGTAGTAATGCAGAACAGAATTGAAAGCACCAGTCTCAATTTTAATTTTAACTTTACTATTAAAACATAGTCTGTCTAATAGGGGCAGTCTTGCTAGCTCAGTAAGTAATACACTTACCTTTGGTGGAAGAGCGTAAAGTTGTGAGTTTTATTCCCATCCCAGGTAAATGGATTTTTTTCCAATACTGACACTGTAGTGTAGCATACAGTGGTGCTGCACTCCTGACTGTGCTGGACTTTGGATGAGATGATAAACTGAGGTCTCATCTGCCTAAGTTGGTGGTTACATCCATTAAGTGGATGGATGTAAAAGATCCCATGGTACTATTGAAAAAAGGAGTATGAGAAGCTCCCTGGTGCCTTGGCAAAATTTCCTCTAGTCAGTATTGAAATCCACCATGGGTCTCTCTTGAAAAGAGGCCACTGGCCTTGTGGGACTTACCCGGTCAGAAATTGTAGGAAAATAAAAGTGAATAGATAATCTTTTTAATGTAATCTTTGAAAGTGAACTCAAAATAATAGTAGCAAATTTGGAAAGGCATTGCTGCCTGTAACAGCTGTGCATGATTGTTTTCCTTCTTCATGGAGTAGTTGCGCATAGATGTAGCTCATCTGTTATGTGGGGTCCATTAAGAATAACTGTGACTCATTTAATTTACATGTGATTATTCACCCCAAAACATCTAACACCTTTAAAGATCAGTACTCAAAAACAGTGCCGCAAAACCATTTTTATAGTGGGCAAGCCCCCTTACACCCCCTGAACAGGGGATAACCCCCATCCCCGAAATACATACATGCTAACTCTAAGATTGTACAAGCATGGACAGAATGAAGAAAGTTATACTAATGTAACAATCACCTTCTCACTTTTTTCTGAGTCTAACTGCCATAACAAGCTTCTGGCAAACTTCCAGTCATGACTTTCTGAGCATCGATCATGTGGCTGAGACAAACAGTAGGGTTCCTCTTATGTACTTTGGATATTCATGTTCAGAAGTATGACTATAAAACAGTATCACTGTAACTGCATTACACCAAATAACTAGAGTTAAATCAATTAAAATAACTGATTGATCTTTCAGTGTACGGTGGAAATGAAAGAAAGAATTGTAGCAGGCTAATGTAATTCCTGGTGCCTGTCCCATATCTGGCACCCCCCTTCAGAGCTTAAAAAAGTCCATTCCCCTAGTCTGGCACTCCATGCAAGATTCATGCTCCACCCTCTGCCTCCTCAACTTTTCAGTTGAAGAAGAAAAAAAAAAAGTCTTCTACTTTTAAACTGTTACAGCAAGTGGCTTGCTACAGCTTACCTCACATGAAGTGCTGAAGCACTGAAATACATGGGTGTATATTACTTTATTGAATTTTCAAAAGTTCAAACCTCATATGGTCATATGATCAAACTTTTAAAAGTTCAAAAAACCAAAAAAGTAAAACAAACAGAAAAAAACTACCTGACCATTTTAAGCAGGGGGGCATTGCCCCCCACACCCCCCGCTCTTTAAATATACCAAGTCTGAGATCACACTACAGTGCAGGAAAGGGAAATCTTCCCATTCCGCACTGTACAGAGCTCTCCATTGAAACGTTTGAACTTTTAAAAGTTCAATCATATCGACCACATGACGTTCGAACTTTTAAAAGTTCGATAACATAATATACACCCGAAGTACATTACTGTATCAGCATTCAAAATGCTGGTATAGAAAGAATCTAGGAACTGCACTTCCCAGTCATCCACCCCAACACCATAACCCTAGGGCTGCCTCCTTTAGTTCGCTCTTGCTGTGCTTCTGCTGAATGATCACTTATGAGTTTCTTCTATAAATAAATTAATGAGATATAAGCCTACAGAGTAAAGCTAGGAAAATATCTACCTGATGGCTACAATCTTCTATGACATCAGCATACCAGGGATTACATTAATAAATTTAATTTTAAAAAGCAGTAAAATAAAGGACATCATAATTTTATAACCACTCATTTTAAAATGTGTCTGAGTTACTTTAAATATGTTCTCCCTTAAATATGAAGACAGATGATTCAATTTTAGTGCACAGAACTTTTCAGACAGAATTTTTGTTTAGGTTTAACTAAGCAGAAACTGTTTCTTGTGATCTAAATGGAGGTGTTTATAGTTTATTATGACAGAATGTAAAAACTACAGATGGGATGAATAGGCAGTGTGAAATACTTATTCCACTGTAGAATGGCTTACATAAATCAATTACGTTAGAATTCATGTTAAAGGCTAAAAATAATGTTTCTGTGAGGCAGAATAACATACCAGGCTGCATTTTCAACAGTGCTAAGTATGCATTATCCAAGCCTCTGTGTAAACTATTCATCCTTAGCCTTTCTAAAGGGTTTGTTCCTGTCCCTGATGCCTGGAAAACAGTCACTATGACTGCTATACACAGGTGTGACCACTCTATAGACCCAGGTAATAACAGGCCTGACAGCCTTACCAGCCTTGTATGCAAAGCCATAGATTGTATTAAAGCAGAACTCATTTATGCAGACATAGGCAACTTAAATGATCTAGACCCAACTCAGTTTGGTTTTGTGAAACGCAGATCTGAACCTAGTAAACTTATTTGGAATGGTTACAGAGACTTTAGACAATAGCCACTCTCTGTACAGACTATTTATCTTGATCTGGCCAAGACTTTTGACACTCTTCCCCATATTGCTATTATTGAAAAGTTAGATAAACTTAATGTAAACCCATACATTGTCCACTGGATTGCAAACTGGTTATCCAGCAGATCCAAAGTAGTGAAAGTTGCTGGTACTCTCTCCAAATGTAAAATTGTAACTATTGGGGTAATGTAGGGATCGTGCGCGCCCCTCTCCTGTTTGTCATTTATTTTATAGACATCCAAGCCAATATTCCTGAGGTGTAGTTGATCAGGTCTGTTGATGACTGTCAGCTGAGCATTATTATCCACTCCTCCTTTTACACTAAACTGATCCAAAGAGGGCTGGAATATGCACATATGTGGTGTACTGAAAACAGACTCAAGCTAAATGCAAAAAAGTGTGGCATAGTTATATTCTGCAAAAACGCTGTTCTCAGCTCATATGTTATACTGGTAGTGCCATTCAAACAAATATAGTCATATGAAATCTGGGCACTTATGTGGACACCTGCCTCTCATTTTTATCATCATGTTTCCACCATAGTCAGGAAATCCTCCTATCTCTTCCAGTTAATTTCAAAGGGAACATCTTCAAGAGACAAAGAAGTTATCTTGCCATTGTACTCTTCCATTATCAGACCTATTATCAAATATTAATGCCACCCTTTGGTATGGTGAAATCCAAGCATGCCACTTGACTGAAAAGGACCCAAAGATTTTTAACCCATAAAATTAAAGGCCTTAAATCCTTCAGTTATACTGATAGATCAGCACAACTCTCTTTATACTCACTAGCCTACTACCTACTCTGAGATGACCTGTTTCTCACTTTTCAATCCATTTCTTCGCAAAACCACTGGTTCTATAAACACTTGTAGAAGGGACCTAAATTTACACCAACAAATAAACAAGACTTCCTGAAGAGGTAGGTTCCTAACTCAATGTATTCTCAGCCTTCAATGTATTCTCAGCCTGTGGGGTAAGTTATCACTACAGGTCAAGCAAAGTACTGCTTTGTCTGCCTTTAAAGTATCTTATTGATTGGATGGGTTGACACAAATTTGACACAGATTTACACCAGGGTTATCATGTACATCCTTCCTTAATGTGGGAGGTGGTCACTATTCTCATAAAATGGCAAGAACTAGGCCTCTTATGGCTCCTGTGATTAATTCCCTAGCCATGTGTCTATATTTTTATGCTCACTTCAGTGATCATTTCCATAATCACGTGCCTGTGCTTTTATGCTCACCAACAGCTTCAAACTCTTAAAATATACCACATTGTGTTCTGTGTGAGTGAACTTTCAAGATTTGAATCTTGATTTTAGACCTGGCACTGTGTAATTTTTAGTTTCTTGCATATAGAGAGATAGTGCAAATAGTAATGGTCTCTTAACTGCTACATTGCTATAACAAAATAACATGTCTTTTGCCATTTTTAACTTCTTCTGTCATCCTCTTGCTTTTGCTATTTGTATGAGATTTAAAGAGCTTGAAGTTATGATTATAGAATTTATAATAAAGCAACATCCAAATACAACTAAATAACACACAAGCAATAGGATTGGAACAAGAACCAAAACTCAAAAAAACAACCAATCCTTGGTATAAAACTGACTGCTCCACAACTTGTAGTCCGATGAAGATGTAATTTATTCCAAGATACACAAAAGTTCTGCTCGACCACAATGATGTGGAAATCATTTCCACATTTCCACATCATTGTGGTCGAGCAGAACTTTTGTGTATCTTGGAATAAACATCCAAATACAATAATAGTCTCATGTATTGATCAGTGCTCCATAATAACATACAAAACAGAGCTGTCTTTTTATCTAAACCTGCAATACACAACTGCAACATCATACCTCACATAAAACAAATGTTTTCCAACCTAACTTGCTCAGAAATAATGTCTAAAACAATTCTCACAAAATACGAATATATTTTCTGGTCTAGCTTGCATAGATGTAATGTCTAAAATGTTAACAGTTCTCCCTTTAATTCATTTTTAATTTATGAATGAAACTTTTAGCAACTTAAGAAAGTACAGGGTACAGGAGATCCAAGTCAGAACTGTATTAGACAACCATCTAATTATTCTTTTTTAACAGCTTTACTGAATTATCACTTGTAACACAGGCAAACTTACATTTATAAAAAGTAAAGTAACCATATTAACACCTTCATATTTGCAAGCATTATATATCACAAATATTGTTTTATACCATATAATCAAAGCAGCATTACATAAATTGTTCAACTCCTGCTTTCTCTTAAACCTCATTCCTCCTCCAAAGCATTTCTCTGCATGCTATGTTTGCACAATTTCCATTTTTATCTATGTAGTTTACTCCTACCGTTTTCTAAAGATCTCACTTCATATTCTTTTATTTCTGTTACAATATTCACTATTTAAAGTATAGTTGGTTTAGACTTTGATTTCCATTTTGTAGTAATTGATTTTTGGCAACCACCATAATTAAGCTTTACCATTCTTTACTATGTGTAGGAAATTCAGATCCTGTATCCCAGCTCAAAAAAATCACTTTCTTAGTTACACTCCATTGCTTGCCCAGTATTCCTGGCAGAGAACTCTGTAGGGAATTTTTAAAGTCTTCCATCTCATTACACTCTAAGAACATATACTCCCAGGCACAGCTTTCTTCCCTATTACACCTCCAACATTTGCTATCTACCTGAGAAAAAAATCTTTGGAGTCTGCTTGGAGCATACAAGTATCTATGCAAACACTTCTAGGCAAAATCCCAAATCTTCTAGATTTTGTTGCATATTTGGGAGCCATATACATGTCCTCCCATTGTTTCTTTGTGAATCAATTATCTAATTTCTTTTTTCTTGATCTTTTCTGATCTCCTCTGATTTATTCCTATATTTAATGGATGTTAAATGCTTTCATTCTTAACTATCCAAATAACTTCATCAAAACATTCTAAAAGAAATTGTGACTTCCTGTTTTGTAACATCATGACCTGTTATGTGATGACTGATGGCCAATCATAACTAACAGAATTTAACCCTTCTAAAATCAATTTTTTAAATTTTTAAATCAATATTATCAAAGCTTGTTTCATGTGAGAACTGAAGAAATTGCACAGATGCATTATTGTATTCCACAAACTCATTAAAAAGCTCCCACAAAGTAGAACACATTATAAATATGTCATCCGAAAATTGTAGATACAACATTGTATGAGACCAATATTTACTGTTATGGGCATTCTTATTTTTCCACTTCCGCATTATTATATTAGCAAAAGTGGCTTCTATGGGAAACCCCACAGCTACCCGTTTAATCTGGTGAAAGAATTCTGTTTCAAAAAAGACATTACCTCTAAAAATGATCTCCATACTTTGTTCAATTATTAAAATATCTTGATGTGTAAACTTGTTGTGGCCTATAAAGACCTTGTGAAACACTTGAAGTCCTACAAAATTGTATGAACAAGAACAGATCTTTAACATTAATGATCAAAAATAATAGTTTGCTGTCAAACTTTCTGTTGGAGACAAAAAAAGTATCATGAATCTCTGGGAATATGCCACACTTCCGATATCAACTCTAACTTTAGTATCAACTAAAATCACTAAAGGTTTAGTTTTTGAACAAGTAAAATAAACTATAGGATGCAGGGTTAAGTTGTACACAATTTTATAGCTTTTCGGAATATTTACTTTGTTTAGTATAACTGGACATTTATTAGTTAAACAAATAGCCATTTTTGAGTCTAGCTTAACATAATGTGCTGACTCAATTAGCCATAAATCGATCCACCTATATTCTAAGTTTATTTCATTTTTAGAAACAGGAGAATAATAAGTATCATCATTCAACTGTTCTAACATCCACCCCAAATAGTCATGGCTATTCATAATGACTTTAATAAGCAAATTCAATATGGTCTTTTCACTAATAATCCAGTTGAAATAACATTTGAATGTCCTTGTTTTGACCACAGATCTGAAATCCTATTCACATATTATTTCAAAAATGTTCAGTGTTGGTAGAGTTGGAAGATTAAATGTACTCTGCATTTATAATCATTGTTGCTGACAAACCCCTTCTTTATTCTGAAATATTAAAAATAAATGTAATTTTCTGACAAACAACATCAGTTCAATAAGCAAATAGTTATGTTCACTTTCCTGGTTGGCACACAGGTAAACCTTTTTTTGAATATAGCAGCAAAGTCATAGGTAATGTCTTTGCAGCTTAAATTATAAAATTTCAGCCCATTAATATTCAGTATAGTACCTGATGTATTTTGCGGGGAACCCTGTTTTGTGCCACAGCCACAACCTCATCCTCAACCTGGGGTCCATTCCTGTTGTAGTAGTTGTTCCAGTTCTTTCAAGGTTGTGCCTGACCACTCAGTGTGTACTGATGCTTTTACTGCTAGGTGATTGGATCTCTGGGGCACAATGGTGTTGTTTTCTTATATTTAACACTTGCTGTCTACTCCTATCTCATTCCTGTCTTTTTCACCTCTTTTATGGAACCATTACCACAGTATCCATTTCTTTATCATTTATTTATTAATTAATTTATTTATTTAACTGTGATATTCTAACTAGTCTGAAAGCTCCTTTACAGAAGAGTTCCAAAGAGAAAAGCCCCATAAGTTAGTACACTTTTCATTTAGAGACATTGTTTACATCTACTACTGACCAGTTTTTCCACATTTACCTATCCTCTACCTTGGATCACAATTAAATGGTGTCTTCTCCCCCTTGCCAGCTATATATTAATGACTCTGGAACAGGATGGAAGGGAAGAATGTTTTCATTATATCTGTGATACAAGATTAAACCAGATATATTTGCAAGTCACAGGATGGGATTACATATCTTTTGGAGAGCTGTAAGGCAATCCTTGCAATTACTCTGCCACTTAATTTTCCATATAATTCTCCTCTTACTGTGGTTTGCAAACCCCAGATTTCCCTGGTCACTCACTGCTTTACTCTAGGGAAAAATCAAATGGATTCACCCAGGACAAAATCCAGGGGCAAATGCTCTAGCACTCATGTGCATGTCTATGCTACAATCCTCTCACTCACTCACTCACTCACTCACTCACTCACTCACTCACTCACTCACTCACTCACTCACTGTTACAACATGCTGCAGAGCTGTCCTGTAACATTCCCAGTACCGGATATATCTGTGGCGCAAGAAAACTATTCAACTCAGGAGCAGGTAAGATGGCACAAGTGTAACTGTATGAGTCTGCACACTATAGCAATGCATTTTTTTTTAATTTCTGGTTATTTGAATTAAGGAAAAATGGAGTCACTTGGTGCTGATAACTCATTAGAATAACTAACTGTTTATCAATAATAATTGAATGCTTTATTTGGCATGCTTAACAACTACAGTAAGCTGCAATGTGAGATTGTTATCTGTAGTCATCATTTTCTATACAAGGCAGCTTGGAGCCATTCTCTAAACATAGCAAACAGGTTTTGGATGTGAAATACAATTTTTGGAAAGGTACATCTGTTTTTGGACTTTTGCCTTCATACACAGATGCTGAAAAATTGGAAAGATAATTATGTGTTGACTGTTTGATGCTTTTTTGAGCACAGAATTGAGGCTGCTTCCATTGAGAGTGTTTTTCTTGCTAGCTAAGGCAATTCTGGTAACTTTGAAAGTATTATAGTGGTTCTGCCTTGCAGTCCATATCTACTGTTGTATTTCATCTAGTATATATATAAAATATGTCTCTGGTTGCTGATCATTGCTAACTTAATTATAACAGAAACTGTAAATTCACCATTTCTAACAATTGTTGAGGCCTTATCATGGACTACTATTCTGATAATACTACTACCTGGGTGGATAACCTAAGAGGGACAATTTAGTACAACTCCTGAGTGTTTGCAATACAAGCATGTCTAGTCATTTAGCCATCTCTTAAACTATGGCAACCTAATATTCTATAGTCAGGCAGTACTCTTCTCATTTCAATGTCATAGTCATAGTCCTCACACCATTTATTTAGGATTTACTAGTATGCAATTGAAATGGAGTCACACTGACCCCCTTGATTTAAAGCTAAAGTTCATATTGTGATACTAAACTTGACTACAGGTGATAACCTTGCTTCATCATGTGGCTGAGTTCAACCTCCTCACAAGTAACTCCAGACCGAAGGTAGAGGAAAAATGAAGCTTTATTTATGCCAATTCAATTGAAATATGTCACATCCTCAGAATCGACAGGACAAAGGCAACCAATCAGAAATGGAAGTAAAAATTGAGCCGTTGGAAAGGCTTTAACATAAAGAATAACTGATGACTTGCATAGAGGGCTGTGGTAATACATTATCCTATAAGGTGACTCAATTATATCTTCAGCCATGGCAATGAAAAACAATTTGTTGTCTCTTTTCAGGGCAGATAATGTACAGACAGTCTCATAATAAGAGGGCTAGTGGAGGAATATTAACCTAATAAAAGTTGGGGAACTTTGTTGACTGGTTGCTGGATCTGCTAAAGTGTTATTCACTTATGTGATTGTTGAGGTTCATAAAGCCCTGCATCCCCATGTATAATCTGTTTTAAGTTGCTCAGTGCAGGTGATATATTTTGTATTACTTTAGCAAACATGAAGCAGAAATTAAGCCTTTGGAAAGGTTTCAACATAAAATTAACTGATGACTTGCATAGAGGATTTGGATTATAAACATTTAACATGGTATCAGGTACTCAACATTTGATCTCGTGTTGTGTTAAATTCAGAATGGCATGCTATTCAGCTGTCTGTTTCTCTTGGAATGGTACCGACTATAAGGTGGATTACAAATTTCAACTTTCACAATTATGAAAAACTTTTCTGATGTAAAACATATTCATCTATGATTTATGCAGTCCTACTAATTTACAATTCTGCAGTTATGATAGGTTGTGTTGAGATAATAGGATCTGTTCCACAGGTGTCTTGCTATTAACATTGATCTGGAGTTACTATATCAAAGGTCCTCCATGGGGTTTGCAGACTCAGTTTAATTTTCAGCTTTGCTTATTTTTCAGAGTTTTCCTCTTATACATATGCCATATGAGCATGATGATCTATTAGCTGAATGATTAGAGCCACTGAACACACACACACTTATACAGCAAGAATGAGCGTGTTGTACTGGGTCTATGTTGTATTATCGAAAATATGGTTTATCGAACCGTATTTCCAATAATACACTTCCGCAAAAGTGCATTATATCAAAAATGCACTTTAGCAGAACAAAAACAGGAAAATGTAAAAAAAAAAAAAAAAAAAAAAGCTGTGCCCCCCCCACTTTATTATTCTCACTCCGAGATCGCAATACGGTGGGGAAAAGGGAATATTCCCTTATCCCCACTGTACCACGATCTCAACAGTAGTTGAGTCTCCAGTATACGTTGATGTACAACTAACGGTACATCCAAACTGCATGTTTTTTTTTTTTTTTTCTTTAGCGAAAGTGCATTTTCGACAAAATGCACTTTTGCTGAAGTGTGTTCGATAAAGTACAATTCAATAAACCATACTTTCAACAATACAAATAGGATCCATTGTACTGGGTCTATGTACTACTACTATGTACTACCCTTTGTGTATTTCTGTAGCGTGTTAGGGTGGGAGTGGGACCCTCCCCATACAATCTAAGGAAAAAGAAAGAATATTTCAAACACAGAAAATATTCTACCATAGTTAGAAAGAGAGAAAAGAAGGAAAGACAGAGGAAAATAGAGAAAAATCAGGTAAGCTCTCACAAAAAGAGACAGCTACAGATAATTCAAACATGCATCAGATCTCTACAATCTCAACAGGGGAGCATACATATACCTGATGTCTCTGAAGACATGAATTCCAAACTTAGTCTCTAAACTAGTGAGAAAAGACAGTTTAAAGCAGGTGTTTCTGCCAATAAAAATTAAAATGGATAAATGTTGGTATATATTGCTTGATACTACCAGAGTAGCAATGAGGAGTTACCATAAATGATGTAAGAATGTACATTAAGATACAAGAATGTAACTCCTTTTCCAAAAGAGAGGTAATATCTTTTTGAACCATGGTGCCTTTTTTAGGCAAGGCTCAAAAGACAAACCCACCTCCATAGGTATCACAAGGGATAAGAAACTAACAGTAATGCTACTCAACGCCAGAAGTCTAAACCTCAAGATGCATGCACTCGAAACTCTCCTTAGCATGGAGAACATCGATATCTGTGCAGTAACAGAAACCTGGTTCAAGGCTCCCGAGAGCACCCCAGCACTACCAGGTTATACCTTATACCATGCTTTTCGGCCCCAAAACTTGGACCGAACCAGAAAAGGAGGGGGAGTATCAATATTCATCAAAGATACCCACACCTCCAGGTTGGTGGCACAGCACGAAACATCAGAGACTATCCATGTGCAACTAACAGTGGGTAAAACTGCCTTCCAGTTTATAGCCTGCTACAGACTACCCTCCCAAACCCAGGAACCCCACTTGGCCTTCCTGAGAACACTGGAAAATATGAAGGTCTCTCCAAACACCATTATATTGGGTGACTTCAACTACCCAAACATAGACTGGGAGCATTACTCTAGCTCCAACACCCTAGCCCAAAGGTTCCTAGAATTTATAAACTCAAATGCTATGGAACAACTTGTTACCACTCCCACAAGAGGGGAAAACATACTGGACCTGATCATCACCAACATGGGGACCCTATGCTCCAGACCAGAAGTGTATCCCTCACTGGTAAGATCAGACCATAAACTAATCTCACTGGATATTCACATCCCGACCCCACCTCCTGCCCAGAAAACCACAGTGAAAAACTTCTCTAAAGCAAATTTCACACTCCTCAAAACCGAGGGTGGAATCCTTCAAAGCCCCCGGACCTGTGGAAAATACAGCCCAGACCGCAGAATCCTTTATAAACGCATTCTATGAACACCTTCAGGAATTCATGGATCATGCAATCCCAAATAAAACCAAGACCCAATCCTCCAAAGGCAGACGTCCTGTCTGGTGGACCCCAGCCATAAACAAACTATACAATAGAAGAAGGAAGCTACTACATGATAGAGCAAAATCCCAAAAAGGGAAGGCATCTCTGATCAGCATTAGCAAAAAACTACGGGCACTCATAAAATCGTCTAAGGCCAGCTTCGAGAGAAAAATTGCACAGGACACTAAGGATAATCACAAGGCTTTCTTTAGTTATGTTAGGAACCTGGGTGGGAATTCCCATATATGCTCAGAATTAGTCCAAAATGACAAAAAATACACCGAACCCACAGACATTTCCAAAATCCTAGCTGACAGGTTCAGCGCAAACTCCCCCCCACTCCCCACCAAAAGGGCAAATATCTATCCCAGCAGAGTGCTGCCCCCCCTGACATCTCAGATGCTCAGGTAAGAGCCGCCCTCTGCAAAGCAAAAAACACAGCATCAATTGGACCAGACGGTGTCCCGGGCTGCGTCCTACATGAACTCCAAGAAGAGCTAAACCCAAACATAAAACTACTGTTCAATCTCAGCCTTATCACAGGATATGTACCCAAAGAGTGGCATACAGCAACAGTGGTCCCTCTCCACAAAGGTGGTGCCTCAACGGATCCTGGAAACTATCGCCCCATAAGCCTGACTAGCTTGGTCTGCAAAACTATGGAAAGGATCATCATGGACCTCATAAATAAAGATATTGGGGACGTACAGACACTGGATCCTACCCAGTTTGGTTTTGTTAAGGGCAGATCCTGCCTCTTAAACCTGGTCAATTTCTTTGAGACAGTCACCAAGGCCATTGACGAGGGGAAGGTGGTCCACACAGCCTACCTGGACCTCGCAAAAGCCTTTGATACAATACCCCACTCGGGCATTATAGATAAGCTCACCAGCTTAAATATAAACCCCTATGTCACTAGATGGGTTGCAAACTGGCTCAAGGACAGAACCCACAAGGTTAGAATTGCTGGAGCCATGTCAGACTCCAAACCAGTTACAAGTGGCGTCCCACAAGGCTCAGTCCTGGGACCTCTCTTGTTCGGTATATATTTCTCGGAGGTACAGGCCAACACGGAAGGACTGTGGCTGACCAAGTTCGCAGATGACTGCAAACTGGGTGCCATAATTGACTCTCCAACCGACACAAGCATCCTCCAAAAGGGCCTCATAGAAACAGACAACTGGTGCCAGAGACATGGCCTCAAGCTAAACGCCAAAAAGTGTATAGTCATCCCCTTTGGCAAAAACAAAGTGCCCACAAATTACCACATAGGTGGTAATCCATTAAGTATGGAAGAAGTAATTAGGGACCTGGGGACCCAAGTTGATAGCAACCTCTCATTTGACAACCACATGGCCAAAGTGGTTAGAAAAACATTTTATATAGCCCACCTAATCATGAAGGGATTCACATCTAGATCAGGGGAGGTCATCGTGCCTCTTTACTCATTCCTCAACAGGCCCATAATTGAGTACAATGCCCCTTTTGGGATGTACCTTACCAGACACCTGCAGCAACTGGAAAGACCCCAAAAGTACCTCACCAAGAGGATCAAAGGGCTCAAACAGATGCCATATGCTGCCCGGTTAAAGAATCTCCAGCTCTACTTAGTGGCATACCGCCTGCTCAGAGGCGATCTGTGCCTGACGTATAAAGCCATGTCCAACCCCGAATTAATGGACATGCGGCACCTCAGAAAATCCAAATCCCATCGAGCTACATGCTTGAGAGACTTGAACCTCAGCACTGAAATAAATAGGACATGCTGGAGGGACAGATTTATAACCCAGAGGCTCCCTTCACTCTGGAATAAAATCCCAGTCCAGGTTAGGCAGAGTCCCTCATTGACTCTCTTCAAGAGGAATCTTGATGAGTGGATGGGGGATCGTAGGTTTACCCCGGGTATCACTTCTGTGTCACTGTTAGACAGAGGCACAGTATACTAACCTCGAAAAAGGGCATAGCAAAATTAATTTAAAATGGGTGGCGAAAGCCAAACACACTCTGGCTAGGCTTATAAATGCCCTAGGGCAGATAGCCTAGTATGAACCTATGAACCTTTAATGTGCATGCCATTCTTTCTTAGTTTATTATTGTTTAAATGCTTTTTTTTGGAAAATATTTTAAAGTTGTCCCTGAAGCCACTTTGGCCCAAAATCAACTGGCTTTTCTCTGAAGTATGCACTAGCATACCTTTCAGCCTCTAAGAGCAAGAAATCTGGACAAACCTATAAATATTGGAATGACATAGGCCCAGAAATAGAGATTTTTTTTAAATACTGCTCATACAAATGTAGAAAGTTGATAGAATAACGTGTTTTGCATTAGTATGAATTTTCTGAGGGGTATGAAGTCTGAAATTTAAATGCCTGTCATTAATTTCTGATCTCAGTCCTCAATAAAATTGCCAATAAATTGCCAGAAAATCAAAATTTTATGGAACAGACCAAAAATATGAGTCAACACTCTGGACATTCTGCAAAAATCTGGACAGTTGAGAGTTATGTGCACTAGTCTTAGACCACTTTTTCTACTGAAATAAGGCAATCATTGTTAGTATCTTTGAATGTTACAAACTGAAGAAAAGAAAAGGAAGTGCAATTCATCCCTGATGTCCTTGAATGAAAAAGAGGATTTTTAGATGAAAAATACTGAGTCCCTCTCATTCCTTGATTCATATTGTGATGGCCTCCCAATCTTCAGGATTCTCTCTAAAAAAATACCTTCTCTGAAATGGTTATTTCTATGGCAGAATAATTTGGGTGCCCTTCCCCAGTAATGCTTTGACTCCCTGAGGTGAGCTGAACCATTCTTCCTCTGTTCCAGTCCTTTCATTATATTAAAAAGGTAAATGACCAACATCTTGATATGCAAACGTCAACCATAGAAAATAGCCATCATATTTTAGAGAGGTTGATCTGAACGCAAGATTTAGACAATAGTCACAATACAGATCCTTCTACTGTCTTGCTGTCATCCTTATCACAGACTAGGAAAAGCATGCCATTAGCTACACTTCCATTTGACAGGGAGTCAAGGTTGTTGTGCAGACATAGAAACCAGTCTATTCATCTGATAATTTAATTGTAATGATTCTACATCTCATAGATAATATGGTTATGTATAAATTCAAGTTCAAGAATATATTCGAAAGTTACCAGAATCTGACACTAAAGACAGGGATAATGTATAGTTATATGAGTACAAGTTTAGTGATGGTTCATTTCACCAAAAGAAGAGCTTACAAATCTGAAAAAGAAGTCCTGGATTAAGCTGGAACAAGTCCCCAATGCAGAAGGCTTTGCTCATCCTCTCCTTTGCTTAGTATAAAAACTTCCAAGTTTGCACAGAGTTTGGAGAAGAAGCCCACTATTGATGAAATAGTGTACTGCTGAACCTGGACTCAGATATGTCTACAGCTGCCAACAACAAGCTAGACAAGTTAAATGCTACAAGAGACAAGATCGGAATTCATGCATTAAAGTGTGCTTATGTTGTCCTTGCTGTATCAGCCAGAACATCCATGTCTGGCACTATTTTACGAAAGCATGAATGATATATAGACCAGCTACCCTGAAATTGTAAAAGGATAGCCTATGCGTGCTCCACTCCAATGTCTGGGACCTACTATTCAGACAACCAACTATTGGCTTTTCTATTAATTGTTTAACCAAGTAAGTCCACTGGGTGCAAGTGTCCCTTTTCATGGGTAACCCAGGAATGCTGCCTAGTAGGGTAAGAAGTACAGAGAAAATGTTAGTGCACAAAGTTCTATCAAGGAATTCAGAACATATGCCTAATATGGAATGTCATAAACAAGCAGTCAGCAGTCAGCTGATCTTAGCAAAATTAATATTGTAGTGTAACAATATGCAGTTTTAAATCTCAGTAGAGTTTGACATCTACAGGTAAGCTTTACTAAAATGTTCTTCACTAGTTTTAATTGCACGTGAGAGGGTAAATTATTTGAATCAAGTTAACTGGATGTCTGTGTAATCACTTGTAATAACATGTTTTAGGTATAATTGTGTGCTAGAGGGGTTTTAACTAATATAATGAATATATACAAGGACAAAGTATCTTTGTCACAGGGACTGTGTTTCCTTGGTAGAAGGACTAAACATTCTTCTCAGGAGTGAGAGTGGGTTTTAATCAATTTTCTAGTTTTTTTACTGGAAAGTTCACTCAGGCTTTTACTGGAAAAGCTCACTCAGGCTCTGCCATTGACCGCTGTGAAGGAAAGGTTAGTTTGTTTTTCTTATATTGCTGTCTTTTAATTTGTATTGCTTTATTGCTTTCTCCTATTTTTTATATTGTGGTGTATTTTCATTACACTGTGTTTTAACTATATTCTGCTTTCAATTGCTTATTTAAATTAGGAAAGAGGCCAGAACTATGTTTGTGTTTGTTGTGTCGCACCAAAATTAAATCTTCTCCCACCTTGGTGCTATTGTGTTTTTAATCTCAACTGTCTCTATAGTTGCCCATCACTTATGTTAATTTGACCACATATTTCCTTCCCTTTCCTTTTTCACTGGCTATTGCCAATAAGCACAAAATTATCATTTCTTGAAATCACTCCCCTTCAGCTATTTAAATTTATTGGCCATCCCACTGAATTCCATAAAGCCAGAATACTAAGTGCCTACCTCCATCCACTTTATCTTGCTCTTTTAAAATTAGCAGCTCTCCCCTGAGCCTGCTAAAGCTTGAGCTACCCTCTCCTTCATATTGAATGCTTAGTGCACACTGCAACTCTTAGGATTTTAACCCATTTTTCTGACTTACTTTTTAAATCTGCAACATCTAGTTTAAGACCACCAATTATTGGAGAGCTCATGTTCTGCCTCTCAGTAGTCAGTTTGGGATTAGTGCTTCTGTTTTGCTCCTGGTGAGAGAAGGAACATAAGGACATTATTTCCTGGAGACTGCTGCTGACCAGAAAGCCTGATAACTTCTCCATAGATGCCAGCAGGGAATTTCTGCTACTGTTTTGCTCCTGTGAGAGAAGGAATAGAGAGCATTGATTCCTGACTGCCTTTGATTGGGCAGTGAGTGTCTGTGTGGGACCTTACTGATTGGTCTGATTACTATTCAAGGCATCCACCATGCAAAGGCTACAAGTCTACAGATCCCTGCATCAACTGGGACAGGACTGTTGATCACGAAAGAGTCAGTGGCCTGATTCTCATCTTGAAATTGGTGCTACTGTTTTCCATCTTATGAGAGAAGCAAAGTGTCATTTACCCCAGTTGCATGAAGCTGTGGTGAGACCAGCATTAGTAGTAGCCAGGTAGTAGCTAATTAGGTGAATTCCCACTATTCATCATTCCTGACAAAGCTAATTCTTTCTTTTCACTAAATACTGCTTGATCAGCTGATGTTAAGTTGTCTATCTCGCCTTCGTTCTTGCTGTTTGGGTTAGGAGCCGATCCTCGGCTCCGACTCTGCCATCTTCTCTAGCTCAAGAGCTATTTACTGGCTCGAGGCTACCCCTTATCCCAGAATGCCCAGTGTCATATACCCAGATCTCGTTTGCAGCTTCAGCTGCGAGGTTGCTTCCTTACTGGCTCAGGCTTAGTATAATCTTTTTTCTATTATATATTGTTGTTTTTCTTGAAAGTTTGTCAAGTAATTGTCTATTTTGTATATAGATAATATTCCTTTATCCTTTTTTTGCGTTCTTGTGGATTTTAGCTTTGTTGGCCGTCACTCCATAACTCTCAAGCCTTCCATTCACTTGAACTCGTTTAAATTAGGGAGTCCCCCCCCCCAGGATAGCCATTTAAATTAGAGGCTATCCTTCTATTCTTTAACTGTTAAAAAAAAAAAAAAAAACCTCTGTTCTTGTTTTTTATAGTATAGATTTTCATTATTGTTGCGTGGTTGTTGTTACTATAATGTCTAAAGATACTAAGTGTGACTCATGCTGTCAGAAAATGTCTCTGACAGATGGGCACACTAGTTGTGTTTATTGCTTGGGCGCTGTTCACCTGCAGGACTCCTGTTCTATATGTCATGCTTTTAGTCCAAGGGTCCTGCAGGAGCGCAAAAACAAATTAATCCTTCGGGGATTATTGAAGCCTCAGGATTCTCCGGCTAAAAGTACTCAGCCAGCGAAATCCCCTAAGTCTGTCAAGCCGTTGGCTCCACCTTCGTAGCCGACTCCTTTACTTGATCAACCAAGTATGTCGGTACCAGCTGGCACCGACAAGACAACTCTTCCGTTGGCTCTATCTGCTATTTTGGAGCCATCTCAGAGCCATAAGAGACTGAGGTTGCCATCCTTGGAGTCCATCCACTCGGCACCACAGTCACCTTTATTACAGAGTGAACGTAGCCATCATTCTTCCCACTCCTCTTGATCCTCTAGATTATCGGATCATGATGTGGAGAGAGTAGTAAGTAGTTTGCTGAAGTCACAGGCACTGGCAAAAATTCTGTCCAGCCCACCTCAACAGGTATCGACTCCAACCGCCTCTATTTCTATTCCTCCTCCGACTATGGAGCCGGAGACCATGGATCCACAGGCAGTAGAACCGTTGGCGCTGACGGTTCTACTGCCTGTGGATCCATGGTCTCTGGCAGTAGAACCGAAGGAGAAATGATTATCGGCGCTGATGGTTCTACTGCCGGAGACCATGGATCCACAGGAAGTAGAACCATTGGCGCCGATCATCATTTCTCCTTCGGTTCCGACATTGGCTCCGATTACCTTGATTGTACCTTCTATCGAGGGATCTGGGTACCAAGGCTGTCCCATCAGCTCCGAGGGGGGGAGTGGCATCGGACCCTTGTCCGACCCCGTTCTCCCCCTCAGAGCTTCGGCACAGGTGGGTTCGGCTCCAACATCGGCCTCGGAGCCATCACCCTCAATATGGAGAAAGACTCCTGTTTCTTTGGAGCCGGAGCTTTCTCTGCCTAGAGGTTGGGATGCCTTTGTGGTCATGCGGAGTGTGCTGTCCCCTGAGACAGCTCTACTGCCAGCTCCATTGGCTCCTTCCCGTGGTGTCACTGCCAACCTCTACTCCTCCTCCAGACCCCAAGCGTAGGGAACCTATGCCCCAGGAAACCCCATTTGGTGATCCCTCTTCTTTCAAAGCCTCCCCTGATCACTTGGAGGAGCCTCCCTGGAAGAAGAAGTGCAAGAGGAAGCACATAGACTCCCCTGAGTCTGTCACTTCAGATACAGACATGGATGAATTGGAAGGGTCCCCAAGGTCTCCCTCTGAAGATGTTTCCTTTTTGGACATCCTTGAAATGCTTAGGCAGAGGAGGGACTGGATTTCCCTAGCCCCTACTGAAGACGAGTCTGTATACCTGGACACATTTGGTTTCCGACCTTCCACCTCATGGGTATCTTCTAAAGGCTTGGTCACCTCCAGATTCTGTGGAACCTACTCCGAGGAGACCAAATAAATTTATTACAGCCCCCCCAGGACAAGCAATTCCTCTCCAAAGATGTGCCTGCTGATGCCATGGTGGTAGCAGCAGCCACCAAGAAAGTGTTAGCAGAGACCTCTTCATCTGTTCATCCTCCGAACAATGAGTCTCGGATGATGGACAGATATGGAAAGTGAATGTTTGCTTCAGCGACCTTTTCAATGAGGTCCCTGAATTATCTATGCCATTTTACATGTCTTCAAAGGGATCTCCTGAAAGAGCTTGGAGATACCCTTCAAGATCCTACAGCTGAGGGAGCACCAGCCAAAGTAGCTTCTCAGCTTGCGACTCTTAATTCCATAGTTAACTCCTCCATGAGACTGATTTCCTATGCAGCCAATTGAGTGAGCAGAGCCACAGGGACAGGTGTGGCTCTCAGGAGACATGCTTGGATGCGGCTGTGTCAGTTTGCGGAACCCTTTTGAGCATCCTTCACCAATACTCCCTTTGATGGCTCTTTTCTCTTTGGGCCTCAGGTGAAAGATACGTTGACCAGATGTGAGCAGGAAGGCAAGACTCTCTCTGCTGTGGGAGTCCATTTTTCCACTCCTTCCAGACCTTATCCCAAGGGTCAGAACAGCGGAAAGATGTGGTTCCGAAAATCCCAGGGACCCTTGCCTGACACACGTGGTGATTTTTTTCCCCCAAGGTCAGAGGGGGAAACAACAATAACAGATGCTGCCCTCATGGCAGAGGTGGACCGCAAAACCAGGGTGACAGAGAAACTTTCTCTGCCAAACCCTTCCAGCAGTCGGGAGAAGACTTTCGCTGTACCCAAAAGCCTGGCAAAATATAACAAGAGACAGATGGGTACTATCCATCATATCTGGAGGTTACAAAATTCCCTTCCATCAATCCCCCATAGAATCAAAAAAGCCCATCCCAGATGTCCCATCCAATCTAAGGGATCAAGCAGTCACAGAAGTTTCAAGACTGCTAGAATAAAGAGCCATTCAAGAAGTCCCTGCAGAGCAACTAGGATCCGGAACTTACTCAAGATTCTTTTTAGTACCAAAAAAGACAGGGGACTGGCAACCAATACTGGATCTCAGCAGATTGAACAAATCTGTACAAAAAGAAAAGTTCTGGATGGTGACACTGCAGTCCATTTTCCCTTTTCTGGGTCAGGACAATTGGATGTGCTCCATAGATCTTCAGGACGTGTACTACCATATCAAGATGGACAGATGCTCCAGGAGATTTCTTCGCTTCTTGGTAGGGGCCAGTCATTACCATTTCAGAGCTCTGCCCTTTGGTCTCACCTCAGCCCCCAGGGTGTTCACCAAGTGTATGGCGGTAGTCATGGCTCACCTGAGGCGTCAAGGATTCCAGGTGTTTCCCTATCTAGACGACTGGCTCCTGACTGCTACCACCAGGCATCAACTCTTAGAGGCACGGGATTATACAATCACATCATGCACTCAACTAGGCATTACAGTAAATTTCAAAAAAATCTGCCTTGTTGCCCTGTCAGTCTATTACATACATAGGAGCAGAATTAAACACAAAAGAAATGTTTGCAAAATTACCACAGGAAAGAGTTTCCACTATTCATCAACAAGTGTTAATTCTAATGCAGAGCAAAAGGGTTCAAGTCAGACATCCTCCAAGCTCTAGGCTCCATGGCAGCTGCAGTTCTTCTTGACCCATTAGCGCGTTTCCACATGAGAAACCTTCAGTGGCTTCTTTTCACGCAGTGGTCTTTCCAGGAACTACCCATGTCTCACATGATCCTGATCACAGAATCATGCAAAAGGCACCTTTCTTGGTGGATGGTCTCCCCACTAGTAATTCAGGGCAGACCCTTCATACACCCCCCTCCGGTAGCCACAGTGACCACGGACGCCTCCCTGATAGGGTGGGGGGGCATTATCTGGTCAGGACAATCCAAGGCACTTGGCAACCTCATGAGTACCATCTACATATCAATGTCCTAGAAATGAGAGCGGTTCTCCTAGCATTGCAAGCCCTTCAAGACTCTCTTCCTTCCGGGACCATTGCAATTCAAATGGACAACATGTCAGTGGTGTGGTACATCAACAAACAGGGCAGGACCAGGTCTTACCCCTTATGTCGCGAAGCACTCAGACTGTGGCAATGGGCAATTTCCTCCCAATGTTTTCTGATAGCAATGCACATCCCTGGGAAATCCAACGTTATAGCGGACAGGCTCAGCAGAGCTATCCTCATTCCTCACGAGTGGTCACTGAACCACGAAGTTGCAGATCTTATATTCCGCAAATGGGGACAGCCTTGCTGCGACCTATTTGACACTCCTCTCAACAACAAATGCAGCAGCTACTTCTCCCTTCTTCCTCTTCCAGGTCACATACCCAGAGATGCTCTAGTCCATGACTGGCCTCAGGGACTCCTTTATGCTTTTCCCCCTTTTCCCCTAATTCCAAGACTCATACAGAAAGCAAAATCATTGGGTTGCAAAATGATCCTCACTGCCCCTTATTGGCCTCGACAAATATGGTTCTCGTTCCTACACCTCCACCTTCTGGATCAGCCATGGATACTGGACCCAGTTCCAGATCTTCTGATTCACCATTCAGGTGGGTTGCACCAATCCCTTCAAACTCACCAGCTCACAGCTTGGTTACTCTACTTCCAACTTTAGTCAGGCTTTCCAGTATCTCCCCAACAGTCTGTGATATTATTGTTTCCTCACATAAGTCTACTACGAGGAAAACATATGCTAGTAAATGAAAACGGTTTTCTGACTGGGCAGAATCTAGAAATTTGGATCCTTTCTCAGCCCCAATCCATAAAATTCTTGAATTTCTAACACAGCTTTTTCAGTCTGGGGCGGCTTCCGCTACCATTAGAGTACAACTAGCTGCCATTTCTAATTTTCATATCGGTATGTTTAATTCTAGTATAATGTCTCATAAGCTCTGCAAAGCCTTTATGAAAGGAGCATCTCTTCTTAGACCCCCAGTTAGAGATCCTCCCCCTCCTAGGGATCTCAATTTAGTTTTAGCCTCCTTAATTTTGCCTCCCTTTGAACCGGCAGCATCATGATCTTTAAAATTTCTTTCTTAGAAGACACTTTTTCTGGTTGCTATCACTTCAGCTAGACATCTCAGAACTTCAAGCACTGTGTTCGTCCTCCTTACCTGGTGTTTCATAAGGACAGAGTTTCTCTGAGGACCAATCCATCCTTTATTCCTAAAGTCTGCTCAGAGAACAATTTAAATCAATCCGTAGATCTCCCAGTTTTCTTTCCTAATCACAGCAACAAGGCAGAATACAAGCTCCACCAACTGGATGTACACAGACAATTGTGTTTTTACCTCCATAGAACTAAGAAAGTCAGGCCAGTTATTTCTTTCTTATGCTTTCAACAAACAAGGCCTTCCAGTTTCTAAAGTGACCTTATCCAGATGGTTATCTGATACTATTGCCTTTATTTATCAGTTGCGAAATAAAGAGCTACCAGCTAAACCAAAAGGTCATTCCACTTGAGCATTAGCCACCTCTGTAGCGTTTCAGTCTAGGTTGCCCATAGACTCAATCTGTGCAGCTGCCACTTGGGCAAACCCCCACACTTTTATCTCTCATTACAAGGTAGATATGGTCTCCCGGAGCAGAGCTTCCTTTGGTTCTACTGTTCTGAAGAGTTTGTTCCAATGAGCCACCCGGGATTTTAGGTGCTAGGGACACTGTCCCAAACAGCAAGAACGAAGGCGAGATAGACAAGTTAACATAAAGAAGTTATGTACCTACCATAATGTTCCATGTTAGTTGTCTTCATCTCACCTTCTTTCTTGCGTCCCTCCCTCCTTCCCCCTTCCTAGAGGATTGTGAGGAGTTCCCTTTTATTTTCACTGGCTGAGCATCTTTTATTACTTCACATGCCAGGTAACTCTATAACTCTTTCCTTGTTTAGGTGTATTAGACAACCAGTTTTAGTAACTGGTTACTCTACTAATGTTTAGTGTGCGCTATCACAAATGAGATCTGGGTAGCTGACGCTAGGCATTCTGGGATAAAGGGTAGCCTCGAGCCAGTAAATAGCTCTCGAGCTAGAGAAGATGGCCGAGTCGGAGCCGAGGATCGGCTCCGAACCCAAACAGCAAGAAGGAAGGCGAGATGAGGACAACTAACATGGAACGTTATGGTAGGTACATAACTTCTTTTTGTCTAACCTAACTTCAGAATATCTCCTTAAATACTTCATTCATAAAGCATCATGGTTTACTTTAATATTTACCCCCTCAAGTGTTTGGCAGTGCCCTGTGTTGACACAGGCACCTTGAGTTGAAATTTTTCCTGTTAAAACACTTGAAATTTCACCGGTATCTAGTTGCACACAGGGCAACTAGTTTGCAATGACAAGTACTGCCCCTAGATTTGCAGACCTGATACTCCTGACATTACTTTATACTTTTACCACAACCATCTAATTAATAAAAAAGGGCCTGTTACCAGGATAAGAACTTTCCTGCTATCTCCATTACCAGCTTGGTGAATATGGGCATCCTGTGGCAATGTAAAAATAGCCTCATTATTACTGACAACTTGTTACTGATAAGGTATGTGACAGATGTATTTGTATTTACACTGGTAGCATAGCTCGGGTGGGTTATGATGGGCAACTGTCCTGGGCACAAAGTGTTGGGGTCACGCTCAGCTGATCCCAATCTATCTTTAATGCAATACCAGCTTTTGAAAGCTGAGATTCCATTTGCAGTTATACCTGAGCACTGTAGTGCTCTGTGTGTGGCCTAAACTGTAACAAGCAATTTTCTACAGTTTTATTTTTAATTAAAATGTGAGCACTGTAGTGCTCTGTGCAGGTAGAGTATAAACTGTAGGAACTGTTTGCTACAGTTTAAAAGGAAGTTTTTTTAACCTAAAACATGAGCACCATAGCGCTCAGTGCATGAAGGGTATAAACTGCAGGAACTGTTTGTACATTTGAAACAAACTGTTTTCTACAGTTTAAAATAAGACATTTTTTTAATAAAATAAGCTGAAGGAGGTTTGGGAGTAGAGCTCAGAAATGCAACCTAAATGGCTGAGGTAAGGTTGGGGGCATGTCATGCATTTGGCCAACTGGGTGTTTTGCTGATAGAAGGAATGCTCTTAGGTTCATAGGTTCATAGATTAGTACTAAGCTAATGACCCTTGCAAGCCATTTTAAGCCTAGCCAATTATCCCTTGTGAGACTCAAACCCTGCACCTTGTGTTTGTAAGACAAACACCTTAACCATTAGGCTACCCTCCCAACCCTTTTTTTTTATTTTTTTCACTTGAAGAGTTGAAGGGGTGGGGTGCTGTTTGAACCAGCTAAACTTCTGATTTATATAATGTCACAGGAGGCAAAGATCTCACATGAAAGCCCTCCTAATGCCAATCAGCTTGACAGTAGTACACATGCTGCACCACTCCAACCATTACAAACAGTACAAAGCAGACATATAGGCCCACATATGCTGAGGCACTTAAATGTAATCTTTCTAAACCCCAAAGACCTCCTAGATGAAGCACATATAACAAATGCCCCTAGCATTCCTGAATGCACTCTTTCAAAACAATATCCATATCAACACCTACAGCTACATCTCATGGAGCCTTCTACTTCTAAGCTCATAAGCAAGCCACCACACAATCCAACATTCTGGTCATTGGAGACCCCATTGTGAGACATACTGATGTCCCACTCACCAGGCTGAGTAAGGAGAAAGTCACAGTCAGTTGCTTATCAAGGGCCAAGATCCTCCACATTACACACACATCCAGGTCAATATACCACAAGTGCTATGTGGGTGTAAATGACCTGAGATTTACCTCCCTAGACTATATAAAGAGAGACATCATGCAGCTTTTGGAATATGTGTCTCAGGCTAGTATGAGCCTAGCATTGAGTAGCATTTTATCTACTCCAAGGATGATGCCACTGAATGAACAGAAGATGACTGACTTTAATAATTGGTTTAGTTTCTGGAGCCATTATAATGGAGTGCAATATTTGTCAGCATGGAAGGAATGGTCAACAAACCATACTGCTTTGACAGGGATGGTCAGCAACTCTCCTGTCTGGACTCTTGAATATTAGCTAAAACATTGTCCTTACCCATAATGCCTTTTTTAGGCTGTCAAAAAATATGTATTAGTGTATGTATTAGTAATATGCTTAGTGCATTTAAGGCTTGAAAAGGGTTAACACATTTATTCTATTTCACACTGCATAAAATCTGTACAAATTGCAGAAGCTTTCTAACCTTGTATTGTCATGAAATATGCGCAGCTATAATCTTTGCTTATGCTTTGGAAATTTACAGGGAAGCAGATAATTTCTGCTTGTGTCAGGAAAATAATGAATAGATGTATCACTTGTATTAGACTTGTACAAGGAGTTCCGCTTGTGCTGTGAGGAAATACACAGCTGCAGAAGCTATAGGTAATCAGAACAAAGAAAATATGAACTGCAATCAGCATTTGCTTGTGCCTAAGCTAGAAAAAGTACCTTGAAATGTAACACATGTATTAGAACTACACAATAGAAGCTTGTAACGGGCTAGAGCCCACCAAGGCCAGGTTGTTTTTCTCAAAATGTTTTTCATAAATCTAGTCATGTCAGCAGAAAATATGAGTAACATCTGCTGTAGAACAATACTGAAAGTTGTGTTTGATTACGTCAACCATAGAAGGCAATGTCTTGTAGAACAGTATAAGAATAGCATACTTCCTGTTAGTGGCTAGGCAAAATCCTGTATTTGCATGCTTTTGTCTCCTTGCAGCAAGTTATTAAATGTGCCTTATCTGAACCTTACATGTATTGATCTTTGACATTTTTTCCTTTGACATAGGCAATGACAAACTAAAATAATTTCTGATATAGCAAATCAAAACCAAGAAAATCTAAAGGTATTACTGCTGAATGTTAGGAGTTTAAACAAGAAATGTCACTCCCTACAAGCTCCCCTCAACCTAGAGAAAGCTGATGTCTATGCAGCCACTGAGACATGGTTTAAAGCCATGGAGAGCACACTGGCAGTACAAGGCTATAATGCTGTCCACACATTTAGACCAGCTACTACAAAAACAGGGACAAAAGGTGGAGGTGTCCAGATTTACCTCAAAAATAAATATACCTCAAGGCTAGTCAAACAGGGTGATGCACTTGAGCTTTTCCATGATAAAATCTACATAGGTTAAATCCCATACCACTTCCTTGCAAGCTATTGGCCCCCCTCTATGACCCAGGGAACCCATAACATGTATTTAAGCTTACTGGAAACAATCATCATCCAACCCAAAACTATATTCGTGGGTGACTTTAATTACCCCACTATTAAGTGGGAATCATATGTTACACCAAACATGCAAACACAGAGATTCCTGGATAATGTAAACACAAACACTTGGGGCCAGTTTATTAATACTCCAACCAGAGGTGCAAAGTTACTGGATCTTGTCCTCACTAATATGGTAAGGTCTGAACACAAAACAGTCTATTTTGAAGTAAAAAAAATGGTACCCCAGCTAACCCTGGAATGATCAGAAACTACTCCAAGGCTAATTTTCTACTTTAAAGTGATACCCTGGCAAAATTTCATGCCCCAATAAACATTGACAACACTGCTGCCTATGTGGAACTATTCACAGAACCTTTATACAAGCATGTTAATAGCTGCATAGAGGCAGCTCTACCCACCAGGAATAAGTTCAGAACTACCTCATAAAACAAGCCACCCTGTTTGAATCACATCAATAGGCTGTATAATAGAAGGAAGAAAATCATGGCAAAAATTAGGAGGTGTAGCACCCAGCAGGGTAAAGCCACTCTCATCAAACTAAACAAACAACTCGGAGGACAAATAGTCTGCCAAAGCCATATTTGAGATGAATTTGGCCTCCCAGGCCAAGGACAAGCACACGGCACTTTTTAGCTATGCCTACAACCTCAAAGGCAATATACAGTTGTGTGTAGAGCTCATTGTTAATGGAGCCACCTATACTCAGCCAGAAGATGCAGAAGATTTAGCAAACCTACTGGCAGAGAAATTCAACTCTAATGTTAGAACTCTGTCCCCCTCAACCTCCCCTTAACAAATACCATCAAATATAACTCCACCTTCTATCACTAGAGAACATGTGCTCAGTGCTCTCTTTAAGGCCAAGAATACTACATCCATGGGCACAGACAATATCACAGGATGCCTTCTAAATAGCATGAAACATGACCTATCAGGACCTCTGGAATTACTATTTAACAGTAGCCTTCAAAAAGGCTTCATGCCTCATGAATGGAGAAAGGCAACAGTCATCCCTTTGTACAAAGGTGGGCTGTCTACAGACCCTGGAAACTACTGACCCATAAGTCTTACTAGTCTGATATGCAAAGCTATAGAATGAATTATCATGGAAATGATCAATAATGACAGAGGAAACCTCCAGACACTGGACCAAATCCAATTTATTTTTTGTGAAGAGCAAGTCATGCCTTCTCAATCTGGTTGACTTCTTTGAGAAGGTCACCAAAGCAATGAATGAGGACAAAACAGTTCACACTGTCTACCTTGACCAGGCTAAGGCATTTGACACAATACCCCACTCAGGCATTGTTGACAAACTCAAGAAGTTATGTATAAATCCTTATGTCACCTGGTGGATAGTCAGCTAACTCATAGACAGGACCCGGGAAGTTAGACTAAGGGAATCCACCACTACAAAAAGGCCAGTCACAAGCGGAGTCCCTCAGGGATTTGTCCTGGGACTGCTCCTTTTTGGCATTTCCTTCTCTGAACTCAAAGCCAAATCAGTAGCAATCGTAGAATTCCCTACTGACACTTAGTGTTCTCCAGGAAGGGATGACGCAGACAAACAATTTGTGTCAGAGCCATGGATTAAAACTATATGCCAAGAAATGCATAATACTATCTTTCAGGAAGTCATCCACCCCTAATAACAATATTATTGACAACACAGCCCTAAGAGATGACCCAGTAGTCAGGGACTTAGGGACAAACATAGATGGTAATCTAGCCTTTGACCATGAAGTGTCTACAGTAGTGAGGATATAGTTCTATGTTGTACATTTTATAAACAAAGGTGTGGCATCTAGGTCCAGGGAATCTCATTATAAAACTGTATTCCGCATTCATCTGACCTATCATTGAGTACAATGCCCCCTTTGGTATGTACCTAACTAGGCATATCCAGCAACTGGAATGTCCACAGAGGTTCCTCCTTAAAAGAATACAGGGTGTAAGTAATGTCCCATTCTAAAGTCTTAAACATCGCCTGTGATATAAATAAGACCTATTGGAGAGACAAGTGTGTATCCCAGAGAATACCCCTTTTCTGTGACAGTGTTCCTTCTTAACCCAATTCAAGTGTAATATGGACAATTGAATGGGGACCAGGAATTCCTCCCTGGTTTGGCACCTATGTCTCTAATGGACACAGGCAGCCTATAAATGGTTCATCTCCCAAGCCCTTGTTTGTAAATGTTTCATCTCCCAAGTCCCTGCTTAAACTTATAAAGGGTACCAGAACTTGTCAGAGATTTAGGATGCATGGCTAGGCTTAAAAAGGCCCTTCTAATTGTTAGTCTAGTAAACACATGTGAACAAAAAGGAACAGAGGATTCCTTCATTGGGAATGTAAGTGACCCTAATTATAGTTGCAGATATATCCCTTTGGTATGAGAGTGGGTTTTTATAATAGGCACCAGTGAAAGTGGTTTTAAGGAGATGGCGTACGAGACTCCAGGCAGGTATACATTTAATATGTATGATAGACACTGCTGCAATTATTTGGTAAAAAGATCTGAGCTCACGAGAAATGATAGTGCTTTACAGTTTCTGGGAAATTTTAGAAAATCTATAAAATCAACTGAAACAAAAGGGTAACAAGTTACCAGCCTCTTGTTGGTCAGTATTTAATGACTGGCAAGAAAAATCTTAAAACAAGGAAAATGGATCTGTAGTTAGATACTTAAAATATAACTCAGCTAGGTTAAAGTCACAGCTGCAGGCAGCTAATAGAACAGTTAACTTCTTCTTCTTTTGGCTTTTCCCAGTTGGGGTCACCACAGTGGAACAATGGTCTGCAGAACGATTGGCAGGAGAGTTTTACGGTATTGAGTTGCCAGCTTGGCGCCCAACTTTCCACAGAAGGCACACCATCATACCTAGGGCCAATTCAGAGAGTCTGATCCACCTGCAGTAAGTGTTTGGGATGTGGGAAGAAACCAGAGCACCCAAAGGAAACCCACTTGACCAGAGGGAGGACATGCAGTCTCTGCACAAAAGGTACCCCAGCCAAAAATTGAACCGGAGAACCTCTTCATGTGAGGTGGCAACACTAACCACTGCACCACCATATCCACCCTTAATAGAACAGTTAACACTTTATAAAAACATGCAGAAGAAAAGTTCCATTCCTGGGGTATGTATCCTTTAAGGCATTTAGAAAAAGTATCCCTCACACAGCCAGAATCTTCAGATGATGACTGCCCTCCATTTTCTTCTGCACCCCTACAACATTATGACCCATCCATGTCTCAAGAAGATGGCAGTTCTCCCTCTCTGAAAGGGCAAGTGGAGGTGATTTTAGTAGAAACCACTACCACTTCCTCAGATACAGCCCAAGTTGCATCCAGCACTTCCATTCTCCCTTCTGAGCTAATAGATTTTGCCAGCATCATCAACCTGTAATATCCTCAAACCAAATGTTAATGCAGATAGCTAATAAAGGGAAACAATTTTATCACAAGCATAAATATGGAGGAAAGTTAAAGATAGTTCCTAACAAAAGCCATCCAGTAAAAACTAAAACTCCCAAAGACATGCTGTAGGTGGATTGGATAAATTGCCCCTAGGCGTAAGTGTGTGTGTGTGTGTGTGTGTGTGTGTGTGTGTGTGTGTGTGTGTGTGTGTGTGTGTGTGTGTGTGTGTGTGTGTGTGTGTGTGTCTTCTGTGGAGGGTTGGGTGCTGGGCTGGCAACTCGACACCGTAAAACTCCACTGCCAATCATGAACAGACAGCTGATTCGCTGTGGCGACCCCTAACCGGGAAAAGGCGGAAGAAGAAGAAGAATTAATTAATTTTCAAAAATTATTGATGGGGAGGAATATCAATGGACATCTCCTACAATCCAATTTGCAGGAGAGGAGACAGATTCTGACTCTTGTACTGATTCTAATATACCTTCCACACAGATGTGACACCCTTTATGAGAAATTCGAAACCCTGCAGCAGCTGGAGATAGTGAGTCTGAACCTACTATAACAGTGGAATAGCCACAGACTGCAGTGGATTTTCAAACCATTGTAGATTCTCTCCATCCCATTTGAACACATTCAGCAAAATATGCAAAAATCTTAGAAGGACATGTACAGTTGCAAAATCTCACCATCAAAGACCTGGGAGCTGTACTAAAAGCCTCCATACCTCCTGATATTGTTAGAAAAATATGGGAAAAATCTAACTTAGATGATAACATTCTGAAACATGCAGATGAGTTTCTAGATGCTAGAAATAACCTCTTAAAAGCCATTACCATAGCCTGTCTCCCTGCCCATAATTTTGCAAGAATAAAAGCTACTATATAAAAAAAGAGAGAGAGAGAGAGAGAATGTATCTATTGATGCATATCTGGAATGTATGATTGATGCACTCAAAGCCTCCTTTGGACAGCCAGAGCTTACAGAAGGTGAGGTAGACAGCGCTTTGTCAACAGCTTGTGTAGAAGGCTTGCTACCACCCATACAAGAACAGATTAAAAAGGTTTGTTTGAATTGGCCAAGCTTAGGCGTCCATGAAACTGTAAATCAGGCACAATATGTAGCAGAAGAAATCCTTGGGAAGACAAGGTGCAAAAGAAACAGTTAGTGGGCATTCATCTTCAGCAGTTCAACACTGACTTCTGAGTTGGGGAAGAGGTAGAGTTCAATTTATTTCAGCAATCCCCAGGTTAGCATCACCAAAATTATCTCCCTGACTCATCACAGGTACTGTAAGGTGCACCATGATTAACTACTTGTTTTAACTGTGGTCAAACAGAGCACTGGCAAAATCAATGTGCATAAATTGGACAGTAATCATCTTTGCCAAACACTCAAATGCCACAACAACCTGAAAGAAACCTCCTGTTTAGAACACCTCTTGGCAAACACCAGTGTGGCAGGAAACTCATTAGCACAGTCATGAACAGGAACTACAGATGTTATGTAGTCCAATCTCGCCTACATTCTTACCCGTGGGTTCGGAGCCGAATATCAGCTCAGACTCGGCCAAACTTTTCTAGCTCAAAGTCTTCTATTGGCTGGGCTAAGAAGGTATCCCATGCTGCACTGCTCCATATTCCCAAATCTCGTTTGCCACTCGTGTAGCTCGGATGTGATCTCGCTCTTGGCTGTAGCTAAGTACCCTTTTCTTCTTATTATTGAGAGAATTTGTTACAAAAAAAGCTATTTTAATAGCTATTTCTATTTAGTGTCTTTTGGGTATATTTTTGTAGTGTGATTGTGTTTGTGGTGTCCCACTAGCTGTTCCAATGGGCTAGGCCCGTTTCAGTTAGAGGACCTAGTCCGTCCCCTTACTTGTCCCTGTGTTTGTTTTCTACTATATAAACCATTTGAATTAGAGGTTTTTAGTGTCTGTCTCCTGGTTCTGTATGTGAGTTTGGTCTAAAACCATTTTAGTTAGATGTTTTTAGCCCTAGTTGTCTTAGTGTGTGTCCCTTATGAGGATTGTGTGTGCTGTTGTTTGTGGAAAAAGTTTCCCACGCTTAGTGTGGTGGTTTTGTGTGCCTGCAATTGTTTTTCCAGTCAGGCAGTGTCTTGCTTGTATATTGGTATTTGTGATTATTTTTCAACATGTCCAAAGATTCCAAGGAGCACAAACCCTTCGGTTTTAAAAAGTGCTCTAAGTGTGGTTACAAGATGTCCATCACCGATGGACATTCAGTATGCATTTATTGTCTGGGAGCAATCCACCTGCAGGAGTCCTGCAGCTTCTGCCATGCTTATAGTCCCAAGGTGCTCCAAGAAAGAAAGAATAAGTTAATCCTGAAGGGACTCTTGAAACCCTCATTCGAAGAGGCTATGGATCCTGCTTCCAGTTCAAAATCTAAATCCACAAAATCAAAAAAGAGATCTCCGGCTCCGTCAGTCTCCTCAGAGCTACCGGAGAAAGTAATGAAACTAGCTTCGACCTCCTCGGCTCCACTGTCCTCGGGGCCGCAGGAAGTGTCGGTGTTGATGGAACCGACATCTGCTCCAATTATATTGGAACCTCTTCAGAACTGATCGCCCAGTACTAGACCAGTGTCACCTGAGAGGAGATCCCGATCTCTCTCCCTGTCCTCCAAATCCTCCAGGACACTTTCAGATGTGGATGTCGATAGGGTGGTGCAGAGGCTCCTTCAATCACCGGTTTTGGCTAAATTGTTCTCCGCTCCGTCCCAGTTGGCTCCGGAGCCCATCCTGATACCTTCTTTGATTATTCCTCCTCCGAGTGCATCTCTGTCTTCAGAGCCGGAATGCTCCGCTCCATGTGATGTTCCTAGGTTGGTTCCGATGGACCCTCCGGGCTCATCGGTGCCGACATCAGCTCCGAACCCGTCGGTGCCATCCACGGGGTTCGGGACTTGGGATTCTTCAGTTGGGCCCGAGGGGGACACCTTGGGACACCTTTCGGTTCCTAGTCTCCCTCTCACTGCCTCAGCTCGTGGAACCCCGGCTCCTGTCATGATCTCGGAGGCTGGCCGGTCCTTGGACTCGGGGGGGGGGGGGCAGCCTTTGAGGCCATGAGGAGTGCGCTGGACAGATCTTCAGCCACATCATGCGGATCGGTCATTCTGTCCCCTACCACTCCGGTGAGATCCTCTGATCACCACCTATCTGTAGACAGCGAAGCCCCAAGGCCTAGGGATACCCCCACGCGTGGTCCCCAAGTTTCTGAGAGCCCCTCAGAGTTTTTGCCTGAGGAGCCCCCTAGAAAGAAAACGTGCAAGAGGAAGTACATAGACTCCCAGGATGAGTCTCTCACCTCAGATACTGACCTCAAGGAATCAGAGGGGTCCCCCAAGTAATCCTCTGACGATGTTTCTTTCTCTGACATCCTGGAGATATTGAAACAAAGAGGTGAATGGCCGTCCAAAGCCCCCTCTGAGGAGGAGTCGGTCTTCCTGAAGGCCTTTTGTGCTCAACCCTCCACCTCCTGGGTGTCCCCACCCTTCGATGAGCTCCTGGATTTAATTTGTCGGAGGGTGTGGGAGCACCCTGATTCTGTGGAACCCGTACCCAGGAGACCCAATAAATTTCTGTCTGCTCCCCCAGGTAAGGAGTTTTTGTCCAAAGGAGTCCCTGTGGATGCCATGGTGGTGGCGGCGGCCACTCAGAAGGAAGTAGCCGAGACTTCTTCCTCTGTCCATCCTCCTAACAAGGAGTCTAGGACCATGGACCAGTACGGGAAGTGTACCCTCTCGTCAGCAACCTTTACCTTACGGTCGCTGAACTACCTGTCACATTTTACTCGGCTCCAGAGAGATCTCCTCAAGGAGTTAGGAGATACTCTCGCGGGTAACATTCCTGAGGTGGTGGCCCAGATGGTTAACGCCCAGGTGTCTACCCTCAATTCCATCATTAACTCCTCCATGCAGCTCATTTCATATGCAGCTGAGGGAGCGAGTAAGGCAGCAAGCTCAAGAGTCACCCTTAGGAGGCAAGCCTGGATGCGCCTTTGTCATTTTGCGGAGGCCTTCAAGTCTTCTTTCACTGATGCCCCCTTTGATGGTTCTTCTTTGTTCGGAACCAAGGTGAAAGACAGCCTCACCAGGTGCGAGCAAGAGGGAAAGACTCTGTCTGCTGTAGCGGTTCATTTTTCCCTTCCCTCTAGGCCTTACCCCAAGGCCCAGAGGGGTGGGAAGATGTGGTTCAAAAAATCACAGAGGTTTTATCCTGGTGCACAAGGTGAGCCCCCCCTCCAGAGGCAGAGGAAGGGGAGGTTATTCAGGGAGACGCCACCCTAGAGGCAGAGGGGGCCCCTGCAATTCGGGAGACCATGGTTCCTTTTGCGGCTCTCCCTCCCGTCATTCCTGATGGGATACCCGACTGTGTGTTTCCGGAGCCAGTCGGGGGTCGAACATCGTTATACCTGGAAGCCTGGCAAAGCATCACCCAGGGCCTATGGGTATTACGAATAATTTCCAGAGGTTATCTCATCCCCTTTTTGTCAGATCCCCCTCCAGTCAGAAAAATCACGGACGTTCCACCCAGTCAAAGGGATCACGCAGCTTCAGAGGTTTCAAAGCTGCTAGAAAAAGGAGTCATCCAGCATGTCCCCTCAGAACAGATCGGATTAGGGACTTACTGAAGATTCTTTTTGGTGCCGAAAAGAACAGGGGACCTGAGACCCATATTAGATCTCAGCCAACTGAACAACTATGTACAAAAGTCCAAGTTCCGTATGGTCACACTACAGTCAATTCTCCCATTGTTGGGAAAAGAAGTATGGATGTGTTCCATCGACCTCAAGGATGCTTACTACCATATTAAAATGGACAGGGCATCCAGGAGTCACCTACGCTTCCGGCATGTAGCCAGTCATTTTCAGTTTCGAGCCCTACCCTTTGGTCTCACCACAGCCTCCAGGGTGTTCACCAAGTGTATGGCAGTGGTGACAGCTCACTTGAGACATCAAGGATTCCAAGTGTTTCCATATCTGAACGACCGGCTCCTCACTGCCCCCACCAGGCATCTACTAATCCAAACCAGGGACGCTACCATCACTCTCTGTCAACAGCCGGGCATAACACTGAACTGGGAAAAATCTGCCTTGCTGCCCTCACAGCGTGTCATTTTTATTGGTGCAGAGCTAGATACCATTCAAATGCGAGCCTTTCTACCGCAGGAAAGAATCAGAGTCTTACAGCAACAGGTGCATGCCCTGCTACCCCTGAGGAAAGTGAAGGCAAGACGGGTTCTCCAATTCCTGGGGAATATGGCAGCAACAATTATGTTGGTCGCTCTAGCGAGATTGCACATGAGGATCCTTCAATGGCTCCTCTTTGCTCAATGGTCTCTCCAGAGACTTCCACTTTCCCACCCTATTTTGCTCACAGAAAGATGCAAACAGGATCTCAGTTGGTGGCTTTGCACCAACAATCTGGACAGGGGAAAACCCTTCGTTCCAACACCCCCGGTTGCCACAGTGTGACCACGGACACCTCCCAGATGGGGGGGGCATTATCTCGGCAGGTCAGTCCAAGGCACGTGGCAAGATCACAAGATACATCTGCATATCAACGTCCTAGAGATGAGAGCAGTGCTACTTGTGTTGCAAGCACTTCAGAGCTTTCTACCTCTCGGGACTATCGCAATACACTCGGACAATATGTCAGTGGTGTGGTATCTGAACAAGCAGGGAGAAACCAGATCTTACCCCCTGTGCAGAGAGGCCATGCGAGTGTGGCAGTGGGCAGTATCTTCCCAACAGTTTCTGGTGGCAACGCACATTCCGGGGAAGTCCAACGTGATAGCAGACAGGCTAAGCAGAGCTATTCTGATGCCTTACGAGTGGTCCCTGAATCGTCTAGTTGCAGAACGAATCTTCAGCAGATGGGGTCAGCCTTGCTGTGACCTTTTTGCCAGCCCCCTCAATGCCAAATGTAGCAGCTACTTCACGCTGATCCCCCCACAGGGGGAATCGCCCAGGGACGCTCTAGTCCATGATTGGCCCTCCGGTCTGCTTTATGCTTTCCCTCCGTTCCCCTTGCTATCAAAAGTGATTCAGAAAGCGCAATCCTTGGGAAGCAGAATGATTCTAATTGCTCCACACTGGCCTCATCTAGTCTGGTTCCCCTTTCTCCATCCCTACATTGTGGACACACCTTGGACTCTGGACCCACAACCAAACTTACTGATACACATGTCGGGACAGTTCCACCCCTCTCTGTGGACCCTCCGGTTGACAGTCTGGCTACTCCACTTCCGTCGTTAGTTAGGCTTCATCATTTTTCACCTGAGGTAGTTCATATTTTATCTTCCTCTCATAAACCCTCTACTAGAAAGATTTATTCCAGCAAATAGAAGAGATTTTCTATTTGGGCTCATACCCAAGGAATTGACCCTTACACAGCTCCAATTGCTTCCGTCTTGGAGTTTTTGTCTATGCTTTTCCAGCACGGCTCAGCATCCGCTACCATTAAAGTTCAATTGGCAGCAATTTCTAATTGTCATGTTGCTAATGAGCCTAGTCTGATGGCTCACAGACTCTGTAAGGCTTTCCTGAAGGGCACTCTGTTACTCCGTCCTCCTGTCTCAGAACCGATCACGCCCTGGGATCTAAATTTTGTTCTGCAAGCCCTTACTTTACCACCCTTTGAGCTTGCAGCTACCTGTAACTTAAAATTCTTGACCTGGAAAACTGCCATTTTAATAGCCATCACATCAGCCAGACGCATTTCAGAAATTCAAGCTCTTTCTATCAAACCTCAATACTTGATCTTTCGTAAGGACAGGGTTTCTCTTAGACCAAACCCTTCCTTTCTTCCTAAAGTGACGTCCGTATCTAATCTTAATCAATCTATTGAGTTGCCAGTGTTTTTTTTCCCTATTTTTCAAACAAGGCAGAATTTAAATTTCATCAACTGGATGTACACAGACAGTTATGTTTCTATCTGCACAGAACCAAAGCTCTCCGAAAATCTGATCAGCTGTTTGTCTCCTTTTCAGAAAACAGAATTGGGTCCCCTGTCTCCAAAATCACCCTATCCAGATGGATATCAAATTGCATCTCTTTCACTTATTCCTCAGGGGGTAAAGACCTACCGTTCCCAGTCAAAGCTCACTCTACTCGGGCTGTATCCACATCTACAGCCTATCAGGCCAGATTGTCTATGGATGATATTTGTGCTGCAGCTACCTGGACATCTCCTCACACCTTTGTTACTCATTACAAGCTGGACATGGTATCTAGGGGCAGGTCTTCCTTTGGTTCCACAGTACTCAGGAGTATCTTCCTCTGAGCCTCCCAGGATGTAGGTGCTAGGGACGCTGTCCCATGGGTAAGAATATAGGCAAGATTGGACTACATAACATCAAGAAGTTATGTACTCACCATAACGTTCGATGTATGTAGTCCATCCCGCCTCACATTCTTACTTACCCTTCCACCTTCCCCCTTCCTGGAGGATTTGGAGGTTAGGTCTGGTTTTTAGAGCTCCCTTCACCTTTAGTTTATTCCTCTTTACTTGGATGTGGTTATGCATGGGGTATGAGTGTGGTGTTCGCAGCAAACGAGATCTGGAAATATGGAGCAGTGCAGCATGGGATACCTTCTTAGCCCAGCAAATAGAAGACTTCGAGCTAGAAGAGTTTGTCCGAATCGGAGCCGATATTCCACTCCGAACCCATGGGTAAGAATGTGAGGTGAGATGGACTACATACATCGAAAGTTATGGTGAGTACATAACTTCTTGTTATTTCTCATGGTCCCAGCTGAGCAAGATGTTTCTTTTGTCAATGTTACAGTGCATGTCCCATTTCATGTAGATACAGGAACTACTAGATTTATCATTACTTCGGAAAATGCTAAACATCTTCTACTTTCTAAACACATGATTCTGGGAGTGAGTGTATCCAGGGTTCCTACAGACTATCCAGCAACTAAACCTGAACTTATTCAAATTGGTCTGTTAAAAGAACAGCATGTTTATATTGTAGGAAATTCAGCCCTTTTTAATCTGTTAAGTTGAGGCTTAATATGTAAACTTAGATGTACTGTTTATTACACACCTGATGGTGTATTTTTCGACATTCCTAACAAATCTTTAGGATTATTTTCTACCACGACCTGTTCAAATGAGGATGCTCTTTTGCTTTTATAACAGCAGAGCAGACAGTAGAAAATGCTGATATGGAGTAATTGAATGCTATCCTTCCGCAGTTTTGGACAACCCATGACAATGAAGTATGGCTCATTCAGGACACAGAACCTGTCCCTATCACACTAAAACCCTGTGAGTGTCTGTCTATGCTAATACAGTGTCCTTTGTCTTAGAAGCAGAACAAGGAACTGAACTAGTTATTAATGCCTTGTTACAACAAAGTATCATTGTCCCAACTCACAGTCCTTATTATACTCCTCTTTTACCAGTTAAGAAACCGGGAAAAACTACATATAGGTTTGTACAAGATTTACGTGCAGTAAATACTGTAGTAGTACTAACATTTCCACCTGTTTCTAACCCTGCAAAAATACTGAGTACTATTCCTTCAGAAGCCACTATCTTTCCACTGATAGATATTTAATCTGCCTTCTTTTCTATCCCTTCACATCCAGAGAGTCAATACCTGTTTCCTTTCTCTTAAAAAGATCAGCAGTACACTTGGAGTAGATTACCAAGAGGGTAAATAAAATCTCCCACTCTTTTCTCTAGAGAAATTAAGAAACAATTAAATACAGTAAACTGAGGTTAACCGGCACCCATGGGGATTGGTAGATGCCAGATAACTAGTTTCTGGTTGCTTGAGAGTTACTATTAAAAATAGACTAATACTGTACCCTATAGTATTTGTTTGGTTTGACTTGTTCTGAGGTTGGGGAGAGAGGGAATTTATTCTTGTCTTCCTTTTTAAAACTCTAAAAATGTAAAGTATGTTTCTGCGATGGGGGGGGGGGGGGCAGAAAGTGCAACACATGAAAATTGTACTGTATTTCTTCCATTCTTTTTCTGATTGCTTGAGAGTTCTGTTTGCTTGAGTTCCGGTTAACTGAGAATTTACTGTAAGATTAAATTTCTGTATGTGTCTACTCTGTTTCAGTACAGAGATGATTTGCTTTTAGCTTTAAGAACTGTACATGATTGTAAACAAGATCCTGTTTTTCTTTTCACTCAGTAGAATTAGGATTTAAGGTTAATAAAAGCAAATTACAGTTATGGAAATCGTAAGTTCAATACTTGGGACATCTTGTTTCATAGGGTGCTAGGCTGATTCTCCCTTCATGGACTGCTGCAATCCAAACTGCACCATGACCTACTATATTGAAACAGCTGTGAGCTTTTCTTTATTTAACAGGTTAGTGTCAGCAGTGGATTTCTTACTATGCAGAAATGGTAAGACGTTTGTTAGAATTGTCAAATAAAGATACCCCAAACCTTTACCTTGGCAGGAATATCACAGACAAGCTTTTATACAATTGAAAACATTACTATAAAATCTCCCTGCACTTGGGTTACCAGATTATTCAGAGATTTTTTTTCTGTTTTGTAGGGAAAGAAATAAAGTTGCATTAGGATTGATAGCACAACATAGAAATGATACTTTTAGACCTATTGCTTTTTTCAGTACAAGTCTTGACCCTGTAGCCCCAGCCCTCACCCACTCCCTTGGGCAGTGGCCGTGATGGCATGCATTGTAGATTTGTTGGTTGCACTGACTCCCGTGCACAAGGCTTACGTGGCAGTTACACATTCTGTAGAAGACTAAAACACAATATCTATCTGCAGCACAACTCTCTAAATATGAATGACCATACTTAATAAGCCTTCTTTACAGATTGTTCGATGCCCACCACTTAACCCTGCTTCTTCAATCCTTACAGCAGACGAAGGAGAATCCCACAACTGTGTAGTTGTTACTAACACTGTGCTTCCACCTAGAATAGATTTAGAAGACATTCCTTTGCAGAATCCAGATCTCATCCTTTTCATAGATGGCTCCTTTATTTGAAAAGATTGTGGTAAACTCATAGCAGCCATGTCCACTTGCATGCAAGATAATATTTTATTAACTGGACAATTGAATGGAAATGTATCTGGTCAAGTAGCTGAATTAGTAGTTATAACTGAAGCATTTATGTTTCTATTAAACCTGTTCTGAAAAATAGATAGTTTACATGTTTTATATTGACCTTGTTTTAATGTTGGTCAGTTGTTTTATTTATTGGCTTTAATGTTTAGGCTTGCATTCTATGTGTTTGCAATATTTTCTAGATGTTTATGCATACTTATTATTGTTGTTTTATACATCTTAAAGGCTACATGCATACACTTTTTCTCTCCCTATGGTTGTAACCTAGTGGTAGTGAGCTTCATATGTCAAATAGTTTTTAATGTGTTTTAAATTGTATATAGTAATGAATCTATAGATAGTTGGACAAGCACTTGTGCCTTTAAAACTGGATGCTTCATTAATTGTTTAATTGATTTGTATCACATGCTTGATTGAATTTCATTTAGTGTATATAAACCCACTGTTTTTTGATTAAGTAGATCTGAAGAAGCGTGTGTTACAGCACGCGAAAGCGCTTATCCTTTTGTGTTTTAATAAAGAGATTTTAACCTTTGAAGCGGTGGACTGTACATTTTATACAAGCTTTTAGCTTGGAATTTCTGCTGTGGTGAGCATACCAGTGTTTTTTCTCCATATAACTGAAGCATATAAAACTTGCAAAGATAAGGAAACCATCTACACGGATTTCCACCATGCTTACAGTGTTGTGCATAATTTTGGTACACTTTGGAAAGAAAGGGGTTATTTGCCATCAGCAGGGACAGTTATTAAAAGGTTGTTTTTGTTAATGAACTACTAGATACTTTATTATTACCAAGAGAAAGATAGCAGAAGTCAAATGTGCTGCACATCAATCTGATAGTTCTTTTGTTACCAAGAGTAACACTTTTGCTGATACGGTGGCAAGACAGGCTGCATTGTCTTATCAATTTTCAGGCTTTATTTTTGTAGCAATTGAATGAAAATAATTTTGCTTTACAGGAGTTACTGTCTTTTCAAGACGTGACAGAAGACTCTGAGAGAATAAGGTGGATAAGCAATGGCTTTAGTCGCTCTCCAGACCTTTTGTGGCACCACCTGGATGGTTGACTTTTCTAAATTAATTGATGAAAACCTATCATTTGCCTTTTCATTTGGACAAAAACGCATTAATAAAACAGATTTTCCACTGACTGGTATGCACCTCATCTCTCTGAGGTCACTCAACATTTTGTAAATACTTGTATAATTTGCTTAGACTATAATGTGTCTAAATCAGTATCTGCACTGGTACAATGTACATGTTCCTTACACTTGGACTTTATGGAGCTTCCTCCAGTACAGAAAATTTGCTATGTGTTACTAATAATTAACACCTTTTTGGATGGGTAGAAGCATATTTGTGTGTGAAGAACAATGTCCACATGGCAGCAAAAAATTTGCTGCATGAAATCATACTCAGCTTTAGTTTTCTCTGTAGTATTTAGTTAGTCCATGGATCTTATTTTACTAGTCAAGTAAAACAACAGATTTGTAGAGCATTAAATGTTTAACAACTTTCATTATCCCTGTAGACCTCAGGCTTCTGGGATAGTAGCGAAAGATAATCAAATATTAAGCTGAGACTAACTAAAGTTTGTAAAGAAACTGGTCTTAAATGGTCAGAAGCATTGCCTTTAATTTTCTTTAGTATTAAGAAGTGCAGTTAGTGCTCCAATAACATTGTCCTCTCATGAAATCCTGATGGACAGACCCATGAGAATACCTAACACCCCTTTCCTTAAGAATTTATAGTTGCAATATATTGATGATACCATGCTTTCTTATTGTAAATTTCTGTGTTCTCTTTTGCAGAAATATCATGCTACCATTTTACATGCACCCCAATGACCCACAGAACCAGACCATGATAACCTGCATCCAGGTGACAAGATGTACTTTAAAGTTAATTCCTTAGAAACTCACTTAGCCCCAGATGGAAAGAACCATGTTTGGTTTTGCTTACAACTGCTACTACCATCTGTTGTGAGGGACTCCAAATCTGGATCCATGTGTCGCATTTCAAAAAAACCCTCCCTTGTGATGAGTATAACTGAAACACCACTGATGTCAGACCATGTGAACCAGCAGAACCTATTGCCAGTAGAACCAGACAACAAACCAGAGATATCATTCCATCCAGAATTGACAACCTGTGATGTTTTGCCATCCATACCAAACCCAGAACTGCTTAACATCACTGGTTCATCCTGCCTTTTGGATACTGGTTTGGACATTGCTTTAGCAATGCTCCCTTTTGAAACCATCTGCAATTAAAGCCCTTGGATGGCAAATTTTTGGAGATCAATTTCATTTGCACAACGAACAGCCCACCCAACATAATTGTTTACAATTTCCTTGTGATCTTTTTCAGCCCAAGCTTGTTTTTTTTTCCCTAAAGACCAATCATGACTACAATAACTGCTTTTTAACATCATTTTATTTTGCCTGCTTTTGCCACCTGCAACCATGGATGCATCATCCTCTGTGAACACCAGAACTGTAAGAACCGGTTTCTTAACAGATATCCACACTTTGCTTAAAATAGAGACAGGCATTTGGTTAGACCTGAGCCCAGAGCACCCAAATGGCATCCTCAATTTAATACTTTTACTGCTGTCTTGTATACTTATGCACAGACCCACAGCATAATCAACTACTGGCTTTGTGCATGTATTCCTGCTGTACATAGATAGGGTATTCCATTTTTACCAGTGACTGATTCTGAGCTTTGTACTGCATTTTTGTCTTATTTTTCTTGCTAAAAATCAGAACTGCAAACATGTTTATACCCCCTTTACTGTAATGTCACTTCAGCTAACAATGACTGCTAAAAACAGGTTTGCTATCATAAAAATAGAACACTTTTTGTCAGAATTAGTACTTGCAATATTACATTGAACATTTATTATGGTGTTTGAGGGCAGGGCATGGCAGCATTACATGAATATTATTACATTTGTAGAAATTCAAGTTTATCCCTGGTTATCTACAGAATGATCTGGTTGTTGTTATATTGGTCATGTTATTCCAGCTATTCAACATACAGTTGATATGATGTCCTATATCACCTTCATTCTTAGCAGGTTAAGTTCAGAACCACTCCTCGGTTCCGAGTAGGCCTTATATAAAGTTTAAGGTCTTCCACTAGCTCATGGCTAAAACCCTATCCCATGATGCACTATGAGAGCTCCCCAGATCTTGTTTGACGCTAAACAAGATTGGGTGGTCTTCATACTGGCTCTGGCTAAGTAGTTTTTTCTGCTTTATATTTAAAAATTGTTAGACTCCTTTTCAATCCATTTTAGCTAATTGTTACTAAGTAAATTGTCTGTGTTCTGCTTTTTTTTCTGCTGTTGTTTTTGCTGCTGGCTGTCATTATTTCCATTAGGCCTTTCTTTCCCTATCCAGACATTAAATTTAGAAAGCCCATTTTAGTTAGAGGGCTTTTCTTTCCTGTCAGTATAGGCTAGTTTGTTTAAGTTAGAGAGCTGCCTTAGCCCATTTAAATAACAGGGCTTTTCCTTTTGGTTTTCCCTTTATTTTTTTCCTCTCTAAATACTCAGTGCTAGCTTGTTTAATTTAGAGAGCTGCCTCTGCCCCTTTTAGTTTGAGGGCCCTTTCTGTGTGATTTGGCTGATCGTTGCTGTATTTGTTGTTATTAATTAAAAAAAAAATGTTTAAAAATTAGTAGTAGTGGACTTTATATACTTAAATTTTTCTCTGGTTTTCCTTATAGTTGTTAGCTGTTTTTCCTGCTATTGTTGCTGTTAGTCATAACTTCCAAAGATTCTATGGAAACTAAACCCTCTGGTTTTAAAAAATGTGTAAAGTGCAGCCAAAAAATGTCCATAACTGATTGACATACCATTTGTATCTATAGCCTCAGAGCGGTTCACCATCAGGAGTCCTGTGCTATCTGTCACTCCTTTAGTCACAGGGTGTTACTAAAGAGAAAGAACAAGTTCATTCTGAGAGGCTTGTTGAGGACCTCTTTTTCAGAAGCAATTGAAGAAGGTCAGGGTCCTTCAAAGTCCAGCCAATCTCCTTCTTCAAAATTGTTCAAGTCGGGGAAGAGTCAGAGCCATTAAAGAAGTTACCTAAAGTCTCTTTTTCAGACCCAAAGGCTGTCAGGCTTGAGAAGTCTTCTACCTTAGCTCCCTCTATGTTGATGCCTTTGGAGTTTCATTTGCGGATCCGGTCCCCTGAATTGGAAACAGTATCTCCCACTTTAAGGGCCCCTTTATTACAGTCTTCCAGATTTCCTGTTCCCTCCACTCGATCTTCCAGAAGATTGTCCAATGATGATGTAGATTGCATGCTGCAGAGGCTTTTGAGGACACTGGTGCTTGCCAAACTTTTGTCAGATCCAACCCACAGGGCTTGGGAACCAACCAAACCTACCCTGTCACTGTTGATTCCTCCTCCGATCTGATCACGGACCTCAGTGCCAGAGTGTCCAGAACTGATTATAGTGGAATCATTAGAGCCAAGACCTATCACATGATCTTTGGGTCTGACTACTGCTCCACATCCTCAGTTCCATCTGAACTCAAGGAGTCTAGGAGCTGATGCTCTCCAGTCAGATCCAGGGAGGACAGTTGGATGGACAGTTGTCGGATCCGAACTTGCCTCTTGGGGTGATGGCTCAGGTGACCTCGGCTCCTACCTCAGCCTTGGAGCCAACCCCCTTGGTTCTGGGGATTACCTCTGGTTCTTTGGAGTCAGGAGTCTTCTCAGACCAGGGCAAGGTTGTCATTCGAGGTAGTGGGAGAGTGCTGTCTCCACATACAGGTCCACTCTCGGCTGGGACATTCTTCCCCTAAAGGCACCATTGTCTGTCTCAGTATCACTGCATCCACAGAGATGCAGATACCCTAGGCCTCAGGATGCCCCATTGGGTGACCCCCTGTCTTCTGAAACCTCTCCAGAATACCCTTCTGAAGAGGTCCCTTGGAAGAGACTATGTAAAATGAAGCATCTAGACTCCTCAGAGGAGTCCATCACTTCAGATACAGACCTTGATGATTCGAAAGGGTCCCTACGGTCGACCTCTGAGGATGTCTCCTGTGCAGACATCCTGGAAATACAAAAACAGAGAGGTGGCTGAAAGCCCATCAATCCTTCTAACGAGGAGTCTGTATACCTGAAGGCTTTTGGGTCCCACCCTTTCATCACTTGAGTGTCTCCACCCTTCGACGAGCTGATACAATTAGTCTGTGGAAAGGTGTGGGAGTCTCTAGACTCAGTGGAACCTGTTCCTTGGAGGCCAAACAAATTCATCACCTCACCCTCAGACAAGGAATTTCTTACCAAGGGAGTTCCAGTAGATGCTATGGTGGTGGTGGCAGCCACCAAAAAGGAACTTTTAGAGACATCCTCTTCTGTCCATTTGCTGAACAACGAGTCTCGTACGATGGACAGATATGGAAAATGCATATTTTCTCCAGTGACTTTTGTGCTCAGATCACTGAATTATCTGACTCACTTTACTAGGCTTCAGAGAGATCTCCTGAAAGAGCTAGGAGATACCCTCCAAGGTTCAGTAGCTGAAAGGATATCAGACAAGGTTTCCTCTCAGCTCTCCACCTAAACCTCAGTGGTCAACTCCTCCATGAGGCTCATTTCTTATGCAGAGGATGGAGTGAGTAGGACAGTGAGTTCAAGAATTTCACTAAGGAGACATTCCTGACTGCGCTAGTGTGACTTTGCGGAACCCTTTAAACCTTGTTTTGTGAATGCCCCTTTTGATGGCTCATCTTTGTTTGGGCCAAAAGTCAAAGACACACCAACCAGAAGAAGGAAAGACTCTCTCTGCCATTGGAGTCCATTTTTCCATACCTACCAGTCCTTACCCAAAGGGTCAGGAAGGAGGAAAAATGTGGTTTTGAAAATCCCAGAGAGCTTTTCAGGACACACATGGTGATTGTTCCCCCAATGGCAGAGGGGGAAGTGCTAATGGAAGACGCTGACCATATGGCATAGTTGTCCGCAGAACCAGGGTGACAGGAATCCTTCCTTGGTAAGCCCTTTCAGCACTCCCAAAAGCCTGGCTAACAATAACAAAAGACAAGTGGGTACAAAGTATCATATCCAGAGGTTACTCCATACCCTTTTCCTTCCATCTCAAACAAAAAAAAAAACATCCTGGACATTCTACCCAGTCAAAGAGATCAGGCAACTTTAGAAATACAAAGGTTGCTAGACAAAAGATTCATCCAAGCAGTCCACACAGACCAAATACGATCCGGAACTTACTCAAGGTTCTTTTTAGTTCCAAAGAAACCAGGGGACTGGAAACCCATCCTGGATGTCAGCAAGTTAAACAAATCAGTGAGAAAGTCAATATTATGGATGGTAACACTGCAATCAATACTCCTTTTTCTGAGACGCGATGATTGGATGTGCCCTATAGACCGCCAGGATGCGTACTATCATATAAAAATTGACAGGTGATCCAGGAGTCATTTCTGCATTTGGCTGGGAGCCAATCACTACCAGTTCCTAACTCTGCCCTTTGGCCTCACTACAGCCCCCAGAGTGTTTACCAAGTGTATGGCAGTAGTAGCAGCTCACTTGAAATGCCTAGGATTCTGAGTTTTTCTGTACCTAGACGACTAACTTCTAAATGCCACCACCGAGCATTTACTATCCAAAGTGAGAGACACCACTTTACATCTCTGCTCTCACCTAGGAATCACAATAAACTATGAAAAATCTGCCTTGTTGCCATCTCAGCATATTGTTTTTATAGGAGCAGATCTAGATACAACAAACATGATGTCAAAACTTCCCTCCGAAAGGGTTCATGTCCTATGATGTCAAAACCTAAACCTTCTTTCCAAGAGAAAAGTACAAGCAAGAACAGTTCTCAAAGTATTGGGAAGCATGGCAGCTGCAATAACCCTGATTCCATTAGCACATCTGCGCATGAGAATACTACAGTGGCTAATATTCACCCAGTGGTCCATGCAGGAACTACCCATGTCCCACCAAATTTTCATAACGGAATTCTGCAGGAAAGAACTTCATTGGTGGATTTACTCCAATCATGTGACATTAGGTTATCCCTTTCTTCCTCCCCAGCCATTAGCCACAGTGACCACAGACGCTTCCCAGATAGGATGGGGGGTATTAAATGGGAAAGACAGTACAGGGCACTTGGCAGGACCATGAGGCCCATTTGCACATCAATGTCCTAGAGATGAGAGCAGTGCTTTTATTATTGCCAGCATTCCATGACTCTCTTCCACTAGGAATTATTGCAATACAGATAGACAACATGTCAGTTGTATGGTACCTAAACAAACAAGGAGGAACCAGATCTTACCCCCTTTGTCGTTAGGCCCTGAGAGTATGCCACTGGGCAACCTCCTCCCACTGCTTTCTGATAGCAATGCACATCCCAGGGAAATCCAACGTGATTGCAGACAAACTCAGCAGAGCTATTCTGATGCCTCATGAGTGGTCCCTAAAACAGGAAGTGGTGGAAAAGATTTTCCGCAAATGAGGCCAGCCTAGCTGCAACCATTTTGCCATGTCCATGAATGACAAATGCAGCAGCTACTTTGCCCTGATTCCCCCCTCTGGGGGAGTCACCAAGGGATGCCTTGTTCACAATTGGCCCTTGGGTCTCCTCTATGTCTTTCCTCCTTTTCCTCTGATACCCAAAGTTCTTCAGAAAGCCAGTCACTTGGAAAGGAACTTAATACTTGTCACCCCATACTGGCCTCGTCAAATTTGGTTCCCCTTCCTCTGGCCTCATCTCCAGGAGCAGCCATGGATTCTGGACCCATTTCTGGACCTCCTTACTCATGCATCAGGGACGCTCCACCCCTCCCTTCAAACTCTCAAATTGACAGCTTGGCTGCTCCGATTCCAACCATAGCCAGGCTCGCTAACCTTTCTACATCAGTAAAGCATATTCTGTTCTCATCCCATAAGGCTTCGACAAAAAGGTTATGTAGAAGCAAATAGAAAAGATTCTCTTCATGGTTCTTGAATAATCACATTGATCCCACCTCTGCCCCAAATAGCTTCTATTCTTGAATTCCTAACAAAACTATTTAATGAAGGGACAGCTGCAGCTACTATTCGGGTCCAGTTGGCTGCCATATCTAATTTCCATTTAGGAGAATCAGGCCCTAATGTGATGTCCCACAGACTTTGCAAAGCCTTTCTTAAAGGGACTCTTTTATTAAGACCACCTATTAATGTCCCTCCACCGCCATGGGACTTGAATTTTGTCTTAGCACATTTGATCCTTCCCCCTTTTGCACCTGCATTATCCTGCGATCTCAAGTATCTTGCTTGGAAAACAATTCTCTTGATAGTTATTACTTCTGCAAGAAGAGTTTCAGAGCTGCAGGCATTATCAGTAAAGCCCCCCCCTAGATGCTCTTCCACAAAGATAGAGTTTCCCTACGAATTAACCCATCCTTTTTACTGAAAGTATGCTCAGAATTTAACCTGAATCAGTCCATAGAACTACCTGTTTTTTTCCCCCATACTATGTCAACAAGGCAGAATATATGCTGTACTAACTGAATGTACATAGACAATTACTTTTCTACTTACATAGGACAAAAGATTTCAGAAAATCCAACCAATTATTTGTATCCTTTTCAGACTCAAAAAAGGGTGTTCTTGTATCAAAAGTCACACTTTCAAAGTGGCTATCAGATTGTATTACCTTTACTTACCACTCTCAGAACAAAGAATTTCACCATAAAGTAAAAGGTCATTCTACAAGAGCCACTGCATCATCTTTTGCCTTTCAGGCGAGACTACCTATTGACACCATTTGTGCTACAGCAACATGGGCAAGGCCTCATACCTTTATCACTCATTACAAAGTTGATTTGGGCTCTAGGAACAGAGCCTCCTTTGGGTCCACTGTTTTGAAGAATATTCTCCCTTGAGCCACCCAAGAAGGATAGTGCTAGGGACACTGTCCCAACCTGCTAAGAATGAAGGCGAGATAGGACAACATCACATAAAGAAGTTATGTACTCACCATAATGTTCCATGTGTGTTGTCCATCTCACTTTCATTCTTACATCCCACCCTCCTTCCCCCAGCCTTTTGTTCCTGGAAGACCAAGGTGGTGCAATTGATTATTAATGTCCTCTGACCTTCTTCATTGCTCTATTATGTATTCAGTGACCTTTATTTAGATATCTGCAAATAAGATCTGGGGAGCTCTCATAGTGCATCATGGGATCGGGTTTTAGCCACAAGCTAGTGGAAGACCTTGAGCTTTGTATAAGGCCGAGTTGGAACCAAGGATCGGTTCTGAACCCAACCTGCTAAGAATGAAGGCAAGATGGACAACACACATGGAACATTATAGTGAGTACATAACTTCTTTTTTTACCAGAAGGAAAGATATGCAATGGTCATTGCAAGAGAGACACTAAGGACAATCCTATTCCAGGTGGTAAAATAGATGCCTCCTGGTTATATCATAACAACAAACAGCTTTTAAAGGGCTTGCTCAGAGGGATCTTGGTGATGGGGTCATTTCTTGGGCAGGAATTATACCTGCTTATGGGGTGGTGAAATCAGTCTGGGAACTTAGGAAACTATCTAAATTTCTGGAAATATTGCATAATTCCACTTCTGAGTCTATGAATTTGATAACCCAAGAAGTGAGTGCAGTGCATAGTGTGGTGCTACAGAACCACATGGCACTTGACTTTACCTTTGCTTCCAAAGGGGGACGTGTACTCATCCAAGTGGAGTGCTGTTAATTTATTCCTGATAATACTGGTGTCATCCATAGTCACCTAGAAATAATTTAAAATGTTGCTGAATATTCACATGCCAAAGAAGCTGATAGTTCGCAATGGGCGAGGTTAACCAATCTTTTCTCTGTATGGGAATGAGGGATTTAAAAGTTTTTCATACTTCTATCCATTAAAATAAATTTATTAGACCTACTTCTCTTTATGCTTAAAGCATGCATTTTAAAATTATCCAGGAAAAGTGTCATTTTGATCTCAACTGAAACTGTACCACTGACCACTATTAATAAAGATTATATATATATTATGTTTCTCCGAAATGTAATTTCGCGACCCCATTTTTCTGAAAGTGCATTTATCCGAAAATGCACTTTCATGAAAAAAACAGATCAACAAAAATCAAAAAAAAAAAAAAAAACATGAAAACACTGAACCCATTTATGTAGGGGGCAAGCCCTCTTGCACCCCCCATGTGGGAGGCTGTGCCCCCCACACCCCCGCAACTTATATATTCTAAATCCAAGATCACACTACAGTAGGGAAAAGGGAATATTCCCTTATCCCCACTGTGCTGTGATCTACAACAACCTTGGTTGGTTTTCGTTGATCCGTTTTTTCATGAAAGTGCATTTTCGGATAAATGCACTTTCGGAAAAACAGGGTCGCGAAATTACATTTCGGAGGAATGTTGCAAAGTATTGCAAAATTTTAGTAAGAGATATGATAATCTATACAAAGGATTGGGGGAATGTGAAAAGATAGAAAATGTACATAATATCGAATGTATTACTTAATGATTATTTAAAGTATTTAGATTGCAATTTTTTTTCCATCAAGAAGTAGGTATGTTTTAATTGCAAATAAGACTATATTTTTAAAACAACTGTGTAAAGATTGTGCATTTGAGGGACAGAAAGAAACAGCATGTGAAAAATGGCTGATAGCAAGTGAAAAAGTGTAATTTGAAAACTTGTAGTCGTTGTCCAGTTGTAAACTAGTATTATGATTTGGGTGTTGCTTTACGGTATCAAATGGGGGAATGTGAAGGGTGAGAAGTACAGAGAAGGGAAAATGTTATATGTGCATTTCATTTCTAATATGCTTTCATAACAGAAAGAAATTTCAAGGTGTCCCTTTAGTATGTATCTGTTAAGCTTGCTTCCTCTCTAATATTAGGAAGTGCTGACAGGGTTAGAAATGTATGAGATTTGATTTGAGTAGAAATGTTATTTATTTATTTATCCTTAAATAATAAATGAAAAATAAAATAAATGCATGAAAAGGGTATAAAGAATGATGATTTTTGTAGTTCTAGAAGACAGATTCTTGATTCCCTAGTCTCCCACATGTGGCTTTCTGTGCAATAAAGGAGATTGTTATTCTCTGATGAACTGTTTTGTGTGAAAGTTATTTGGCACATTAACAGTGACTTGCTCAGATTTGCACAGTATGCAAATGGAGGTGGAAGAAATTAAACCCTGTGCTGTGGACTATAGGAAGTAGCTCATTAACAGCTCAGAGCCTTCATCCTTTGTGCCAACTACAAGACTGTCCTACCAGTTATTACAGTAGGCTGTGAGGAAAAAATGGTGACACGTTTTCATTAAAATACATATTGTTGTGCCTATTTCTACCAGTTTTCTAGAAACATTCCGAACAGCAAGAAACATTTTTACAGACACCATTTGCCTTTCAAATAGCATTCTAGACAAAAGTAATTCATTCTAGGACAACCACCTTCTTTTACATGATGAGGATGAAAAAGAACCTGCAGAGAACCTCACTGTGACTGCTGCCTGTTTTGCCATTCATCACCTTATACACCTTGTAGACTACCTATGGTATTATTTGTACTTTGGACTAAATAACCACAACCAAAAGGGTTCTTAAAACAGCAGCGCATGGTTACACTGCATAGTTTTAACAGATGCTTCAGATATTACTTATTCAACACCTCTTCACCAAGTGATTCAGGCTTTGTAGTTAATGAAGCAGATACTAGAGAAAAAAAGAAATACAAGAGGTTTTACTCGTTAAAGAGGATAATAATTTTACTTCAGGCAGTTCCATGTCCTGAAATCAAATCCTTGAGACCAGTCTGAAGATATGTCAGAACTAAATGAATGTGCACATACAAAAAAATCAGAACGATAAAATTAAAACAGTTCTGCCTTTTACAGAAAAGGTATCGTGACAAAAATGGACATAGAAGATTCATACATTCATATTCCAAAAAGGCCAACTCACAGACAGTACATGAAGTTTCAGATAGTTTTTACATGATTCTAGATTGCAAAGCTACCATTTGGTTTATCTACAGTCTCCAGGTTATTTATCAAATGTTTAGCACCAGTATTTGTATATCACAGGAAACAGAGCACCAATATTTTTCCATATTTGGGTGACAGCATCATATAAAGGTTAATCGTTTTGTATATATATATATATATATATATATATATATATATATATATATATATATATATATATATATATATACACACACACACACACACACACACACACACACTGAACTTGGGTGAAACACAAAACATTTCACAAACAAAAATATTAGAAATGTAAGAAATAACAGAGTAGTTCAGGTTAGTCACACAACAAAAATGTACGTGTTCATTCTAGTATACAAGCAAGGTATAATATAGCAATAACCCACACCTGGGTGTGGGCAATGCAGGATTTACCCACGGTTGGCATGGTTTGGTCCCGAGGGCGAAGCCCGAGGGACCAGACAAAGACATCCGTGGGTAAATCCCGCATTACCCACACCCAGAAGTGGGTTATTGCTATTATACTATGACATTATTTAAGAAAAGAAATAATTACTTTTCTTAAATAATGGCATTGTATAATGCCTCTTTGCTGCCCTTCCGCAGCTGTCTGGTATCCGCGGCAGTTCTGATGTACTGCGCATGCCAACGCAGTACATCAGAGCTGTGGCCAAAAGCAATGGAGAAAGCAAGATCTCCATTGCTTTTTACTGTTTTGCTATGTTAAATGGGTTTAACATAGCGAGACAGCTTTAAAATAAGCAAAGGAGATGTCCGTTGCTTATTTTAAAGCTGTCTCGCTATGTTAAACCCTTTTAACATAGTGAAACAGTAAAAAGCAACGGAGATCTTGCTTTCTTCGTTGCTTTTTTTTTTAAAATCTGTCTCGCTATGTTAAATGGGTTTAACATAGCGAGACAGCTTTAAAATAAGCAACAGAGATCTCCGTTGCTTATTTTAAAGCTGTCTCGCTATGTTAAACCCATTTAACATAGCGAGACAGGTTTTAAAAAAAAAGCAATGGAGAAAGCAAGATCTCCGTTGCTTTTTACACACTGTGTCGCTATGTTAAAGGAGTTTAACATAGCGAGGCAGCTTTAAAAAAAGCAATGGAGATCTCCGTTGCTTTTTTTAAACCTGTGTCGCTATGTTAAACTCTTTTAACATAGTGAGACAGTGTTTTAAAAGAGACTTATACTAATGGAAAAAGTCCGGGCAACCGGACCTTTTTCCATTAGTATAAGTCGATTTACAACGTGCACGCTGGCCAATCAGCATGCACGTTTTGGAATATTAATGGGGGGGGTCATGGTATAATGTACAACATTAGTTTCTAAAGTGGGTCAACCTTTAGTGATTCTATGAAGAACAGTGGAAAGGAGACAGTGGTAGTGTGTTTGGTGATGTGTCCTATGTTGACGCTACAGCACTCAGCTTGGATGAAGAGTTATTTCAAATTTACAATCCACCATGAAAAGCAACTGCCAATTTCTTTTAGGCTGATAGGGAGAGCACATATCTTGTTGCTTTAAATGTCATGTGGATTGCAGGTTGGTGCTATATATGCTCCCTTTATTTTTAGGTATAGCTAAGATCTGAAGATATAGTTTTACATGTGAAAGTATGTCCAGTTGTATTAAATAAATCCTTTAATTCTTATGTGCTTTTGGATTGCTAATAAATAAAAACTGTACAGCTGAATAATTTTGATTAGTCTGTAGACCATACCTCCAAAACTCCTATTGCAAGAATTCTGGAATAAGACAAAAATAATGTTGGGGCAAAGGCTCAAAATCAGGGACACATTTTAAATATTGCATTTATAAACTTAGAAAGTTGCTAGAATAACATGTTTTGCATTAGCATGGATTTTTTGTGAAGGATATGAAATCTGAAACTCAAATGTCTGTCATTATTTAAGGATTACAATCTTCAATGATTTGTCAGAAAACCACAGATTTTGAGACCAAACCAAAATATAAGGCAAAAAGTTGGGCATTCTGCAAAATTCTGGACAGCTGTTATGTATGGTACAGTGAGGACATTGTCTAGTGTGCAGTTGAGTGTGACAGTGTGCAATTTTTTAAAACTTCTATGATACTAATTGTTGCTATTATAGACCACAAATAACTGCTATGAACAGATAGCTGAACTGCAAACGTTGCACTGCATTTTACTGAGTAAGATTAGAATGGTATGAGCAGTGTATAGGTCAGTTTTGACTCTTCAGCAGAGATGAACTCCCTTGTGAGTCTAAACATGACAATCTGTGATAATTTCTTGTTAGCAAACAGATACATAGATACATAAAGAAAGACTTTACAATAATGCTAACATGGTTCTCAGAAAGTCAGATCACCATTGGCATAGTGATATGGCCAAAACTGTAGCAATCCACTGAGGGGATTCTTGAGGTAAGCAATCTGGATCCATATTCCAACACATACATCATTCACATGTGCATGGTACTATATACAAACTTGAAATTAATATGCTGCTGAAGCCAGATGGGCAATATTTACTACACCACAGCAAATACATTACTGACCCAGAGATGAAGGGAAGAGAAACTCAGAGGATTATGACTGGATCACTGATCGCAACCAGTTTGTTAACATGTTTGGGAAACAGACTCAAGAAATTCACCTTGAGAGTGAAGCTAACAGTACTAGTTAGAACCTGTAAGAGACAGAATGAAATTAAATGCTATAGAGGATATGGGGTTTAGGCACTTACAAACTTAAGAATTGTCTGGACTGGACCTTATGTCTTCATTTCACGTTAGGACATGTTACTGCATTTAAAAAGTGGAGATGACCCAATGATATTTGCATGATTCTGTTATCATATATTTCTTCTGTACACAGAACAGAATCTGCTTCAGCCTGGCTTCAGTGTAGCTGAGAGATTGTTTACTGGTATTGCCTAAAAGAAGATTAGCAAGTAATTCTGAATGTTGCAAAACTTTAGTATTCTTTTTAAAAGTGAATTTGGACACACATGAATAGACCTCATTAAAGTGTAACTTTGAGATAATTTAATTAAAAGTTTGCAAAATTAAAAACGTGTGTTGCTGATAATGTGGGTAATTTCTTGCTTGAAATGAATCATGCTTTGCTTTGTTTTAAATAACTTTTGGTTGTTGGAACAACTGCTTTTCATGCCTAAAACAGCAGTAATCTTTACTTTATGGGCTCTAGACTAGATACAAATCTAATTTTTAAGCAAGTAACACACTGAAAATCGAACTTAATGAAGTAATCACAGATGGTTGACTTACGTAATTCAACTGGTAAGTTTATTGTCCTTAGGGTGCCTCTGCCTTCCACTTCTTCATTTGGCCGTGGATTATTGGCTGAATATGAGTCTGCGGTAGGTGTTGGATGGGACTTCAGTACTGACATCTGGTTCTCTGGCTGAGGTCTGCAAATGCAAACAAAAAAAAATTGGTGCCCAGAATTTTTGCTATTTCAAAATCATATCTTAATTTTCTATTGGCTGCAAATCTCTTATTTCTGACAGTCTGTGTGCTTCAGTGGCCTACTCTCTGCATCTATAGCCCGTGAAGCCTGAGAAAAGGCTCCTACAACCAGTCTGCAATTTATACCTGAAATAAAACATACTATATGTCACTCTTTTCATGTAGTGAAGGAAGAAAGGCCTACTTTTCCAGGTTACAGAAATCATATGACTCATGTACTGCATCTCATAAAACACTACAAATGAGCCACCATCTTAGGCTTTTACTCAGACCATAAATCCTGTTGACAAAAGTGTCATAGTGGTGCAAGAGATGCAGAACTATTGTACATTAGGTGCCTCATAGTCACAATTTTATTGTTATGGGGTATGTCTTCTCAAGGTTCAAACAGTTGTGTATCAGCCTTCAGTCACAATTATACATGGATCTATGGGTGCCATAGCAACATTAAGTGACTGTCCATAAGTCACCAATTTTTAAATATGATTACTATTTTCTTTTTAAGCTGCTAGTCAGGTTGTTAACTGTCATCAAGATATTTCAAAGTTCTTCAAGAAGTAACTAAGATATTATTATAACGTGCTTGTTTTCTTTATATTTAATAACATACAGAGCCTTAATAACAGTAGTTTCACACGGCTGGTTTATCTGAAGATAAACTGAAGTGGAGTTCAATGGTAATGTCTTGTTGACACTCTCTGTACAAGTACTTTTACTACCTTTGTTAAAGATAAGAATGACCACTGTTTTAAATAACCAGAAGCTCATCAAGTTGTGCATTGTGAACAATAAGTATCTTTTGCAAGTAAAAATATAAATTACTGAGAGTAAGGTTATATTGAGATCTACTTCTTCCCTGGTATGCCAGTTTGACAGTACACAAAAAGTTCTCAGGGCAGTTTTTTACAGACCTTAATGTAAAGGTTTTTGCAGGGCCATTATGGTTTGTGTATAATTAATTAGATGGTTAATTATAAGAGTTTGTATAAGCTCTGTAACTTTCTTTCCTTTCATCTTTGCTTCAGGAGCTTTAGCTAAAAGATGAGACATATGTTAAATAAGGTTACTATAGGATGATATTTAATGGGTTTGAGAAGCAAAACACATGCACTTTGCTTTATGTTGTGCTAACATTTGTGGTTCAAACAAACACTGAAACTTAGGATGTGGTTATTTGTTTCCTAAACACTGTTACTAATGACTAAGAATACAGTGAAATGAATGTACTCAAACCAACTTTGGTCATCAATGTGGTATTCCAAATAAATTTTAGTCCTAGTTTGTGCAACACTGTGGCATTCCAAATGAAAATGCATGATTCATGCTCTGTTCATACTGCTTGAAAAGAGACAAGGTTTGTAAATAGTCCATTCCCATTCATTATACAGGATACTGGTTATGTATACTTGACTGGGGATAATACCACCAAGACCAAGTAGATCCAGGCAACAATTTTTTTGTAGTTAATC